>NW_021703774.1:111181693-111410702 GCF_005190385.1 Monodon monoceros
TTATTTACTTTGCTTTAAATATGTGAAAAAATAGTTATGTGTGCGTGACACATAAATCTAAGTTAAGTATTTAATAAAACCATCGTTCATAATGCTGTGGCTGAGAATACTGTGTGTTTACCAAATTCTGTTTCCTTTGTCTGCCTATCTTGGTCCTTATTGCATTTTGGAGTTGCCATACCACTAAGTTCTGACCTATGGAATAGGTTCATGGTGATGTGTGCAACTTAGAATCCTGGCCCTTAGAAATCTCCCTCAAGTGATTCTCACTCTTTCTTTCCACCCATTAACTGAACATAGATAATAATGAATATGGACTATGATGATGGAGAGGAGGGGAGAGCCACAATATTAAAAGAACCACATGGAAGGCTGCCCATGCAGGAACAACTGTTTGGACTAGGGCATGGACTAAGGTACACCTAGTGTCAACTTACTGACTTAGGAGAGGAGGGGTTTCTTTTCCAGAAATCAGTGGTAGTTTAAAGAATACAATGTTGTTCAATTATTTTAAAATTATTCATTTGTACATGATGTTAAAAGATTAAACATTAGTAAATGGTTAGATTAGCAATAGCTGAATGACTAGATCTTACCGGTTAGCAAGGGGCTGACAATAGATAACATACGTGAATTTGAAACTGTGTTTACATCACTGCCTCTGTTTGCTCAACCTCAGCCGACTAAAAAGAATAGCCTTATTCTTAAATGGCTGCAGAAAAAACTTGTCTAATATTTTTCCATATCTGCAAGGAATTTCTGAATATACTGCACACTTGTAACATGATTCCATTGATTCTAGTACATCATGTTATTGGCAAACAGAGGTACCTAAGGAATAGATACAGTTTGATAGTCCAACCATCAATGACTATGTGAGAGCTGCTGAGAATTTCAAGGTTATTCTTAAACAGATATGAGCATGTCCTGAGAGCTTTGTGCTTCTTAGTGAAATTATCTTCAGAGGTGATCTTTGAAGAATAAAAGAATCTTAATTTCTAAATGCATCTATAAAGTGTTCTTTGATTTCTCCTTGTTGGAAAAAAAAAAAGGCAGTCTCTCTACTACTCTCAAATTTATTTTATTCATTATAGTGGCTGAACTTTAAGACAATCTGCTAAAGAAAATGAATAATTTAGGAAGTGTATTTGGGCACCCATATATTTTATTGTAGAAATAAAATGTTGTAGAGGTTTAATAGAAATGGGAAAGCCATAATTTGCCTCATACTTAGACCACTGATGCTTGCATGAGGACTGATGTCAACTGACAGAATAGAATTATTTGCTTTGTTTTGTGTGTCTTAGACAAAAGCAGGCTTTTCTATAAATTCAGCTAATTTTCTCAATTTTCTTTAAGTTCAGTAACCAATCTTTGTCTCTTTATTGTCCTTTGCCAACCCTAAACCCTATATTATATCAAATGCCAAACAGTGGATTTCATTCATGTTATCTCTGGAATTGTATCTTCTTTAACTGTTAGGTCTACTAAATTACATTAAGCTGGAGCTCCATGGTCTGCACATTTCTCTCTGTTTTATCAGTAATTGGTAATACCAAATCATCTTCTCACAATATAAATCAATGTTTTAACAATTTGAATTTTGTACATATTAATTACTTTACTTGGGAGGCTGGTATTGCATAGCAGTATTGCAAAGTGTAGCTATAAAGTCAGATTGGCTGGTTTCAAACCAGCTATGTCCTACTTGGACAAGCTGCTTAGCCACTTTGGGCCTCAGTTCCTTTATCTGTAAAATGGGAATACTAACAGTGCTACCTCATAAAGGTATTGTGAGGATAATATGAGCAAATGCATACTATGTGCTTAGAACAGTACCTGAATAGACCCTGATGCTTGGTGGTGTTTTTGTGGTTATTTCTGTTGATGTAACTAGGTATGATATATCATATTGGGTGGTGTAGGTGGGAAAAAGGGATAAGATAAATTCCTGTCCTTAACTACTTTGAACTGCAGTAGAGAAATGTATGTTTACAAAGATGATTATTATATAATATAATACAGGTTTATATATAGTGCTTTAAGAGTTTCAAAAAGGAAGTAACTTACTATTTGGGGATGTCAGAAATTTTACAGGGAGTTGCATTTGGTTTGGGCTTAAAGAATAAGAAGCATGCTAGATAAAGATAGGAAAGTATTGCAGTCATAGAAAACAATGGGCAAAGCACAGAACAGTAAAACATCGTTCATGTTCAGGAAATAAAAAGGAATTCATTAATTCAAAAGTAGCTCAGCAGTTAACTGAGGTTAGAGCAGTGGTTCTGGATGAGTAGCAATTTTGTTTCTCCCCAAGGAACATATGGCAATGTCTGGAGACATGTTTTATTTTCATGACAGAGAGCTGCTACTGGTATTTAGTTGTGTAAAGCCAGGTGTGCTGCTAACATCCCCATGCACAGGGCAAGTCCCCACAACAAAGAATTATCTGGCCCAGAACATCAGTAGTGCTGGAAGTGAGAAGCACTGGGCTAGGGAATCAGGCAGGTGGGGAGAGGGGTGGACTCTACAGATAGGATTTTGGGCTGGGATCCACTTCAAAAAAGCCTGATATGTAATTATAAAGATGCTACATTATTATGATGGCTATCTGGCCTCTGGTCCATCAGCTTCCTGATGTTTCAGAACATTTATCATTTGATAATTGATATATTAACAATCAATGATCAACTTTATTTAGAATGTCTTCACTCTTGCTGGGAAAACACACTTCCTTCAGAGATCTGCCTTCCTTAATCATTGAAACCAGCCTTATCATCATTTTAGGTAAAATTTCTGTCTTCAGAAGCGCCAATTCATGTTCCCCCTCAGGCCTTAGAATATATTTGAAAAGCACTTTCTCTGTTAAATATTTTCCTCCCTCATAATCATTTCCATCTGTGTTTGTAGTGGGCTCCTTCCCTACCCACCTTCCCCCAGCAGATGCTCCCTAGACTCTGTGGTATTCGATTTCCTTGATTCCTGTTAGTCTTGGAAAAACAAAAGACGTAGAATCTTTTTCATACACTTTTGTTTGCCTTTTTAGGTAATCAAGGCACAAAGAGAAAAACAGAGAGGAAGGAAGAGATGTGCAAGGATCAGAGTAAACAATCCCTTTGAAGGCTTTAGCTTTTTAGTAAAAATGTTTCTCTAACAGCATACTGCTAGATGACTAAAGGAATTCAGGAAAGTTTAGATAAGAGGGACAACAAAACAACATCATTTGCTGCTTTTCCAGAAGAAAATCAAAGTGTTGCTGAGGGTCTTCTACTTCCTGCTGATTTTGTTTTATAAAAATATGTATTGATTTCTTCTACCTCAGAGATTCATAAATATTATTAAAAATGAATGGCAGGTCTGATTTAAATTAAATGTCAGGTGACTAATAGGTTTCATAATACTTTAAAAAAAATTTAATGACATTCTTACTTGATTTTGTATTAGAGGCATGCAAAGCATCGAATACCAAAATCTACAATAATATGTGCTAAATGAATGCATGAATAATGAAGCTTTTGCTTTCTGAAAATAAAAAGGATATCTGTATTTGGTATGGCTTTTTCCCAAGCCACACAGGCTAAATAACACCAAGTTTCTACTCATTAGATAAGACAGAAACCTCACCTTTGACTTCTTTGCTCCTATTTTTGTCTTTTAAGCACGATAATCACATGAACAATATCAAATTCCTTGATGATTTGGAAAACACTGCCTGATATCAGGAAGTAAAAGGTGGGGTGAGGGGTGGTATTTTATTTTAGTCTATTATTATATAATCTCTTTGGGGTGAATGTCAACCTTTCAAAATGCCACATTGTATAAGACTGAAAAATCCCTTTTATTGGCCCCAAATGGCTTGTCATATGTTTTAAAGATCTAGTAAAGATGTTTTTTAAGTATGTAAAGATAGTTTATTTTCTACTGTTTTCTTTTTCCCAAGTGACTGTTCACTGGCCACAACCACTTAGACATTATACATTTCCAAATGTTTTATCCTCAAACACTTGCTTACTCTAAATACAACCTCTGCACTGAATCACCCCCACTTGAAAGGCATTCAATTGACCAGAAGGAAGAAGGGAGGATGTTCTGAAACCACTACTCCAGGAACTTGACTAGTTTATCACAGGTAGACAATTTGTGTTATTTTATCTCTTTGTGGAGTTCACCCCATGCTGCTCCTCACAATCCAAAGTAGCACTTTCATTTTTTCTGATAGCGTTCCCTGTGGATGCTGAAACACTCTGCCACCTCCGTTTTACTGATGTGTAGATTTCGCCCCCCTGTGAATTACCTCTGCTGGATTTTCTTTTGCTTTTTTTTTTTTTCAGGCTCCTGCTGACAAAACTTGCAGACAGCAATGTACATCCTTAACAGACAGAGCACCATGCTCCCAGCAGGGCAACCCAGGTGTTCACAGCCCACACACATGGTTGATCAAGAGTTCCATGGAGAAAGCTGTCTGTGAGCCAGAGGCAGAGGGTGAAAAATCTTTGAGGGTTCTCAGAGGACCCAACCCCTCACTGCTACCTATTTTTTTTTCAAAGTAGGAAAGAGAGCATAAAGTCCAAGATTTTGTATGTAAAGACCTATTTCAGACCTAGTCTGAAATAATTTATGTTGTAGGAGCAAGCATTAAGTATTGAAATAAATAAAATTTATACTTAGTAGAGTGTAAATTTGAGCTCATACTTGATTGCATCCCGTTCTATCATTCATTCACTTAACAAGTACTTTTGTATCCCTGCCATCTCTCAGGAGCTGTCCTACACCTAAACTATATTTAAAATTTGTCCCGTTACTTCTATTTTTAAACACGTTGATTTTTTCCCCCGTTACTATAAACATCTCTATAAAAAAAAATGTAATTATCACATGTCATATTTGTTGTGTCATGGCATCTATCAGGTAACATTGAGCTCTGACTTTTTCAGCAGGAATTTTCAAATCACGAGTTCTACATAAGATTGTAGTGTAGAATAGACTCACTGTAAATATACATCACCCACTGTGTCTTATTTTAGTATCACATCAACACAAAAGTCTATATAAATAGTTCATATATTATCTGATGGACCTTACAGAAACAGCACTGACTCATTGTATTGTGTCCAAATATTGTTTGTATGGATTTATTTGAAGATACTTGCATTTTTAAGCAAAGAATAATACACTTATGTTGGCAAAAATTATGATTGCAATTTATTATCTTCTACTTTCTTTTTAAAGCTTAGTTCAAACGCTGGGATTGATTTTCATTACAAAATGTTTTATATGGCCTATGTTTATCGTAATAGGCCAATTATTAAGCCTATTAATAGGCCAATTATTATTATTATTAATTGGGGAAAAGAAAAACAGATAAAACAAATCTTTGCTATGATATTTCTTTAAAAAGAGCTATTTAAACCTTTTTTTAAAATTTCAAATGGGAATCTGGAAAATCTACTAATAATACAGTGAAAGAAGCAGATTACAATACAATAAGTCAATGCAGAATAGTCTGATATTGCAGAAAGAACTCAGACAGACTTTGACTTTGAAATCACATAGAATTGTTAGAGTACAAATCCCAGTTCTAGAAATTATTAAATCCATTGCTTTATTCTTTCAGAATACCTTTCCTTGTTTTTCATGTACATTTAATATATCTCCTGCCAGGTTGTGTGAGGTTTAAACGAGATATCAGAGATGAAATGAACAAGCCACAGGTTCAGCCATACTATAGGAGTTAGAAAACATTACTTTTCATGACCTTATTTAAGAAATTAAAGTATCATCTTTACACACTTTTTTGTACTTTTTATTTGTTTAATTTCTCCTCTTTCCTAATCAACTCTAAATTTTGTGATGATCTTTCTCATAAGTCTTGTATAGGAGGGACAGAAGGTATTGTTCTTATTTTCATAAATGAAGAAAAACAAAGGTGAAGAAAGTGACTTCTTCAAGACTATATAACCACAATTGACACTCAAATTCTAGTTACTTAACATCTATTTCTCCAACATTTTCTGAATTTAATTTTGTGAAATTGAAATGATCTGAATCATTTGTACCTTTAATCACCCTCCAAATTTTGTGACTTTTAAATATTGGATCATTGATTCAAGGATGACTGAACACATGTCTAACTGCTTAATTTACTTATATCACCTTAATGAATGTGAATTACAACTCAGTCAATTTAGTCTCTGTGATTGACACTGATGATAAAATTGTATCTCAAACAAAGTAAGTTAGTTCTTTTCCATTTGTTAGAAATAATTACAGCCTTTGTGTGAAAGAACATATCCTTCAACAATGGAGGAAAACAAAGAGTTTACATCTTTATGAATCCGATCAGAGATGGCAAAAATGTTTCATCTGTATTAACTCTAAACTTTATCTGTGGTTTTGTTACCAGCTGGAAAGCATTTATGCTAGATATTATGCTAGGTACTGGGAGACAGTAGTAGTAAAATGGCCCTATCATTCTATTTAGTAAACACAGGAATAATCATGATTGTAAATTGTGTTATTCATTCCCTCAAATGACTGAAAGATCATGACATGGCATACATGACAGCTAAAATATGACTTAGGCTAAACTCAGTACAAAAAAAAAATGTTTACTTTTAAAGTAAATTTATGAATTCCATACAACTCCATTTTAATAAGATACATTCTGATAATGTGTTATATCACACTGATTAATTTGAGGATATTGAAAAATGCTTGCATCTTTGGGATAAAACCCACTTGATCATGGTGTATGATCCTTTTAATGTATTTTTGGATTTGGTTTGCTAGTATTTTGTTGGGGATTTTTGTATCTATGCTCATCAGTGATATTGGCCTGTAAATTTCTTTTTTTGTGGTATATTTGTCTGGTTTTGGTATCAGGGTGATGGTGGCCTCATAGAATGAGTTTGGAAATGTTCTTTCTTCTGCAAATTTTTGGAATAGTTTCAGAAGGATAGGTGTTAAATCTTCTATAAATGTTTGATAGAATTCACCTGTGAAGCCATCGTGTCCTGGACTTTGGTTTGCTGAGAGTTCTTAATCACAGATTCAATTTCAGTACTTGTAATTGGTGTGTTCATATTTTCTAATTCTTCCTGGTTCAGTCTTGAGAGATTGTACCATTCTAAGAATTTGCCAGTCTCTTCTAGGTTGCCATTTTATTGGCATATAGTTGTTTTTATTAATATTTCTGTGGTGTCTGTTGTAACTTCTCCTTTTTCATTTCTAATTTTATTGATTTGGGTCATCTCCCTTTTTTTTTTTTTTGATGAATCAGGCTAAAGTTTTATCAATTTTGTTTATCTTTTCAAAAACTAGATTTTAGTTTCATTGATCTTTTCTATTGCTTTCTTAGTCCCTACTCAGAATGGCCATCATTAAAATGTCTACAAATAATAAATGCCAGAGAAGGCGTGGAGAAAAAGGAACTCTCCTACACTGTTGCTGGGAATGTAAATTGGTGCAGCCACTATGGAGAACAGTATGGACGTTTCTTAAAAAACTAAAAAATAGAGCTACCATATGATCCTGCAATCCCACTCCTGGGCATATATCTGGAGAAAACTATAATTCAAAAACATATGTGCACCTCCATGTTCATTGTAGCACTATTTACAATAGCCAAGACATGGAAGCAACCTAAATGTCCATCAACAGATGAGTGGGTAAAGAAGATGTGGTGTATATATACAATGGAATATTACTCCACCATAAAAAAGAATGAAATAATACCATTTGCAGCAACATGAATGGACCTAGAGATTATCATACTAAGTGAAGTAAGCCAGACAGTGAAAGACAAATAGCATATGATATCACTTATATGTGGAATCTAAAAAAAAAATACAAATGAACTCATATACAAAACAGAAATAGACCCACAGACATAGAAAACATACTTATGGTTACAAAAGGGGAAGGGGGGGATAAATTAGGAGTTTGGGATTAACATACACACACTATATATAAAATAGATAACCAACAAGTATCTACTATATAGTACAGGGAACTATACTCAATATTTTTAATAACCTATAAAAGAAAAGAATCTGAAAAAGAATATATATACATATATATGTATGTATAACTGAATCACTTTGCTATACACTTGAAACTAATACAACATTGTAAATCAATTATACTTCAATTAAAAAATAAAATTAAATTAAAAAAAAACTAAAACACTCAAACAGAAGATACATTCTTCAGCTAACTCATTGCAAAATAAGAAAACGTCCCTTTAATCTACTTAAAAAGATAAATTGTCTTGCAAGTCATTTGCATTCAAGGGGAACTTTAAGTCCTATACAGAAGCATTGAAGAATATTTCAAACAGGTAGCAATATTTAGCCAAGAGATTTTACCTACAGATGGTTCTTTCTTGAAGGATTAATTAATAGATTGAACAATAAAGAGCTTAACACTAAAGCAATATAGAATAACATAAAACTAGGTTGAATTCTCAGATGTGAGGCTCCTGTGGTTAACTACCTTTAGCATCAACCTGGAATTACTTTAAGGAGATGTCATTATTGCCCACTGCTTTGGCACTGAGGGTGGGAGTTGGGTAGTCTGAATCACAGTAATATTGAAATGGAAAGTAGGACTATTATTACATTAACACTTCTTGAATTGTATGCGGTTTGTATCCTTCACATTGAGAAGAATCATGTCAAATTAGAAGAGTTCAGAGAGACTGTGAATGTATGTGACATAACTGAGGGAATCAGAGATTATTTAACACTGAGTTAAAAAAAAAAAAAAACAAACAACAACTTTGGTTAGAGATGACAGTTTAATTCAAACATTTAAAGAGCTATCATGAGAAAGGAGCAAATGTTCTGAGTACTTCCAAAAGACAATGAGTAAACATCTAAACAAGGTAGATTTGAGGTCAAAATAAGGCCCAAATTTTAGATTAGATAAATGTATCCAGGGCTTCCCTGGTGGTGCAGTTGGTTGAGAGTCTGCCTGCCAATGCAGGGGACACGGGTTCGTGCCCCAGTCCGAGAAGATCCCACAAGCCGCGGAGCGGCTGGGCCCATGAGCCATGGTCACTGAGCCTTCGCGTCCGGAGCCTGTGCTCCGCAACGGGAGAGGCCACAACAGTGAGAGGCCCGCGTACCGGAAAAAAAAAAAAAAAATGTATCCAGTCATGGATATGGGAATTTATATACGATATTTTTACAAAGAGAAGTATAGATTAATGGTGAAACTAATGAAGCTTATGCTTCACTCATCTTTACCAGTTTATTCAAAGGACCTGAAGTTAATCTTGTACTTCTAATGTTATGTTATTTTTCTGAATATGGAATCTTCAAATATTAACATTTCAGACTCAACAAAAACTTGAATGTTTATCTACTCAGATGGCAAATAAGATCTTCATATTTTGTAACATGTTTTCCAACTATAAGACTCCTTAGATTTTTAAAATTATGCTACTCATTTTGTTTCATTGAATAGTTTTATTCTCAATAGTGTATTGATCAGACACCCTCTGTTATACATAGATTTGTGAGAATTAGAACTATATGTGTAGTTTGCCTCTCATAAATTGTAGAGCATGCATATTGACAGAGAATATTGGAGAAAGAAGCCATAAAGGAATATAACAGTGAAATTTGATAGCTTCCCCCCATTCAAATGGTGTCTCCCCAGGTATACATGAATAATTATGAGTACCACAATTAATTTATATATCTGGCTTAATCAAGAATTTTATATAACTATAAAAACAGTGAAGACTAAAACATCGGATGGTCTGATGCTTGAGTATAATCACACATGTATTTCCATAGTTTGCATGAAAGCATGAAAGAACAAAATAATGTTCTGTATATTTTCATTACATTTAGTATATTTGACAACTTTCTTTTGTGTGTATATATTTGGCTATAAGTTTAGAAGGAAATATTGACAAATATTGCAAACACAAATGTTATTCTTTTCTAAATATCAAGTCTTCCTAATG
Organism: Monodon monoceros; assembly: GCF_005190385.1. NCBI lineage: Eukaryota > Metazoa > Chordata > Mammalia > Artiodactyla > Monodontidae > Monodon > Monodon monoceros. The sequence continues at coordinate 111,191,667 of NW_021703774.1, forward strand.
TTAACAAAGAGGTACACAAATCTACACATACTTTTAGAAATTAAGGGGTAAAAGTGGCCTCTTAAATATGTTGAAGGGCTCATGACTAATTCATTAGATTCAGAAATAATTTAGAGATGGATAAAGTGGTAGGTTGAAATCATCTTAACATAGCATAAGGAATCAATACAGAAAGGTAATAAAGTGGAACTTTTAAGAAAGAAAAAAATGGTATTGAGGAAGAGAGTGGTAAAAGTCAGGGAAGTATTACTGTGAAGAATACTATTTGTATAGTGCTTTAGTACAGAACACTTTCATAGACATTAGGTAATAACAAATGTATTATAAGTGAACTCTAACTAGAGGGGATCTGATATGTGAACCCCAATTTTAAAACCTTTCTTATTTTAAACCTCCACATAATAGACTGAAAGTGCATATTTAGACAATGTGGACATGTGAAGTCTCTAACCAAAAATGAATATAATTCTGTGCCAAATGGATTTGTTTTAGGCCAATGAAATAATTATATCAACACCAGGAAGAAAATAGATGGCTAATCCATAAGGAAGAAAACTTTATATTTCATCTATGCATGATTGGAAGCAATGAATAAACATGGTCCTGCCAAGCAATGTTTTGAACAAATGGTGGAATATCCATGAAAAACATTTCTAGTGAGACAAAAGTATGGTGTAATTGATTCAGGAGTATAACTGAATAGCATAACAGAATTAAAAGAATTAACAATGTCCCTCTCCTAAAAAAAAAAAAAAGTTTTAAAATTTTTTGAAAAAAACAAGCTCACTAAATCCATTAATGAGGGAAGAATGCTTTTTGTAATGGATACTTAGTATCTATGAAATAGGGAGTAAAGGGTCATTGAAGGGCAAACATTTCCCATGGAAACTGCCAAGATCTAAACATTTAAAGATTTTTTTTAAAGGACTTCTTGTAAGTTAAATAAATAATAAAAGTTTTCAAGACAGCTGACCCTAACTTTGAATGCATTTCAGAAGTACTTAGAAAATTAACTGTACAGATTATTGCCAGAAAGATTTACCATGAATAGAAGCATCCTTTATTTTATTCTAAGTAATGAATTTCTCTTAAAAAGGCTACTTATGACACAGTTTTCATATCAGGTGATCAGTTTCACAGATTTCAAGATGTTTTCAGAAGGTTACCTTCTATTTGATTTTACAGATTTCTCCTGGTGACCTGTGTAGTGAAGGACCTAAAATTATGGCTTAACTGTAAGTTCTCTTCCCCACTCTGTTCCCATGGATAAGGTTGTGTAGCTAAAAAACACTTTAATCAGGGGGACCAGGCACAGTTCCTGCTTTTCCCTGAGTAGTGGGTTGTAGTTCCTTGCCAGCCTACTGAGTTGTTGAATCAAGTCAATCACATCTTCTTGCAGGAAACAGGGAGTCACATGACCTTCTTGAAACCTGAAGATCTGTCTCCAACAGCCCCTGATTGTTCACTGTGTTTCAAGTACAACCTCTGGGAGTCCCTTCATGGCTTTCAGCATCCTCCTTCCTGGGCTGTGAATATCTGTGACTAATAAATTGCTATCAATTGCCTCTTTCCAGTGTCATGTGTCATGTGTTTGGCCATGTCCATAGTCCTAGCATGAAAGTTTCTCCTCACTAATGGGGTGAAAAAGAGGCTATAAAAACACACAAATGAAAAGTTTTATTTTTATATTAATTTAATTTTCAGGTACAGATCCTGAATTAATAACATTATATATATATATATATATATATAGGAAATACGATTTTAGCTTATTTTGTAATTTGTGATCACTATTTAGAAACTATTATATTAGATTCTAAATCATGTTACATTTTATAAATGAATGTACGGAGGCAAGGTTAATATATGAGACCAAGTCTCTTACAGAGTGAATTATGGAAAAGGACATAGATCACAGGTCTTCTCACTTCAAATGGTGTTTTCCTTCTATCATACAGAATAGCCAGAGTATTATAGAGACCTGAATTTAAGGATCCATTTTGATAATAATTTATACCAAAAATATTTCTCCTATTTTTCATTAAAATTCTTCTTTTGACAAAACCTTCTCAAAATTATGCGTGGCAAAGTTAACTGGGGTTTTTGTTTTAGTCAAGTATGCTTGCTCCATAGAATTTTCTCTTAGACAAAGTCAGGTGGAATCTTGGGATGACAACTCTTTTCCTTCCACCATCTCTCCATTATGACTCCACAGCTATATCATTGATTTCTTCTAGTAGTCAACCAAGATATAAATAGAACAGTAACTGTCAAGTGCATACAGTTCCTAACCCTAACTCTGTTCCTATGTTCATCAAAATCTGAGCTCTTTCAGTATTTCAGATATCAGTTATTTGAAGGGTAGGAAAATTAGAAACGTAGCCTCTATTCATGAGAAAAAAAAATGTAGTGTGGCAAACTTGTCATAATTTACCTCACGTCTAAACAAAAGATTTGAAATATCCTATTTCCTTTCAAAGGGAGTGTTTGGCTTTTCCCTTCCTTGATATTGATGTTTATAAACTGCCATGAAAGTTAGGGTAGAATAAAAGAGCCATTAAAAAAAAAAAAAAAAACAGGCAGCAATTAAGTAAAATGCAGCTGTTTTTCACCTGTCCTTAACAAAACCTGTGTATTTATGATTAGACATTATAGATTATTTGGAATGTATGTCTTTCTGAAATATATTTTCTTAGGGATTCCAATAACTGATTTGACTATGACATTTTAGAAATGCGTATTTGTTCTACTATAAAATTATTTAGAACTTGTTATTAGTCTAAAGTTAACATATTCATTGACATATAGTATTCCATATTTATTTCTAATAATCCTAGGTATCAGGGCAAAAGTAATTACCTACAGTTTATGCATCCAGTTCCTATTATAGAGTTCACCACATAGTTTGGTTGTAAAAATAAGTTATATTAGTGCCTTTTTTAAGGTTGTGATGGAAAACTCATTATATCTGCTTTAAATATTTCTAGACTAAAATTACTAAAGCTATTTCTAAGGTAGTAGATCTTTGGCTGTGAACTACTTATTTGCCAGTGTGTTGGGCTGGACCCAGAGCAGTTAACTGAGGCAGGTAACTACCTGCTCTTATATATGCTCTGCACCAGCTTCTGCAGATGTTGGATGGTTTTCCTTTCAAGCACCCATTCCAAATAGTGTTCTTTGCAACCAAAATGTAAGATCTCACCTAGTCTTCAAAGCAGGCACATCATTTTTTGGTAACAGTGAAACTGTAGATTCTAGGTACTCAATAGATGATAATATAATCTTGACTTCTCTTTTTTTTGTTGTTGATGATGTTGTTTTTCAAAAATTTCATTGTGAGAAATAACATTCTTGGAGTTTTTCCCATCATACACGGTTTATCCACTCTTTTATGTCATAACATTTACCCTAAAATCATGTCGATTCATCAGAGATTTTGCATATTTAGAATAAATTATTTTGAATTTTTTAAGAAATGTTCTTTATTGAACTTCACTGTGTAATGTTATGGTTATGATATGCTGATGAAATGAAATTATTTATATAATGGTGTACTCCTCATGAAAATCAAATTTTTTTAACTTGATTTTCTCGTACATGTGATTTTTAAAGCATTGCACATGTTTGTGTAAGTTCTGTCCTCTTAATTATGCACCCATAGAATGCAGTTTTATGCCTGCTTTCCTGACCCAATTTGACTGGGTCCTGTAGTTCCATTTAGGTATATCATTTTCCTCTCTTATCAGGTCTAATATGTCCCTGTGTTGGTCATGTTGTTGTGACTTAACTTTAGTCATTGGCTTAGTGCTTAGTAGGGGAGGTAAGGACAAATTCTGAGGAAAGGTGCCTCTTAGGATTGTTTCAGCAATTGCACTGTTACCTCATGCCTGGAGCTATCTATTACCCTAACCACTGGGGATGGGGTAATTGTTATCAGCCAGATGGCAGACGATCCAGTTCCCAAATCCTATTCCATCATCACCATTCTCAGACCATGCCTGGCACCCACTGTTACGAGTTGGGTTCACCTGCAGCAGCTGGAGACCAGGAAGCTGGAGGTGTATTAGCGAGTACTCTGAGGACAAACATTTATGAAAGGGGAGGCAAGTAAATAGGATTGGGGAAGAGTCCTGACGCAGTTTTTACTGAGGCCTTAACCCACCTGACTGGGGAATCTGAATCTAGCTTAACTCTTCACAGTTGTCCTGAGTTGGAACAAACAATCCAGGCCTCTATGCCCCTGCATTGGAAGGTCATTGGTTTCTGAATGTAAGCTTGGATGAGGCTGTTCTCTTCAGCTGATGTGTTCTCAATTTCCTTAAAGGAAGCTGACAGCTGAAGGATTTCCAATGGTAGCTTTTCCTGCAGTTATGGCAATGAATGTCTTCATCCTTGAAGGGTATCTGGGCAGTGCCTCACAGCATCTTTCACGTGGATTAATAAAAATTTCCCCATATAATGTATTCTACTGAAATCTAGAAGACATCTATACTTCATCAAGTTTATAAACCTTATTATGCTTATTGGCTATTCAAGTTTTATTTTCTGTGAATTTTAGTTTGGATATTTTGCACATTTTAAACTGGACTCTTTTGTTTTTATGCTGAATTTTAGGAACATACACTACCTATATATAGTCTTTGTGATTTTTACACATTATGTATAAATTCTGAGTCTATGCCAGTCTTTCACTTTGACTATGATTCAGTTTGGTACACAATAGGTTTTCACTTTAATATATGTGATTTTGTAAAATTTCCTCTTTGGTTTTCAATTAAACGGCCATTCCAATTTTTCTATTGTTTTGCAAATATTATAAATGTTTAGTGTGCAATAGAAATCTCTTATAAAATTTCCTGATGGATTTTGTACTATGTATGGGGTAGATGTATTGCTACTGATTCTTCTGATACAATTTTGTTAATTGTTACAGGTCAATTCAAATTTCCTTGAGTCAATTTTAAATAACTGTGTTTACGTATGTGTGTTTGGGTGTGAAGTTTTGGGGATGGGGAGCAAATTGATGCTTCTAATTTTAAAATGTATTTACCTGAAATTGTCTGTATAAGTCTTTCATCATTTAAAAATCCTCAATTGTATCTGTATTATGACCTCTTTTTAATTTCTAAAATTGTTTATTTGATCTTTCTGTATGTTTTCTTGATCAATCCTCAAAAAACTTTTCTATTTTACTAGTTCTCACAAATCACTAAATTTAGGCCTTGTTGATCCTCCCTATTTTGTGTTCACTATTGTTATTTTCTGTTATCTCTATATTTTTCCCTTTATATATTATTTAGTGATATTCTGTTTTTTTCTTACATCTTAAGTTGGATACTAGGCATATTAATATTCAAACTTTCTCCTTTGCTATAAACATTTAATGCTAATTTCTCTCCGTGTATTCTCTGGTAAAACTATTTTTGTTGAGTTTCAATCTTTATTAATATATAGTGACTGTTCTTAACCCTAAAAATCCCATTTGCCTTAAATAAAGCAACACCAGAATTTTCTTGCTTTGTATTTGCCTGATATATCATTTTTTTTCATTTCCATAATTTTACTTGCTAATTTTCTTCTTTTCCATATGTTAGATTGCTTACTAACAGCATATCACTGGATTTTATTTTGTTTTTCATTCTATTCTGATATGTTATTGAACGAAAAAATCCATTTCATTTATATTTACATTTCATTTAAAATCCAAAGTCCCTACAGTTATATTGTGTTTCCTTCTTACCCTTCCTTTATAATATCTCCTATTTCTTTTTAATTTTCTTCCTTTGTTTGAGATTGGCAGTTTTATCTTTAATTCTTCATTTCTCCTGCTACTTGATTTAAAAAAAAAAATTTTAGTTGTTACCTACAGAATTTTTCTATTTCATTTGATCTAATTATATCTAGCTAAAGATAATTTCTGTACTCCTTCCCCAAATACACAGGATTTGAGGACATACTTCTCAAACTATCAGTGGTGAAGAATCTTTTTCTCAAAATTTCCAATTCTTCATGGACTGATAAGTCTGTAAAATAAATCAGTCATATATAAATACCTGTTCTCTGTTATTAGGTGTCTCATATCCACTTGGGGGAGGTGAGGCAACCCCAAGCTGGAGCATTAAAACTCTCCTATAAAACATTTAAAATGAATAAATTATAGGTTATGTTTATGCCAAGATATGCAAGACATGCCAGTCTTGGTGTTGCCACAAACTTTATTTTAGGTTTCTTATTTGAAACTTTGCATATAAGCTCCATGAGGGTGGAGACTCTATCTCCCAAAGACTTTATTCAACAAATGACTCAACAGTTTGCTGAATAACCACATGCTGTCAGGATGTACTTTTACTTATACTTTAGGAGAGAAGGGACTTGTCCAGTGTTAAAGAATTAAGACTAGCTGTAGCAATATCTGTTCCCACTAATTCCTTCACAGGTTCTTCTCTGAGATCAGTGCCGATAAAGCCACATACTAGAGATCCACATATGAAAAATCAACTTGGCATCAGTGGGCCACAATAACTAATGCTTAAAACTTTGCTACTAGCAATATCAATAGCACAAATAAGATGGTAGCTGTCATAATATTGGTTAGAGTTGTATACCACCAACATCTTGTTAAGAACAGAAAGTTAACTTTGACAGATTTGGTGAGTAGAGGACCGAGGTGGTGCTGGTTGGAAAGGAAAGATAGGTGTCCTTCCTGGTTTTTATTTCCTCTACTATGCTTTTATTACACCATCTAACAGGAGTAGCCATTTTACAGGAATTAGTTTTCAAAAGAAATCAGGCACTCTTAGGTGAGTTTTCTTGAGGACATTTCAGAGAAAGACTGACACCAATATCCTTATGAAAAATCAATGTAAAGTACTAATTTGATACAAGCTAAATTCAGGCGAGGTTCAGTCATTAGACATATATGGTCTCTACACCTCTTTACTCTGGCAACCACATTTCTTGCCTTATAGAAAGGATAAAACTCGTTTCATTTCGAGATCTCACAAAAGGAACATCATACAATTAAATATGCACTTGCTCCCACAGTCATTATCTAAAATATTCCAGATGAGGATTTTTATGTGCTCATTCATTCCATCTAATTTCAAATATTAAGATACAGGTTATTTCTTTTCCTCTAAAAATGAAATCATACATTTTCTAAAGGAAATAAAATGAATGCCAAGATAGGTTGTTTTATTAAAAATAGTAATCTGCCAAACATGTGTTAGTATTTTTTCTTCAAATATATTTAAAACACTCATATTTGTCATATTCTTGTCACCTTTTATTTTTTACTTCCTTGCTTAAGTTTTTCTTTTTCTCTTTTTTTAAAGAGTTTTCCTGGCTTCTCTATGAGGCTCCTGGTTTTCAAGCTGCTAGAATCCTCCAGACCAGGTAAAAAGAACACAGTATACTAATGTGAATTTCTGTGGTAGACACTTAGTGCCATTTGTTAGTTTAAATATATGCACACACTTTATCTAGACTCTTTCACATACATGCATTATCATTCACCAAGGTTGTTTCCATCTTAAGCTAATCCTTGGTAAATGGTTGCTCAGTGCTGCTTCTTTTTTTGCACTTTTGTGATTTTGCTTTGAATGTATGTTATGCTTTATTTCTTCTCTTTCTTTCTTGTTTTTTTTTTTGTTGTTGTTATTATTGTTTCATTTCATTTTATTTTTTTTGCTTTAACCATTCAGATTGGCCTTGAATTATATCAGGAGAGTAGCCTTTTAGTAACCAAGGTCAATATGGAATCTCTAATTCTAATAAGTCACATAAAGCTATTGCTGTGTACCATTCCACAGGGCAGAGTAGAAGCTGTTTTATTGACCAGACTTTCCTAAGGGGACCTTGCAGCATTTGCAATTTTTGCCCTAGGGGACCAGTAGAGGAGACCTCTATTGCTCTTTTAATCAGTACCAGAATCAGCAATTAACCTATAACTGTAGCTGGTGTCCTAGAAATGAGGCAATGTAATCTTTTCTCATTATTTCTTATGGGAAAATTGCCTTTGACATATGTGCTTTAACATTGCTCACACTTTTCAAGAAATATCCTTTTAGTCTACATCAATCAGTACGCATATTACCTCTTCCATAAATGGCCACATTTTGTCCTACCTGACCTAGACTTGTCTGCATTACATTTCTTCTTTATGCTTTCAAGGGTGCCCTGTGCATATTTCCATCATAATACTTATCACAATGTATTATAATCATCATTTTACTCCCTTGACTGTAAGTGTTTTGAGATTAGAGGGTGTTTATTTTGATAAACTCAGTTCCTAGTAGAGTGACTGATTCTCCATTAGTAATGGCATTTCAGATCAACTTTAGGAACTAAGATAGTCTCTCCGCACAATGAAGAGTGCCTAGCACATAGTAATCTCTCAATAAATATTTCTTGAATTAGTTTCTGAATAATAACCCCTAACATACAATACTTCTTATATGATCAGCATAGTTCTGACCTTACATATATTAATTCATGTAACCCTTTATATATATTAATTCAAGATCACCCAATAGATAGGCCAGTATTTTTCCCATTTTACAGATGAGTAACTGATGCAGGAGCAAGTGAATGAATTTCCAAAGGGCACACAGCCAGGAAGTGGCAGTACCATGAGTCAAATCTAGTCAATCTGGCTCTTAGGCCCATTCTTCCAACATTGCTGTAGGAAAAAGTCAGCCTCAGCAGAAAGAAACACCTCTCTAATGAAACATTTTCACATGCAAGAGGAAGAAATATTTGTACTTATACAAAAGACTAAGTAGAAATATATGTTTTTATGGCTTATATGAGAGGTAAAGGCAAATTTATTATTTATATTCATGCATATTTTTCATGTAACAAAACTATCATTTTTTAGAGAAGTTTGTGAATAGAATGTAGTCTCTCTGTTTTATATCTGGAATTAAAAGACCCAGTGTATAACTAGCAGTTTTGAAAAGACTCTTAATTCTTAATGTTGGACTGTTACAAGTATTTGGTAGTGTCTAAATTAATATTACCAAGATAATAAAATACTACAAGAGAAAAAAGATATGCATCATCAAAATTTTCTCATTAATGAATAGTGTTTTAAGCACTCATACTAATGAAATGGGACTTAGAATAAAAACACATCAGGCAATATTCAGTCAGTATACTCTTGGTAATAAAATTAAAGAGCTATGTAATAGCAGACTGTGGTGCATTTTATACTTCATTTTAAAACTTTTTATTGTCATAAGGCCTTGAACTACTTGATTCAATTGCATTAGAAAACATTCACAAAACTTAAAGATATATTACCTTAAATTTATAATTAGCTCTAAAAACATTTTAACAGAAAAAGGAACATTTATAGATAAACCTAAAAATTGGGTTTGAGATACAGTGGGGTAATCTGACATGTACACGCTCCAGTTAAATGTATTCTGGTTAAAATCTTGACTGAATAAATACATTCTCTGCATAAAATTCTAAGGAAAAAATATCAATATTTAAAATTTTGGTTTTAGGCATTATTACAAGAAAATTCATCTTGAAGTTAAAATAAGTACTTTGTTCTCTTGCTGAAATTTGAAATTTTGCATGCAGTAATCTGAGTCCTAAATTTAAAGATAAAAGTGCTTGAAGTTGAAGCTAATCCTTCATTTTTCACATGGTGCTTGGTTTATTTGAAATTTGCTACTTACTTTACATAACCTTATTTTATTTCATTATAGATAAAGATATAGATACACAGGTAGATGCAAAATTAAGATAATCTATCCATTTAGATGTGAGTCTTTATCCTTCAGTCTTTCTCTTATGCTGCCTAGCTTCCAATGATTCTCTCTCTCTCTTTCTCTCTCTCTCTCACTAGCCAGTGAAGAAGACTAAAGGTTTTTGATTTGACAGTTATGGGGTAACAGTGATACTATTTGGTAATGTAAGGGTAAGTTACAATCTCCTTTACATTATGATCTTCTTCTCACAATTCAAATGTTCTTATTTCCTTTAAACATGGTATACCTGTCTTTGTTACTTCCTGAAAACTCAGTTTCTACTGTGATGGCATCCTTAGAACTTCCCCTTGTAGAATCTCTTATGGTTTTGAAGGATACCATTATTATTGGACCATGAGAATTATGACTCTTATGTTTGTGGAAATTGTGTGGATTAAGCATAAGTACCAAAAGTTCACCAACTTAATTCAGTAGACATTCTCTGCAAAGAAAATAAGACTACAAAGAAAATAATTATGGTATGGCTTAGGCACAGGTGATTATGCTCCACAGATAAAACCATGAGTAATTCAGAAATCCATGCATCTAAACACTAGTAGAACCTAATCAAGATGCTCTCTCAGTGGTAGTAAAGTGATGCCTTTCCGTGTAATCTGAATGTGTTATTAACTTCAGGTAAATTCAGTACACTGTATAATAGTTTTTGTTCTAATCTACTTAACAATGCAGAGGGTAAAAAGACAAGGTGAAATGTATGTGTGTGTGTTCTTTTAATTCTTCTGTAGCTTTGAGAATATCAAATAAAAATTTAACTAGTACCATACCTTATAGATTAATATAACCATTATGATTAATATAATGGGTAAAATTTACATAGCATAGAATTTAAGGATACGAAGTTAAGTACCCCGTAACTACTTAGTAACTGTTTGACTTTCAGGCAAATATATAGACTTCTAGGCCTTGTTTTGCCTATCTGTTAAATAAAAATAATAATAGTATCTACTTCATAGGAATTTTCTAAAATTCAAATAGGACAGTTGTGAATACTAAATGAAATAATGCATAAAAATCACCAGCAGAGTAGCTAACATTTGGTAAGGGCTCAATAATTACTTGTGGTTATCATGATGATTTACATATATATTTATAATTTTTCAGTTGTATATAGTTTACATCACTGAATTCTCTTAACAATGAAGTAGGACAAATATTTTATTTCTTTGACAATTTAGGAAATTGAGGCTGAAAAAATTAAGTCAATTGTACAACATCACATAATTAGTAGATATAATTATGATGTGAACCCATTGTTTATGACTCTAGGAACCATACTGGGGACAGATTAATTAAATAAATCATTCATTTAAAATTATTTTCTACAAAATATCTATATCACAAAATAATCTTGTAACATAAAAATATCAATTTAACTTCTCTTGGGTGTTTAATTCAGAATCATACATAAGCATTGTAAATTATTTTAGATAATCATGTCCAATTTATTCAAGTTGTATTCTATTGCCTTGACAAGTTTCTGAGAGTCTTCTGTTGGTAGGCTTCAGTTCCTCATAGACCTCATTTTGAGTCACCAGTTATAAGCCATATGTGCTGGGAATAGTGAGAATGAGGCAAAGCAGAGTCGCTGTTTTCACGTAACTTCAGAGTGTCTGGCACAGAGTAAGAGAGTAGAAGCTATAATTACTGCTATCAGAATATTTCAGTTGTTGAAGAACAGAATTCATCAATTTCTATCTAGGTTTCTAATATCAAAGTGAACGTCATGTTGAATGACTACATATTTAATATAGTAAACATAATTTGGAAAGTATACTCATTTCAAATTGCATTTTTCTAATAATATAAGTAACCCAAATGGGTGAGATCATCTAACTCAGCTTCTAGAACTTTAAAATTTTTACTTCTTAAAACTTGGAACTATTCCAGTGACTCAGAGCTAACTCATTGGCTCCCCATTCTAATCAATGCTGTCCTCTGTTTAGGACCAAATGGGTACCCTCATGACTTTCCTAGATTATTCATGCAAAACATATCTAGTTTTTTTTAACTTTCTATTTCCCAAGGTAAGTGTCCTTGTGTATCTTTGGTTATTTTTCATGTAACCTGTTCTGAGAACTGCCCCATGCTGCTTCCTCTTTTTCTAAAAGTGTTTCAGTGTGTCTATAAGAGTTCCTCTCCTAAATACCAGCCACAGAGCTAAAGGGAAGCTGTGACATTAGAAGTAGGTTCCTAACATCTTCTGATTTCTAAGTAGCAGTAGCAACTTTCTGACCTCAGGATAGTGGTGTGACTTAAATGTTAGTGGCAGAGTCCCTGACTTTTCCTTTTCCAGCCTGATCATTGCTTTCATAAGCCCTTAAATTCTTGAAATGTCTCATTGTATTTTTGGTTTTTTTTTCTCACTGAACCCTGAATTATCGAGTTGTAAAATATGTATAGTGTTCAACCCATAGTGCTTAGTACTTAGTACATTAAGTGTGAGTACTTTAATATTTAATTTCACTTAATTTCCTTTGACAAGCATCCCTGTTACAAATCATTGAAAAATTAGTGAGTATATTTTTAATATGCTTGGTCAGAGAAAATAAGTTCAAGAATAAAACCTTCTCATGTGTAAATTCATTTACTAAATATTTATTGGAGACTATTATGTTCTGAAAATTGTGAACATGATGGCTAGCAAAATTAGACACAGTTCATGTCTTCATATATTCCATTTCAATGAAAAATGCACTCTACAGAAACAGAAATAAATGAATTAGGGAGAGATATTTCCTTTTAGATCAGGATTACGTTTCTCATAAGCTGGAAAATCTAGTGAACCTTGGTTTACTTCAATAAGAATATCCAAGTGGGCCTTTTTGTGTCTGTTCAGTCACTGAATTCAGTAACAGCTCTTTCCTTTTCTAGATGTTGCCAACACTATCATACAGGCATGTGTGGGCTTTGCAGAAAACACTTCCTTTTGGACAGCTGAACATCTACAACTTCATATTTCACAAATGCAAAGATTTTTTTTTATGTTTTAATGATCTTTCCTTGTCTTCCCTTGTTATACATATCACTTAGCACTACTGATGATGCGCCTTCAGATTTCTTAATCAAGTTTTCATGAATTTCCTATTCTAAGGTTTCTTTGGGAGCCAAAGAAACTTGTATCCATTTTCTGTTCCTATCTCCTGTTCTACTGGAGCAAAACCACTTTTTGTCTTGCAAGTTGCACAGCAGCTAGAGCTTCTTTTCACTTTGCCTTCAACTAAGTGGACAATTCCACTCAACTTTTAGTTAACATCAGTGCTCTGGTTTAGAGTCAGAGAGAATCTGGATTCCTAGATACTTGGGACTCATGATTCATCTGCAGACAAGATGGAGGATTTACAGTTCAGGCCCACTTTGACATATTTCAGATGTTAAAAGTTAAATCAGATTTTATAGCCTGGCTTCAAAGTGAAAACATTTTGGCCTTTAGTCTTATGTGGAAATGCGTTTTGAGTTTTAAAAGGCGAACACACAAAAAATCCACCACCTCCCAAAAAAAACCCAAAAAAAACTGTTAGTGAAAATTTTGGGATTTGACTAATTTTTAAATTGGATATTGTAAGTTTGCCTAAAATAATAATTATCTGAGTTTTACAGAGTTAAGTGGTGGGCCTATTTATGTAGTCTATGGTCCCAAGTAAAACTATTTCAAATTATGCTAACACTGAGATAAATGGGGATAGAGCTATGATATAGATATATCTATGGAGAAACTATACTAGAACATTGAATGGAAAGCAATAGTAACCAAGGATTTAATTATTATTCCAAACATACCTAGCTTGAGATTATTGAATCTGGTATATTTAGTATTGCTTCAGAGTTTTCTTTTTTTTTTCCCCTGCCCCAAATCTACCATTTGAATAGTTTAATTCCCCCTCTCTTCCTCAGGAATCATTTTTGTACTTTTCCTACTTATGCTAAGCCCAAGATTTGTGTATAAACCTGACTACTTAGGGAGTTGAATATCAGTATTTGAGGGTAGAATTGGGCCCATAATGGATATTGAAATAAAAAGAATAATGAATTAAAAACCTGTGTACTTAAATGTGTGTTTTCCATTTCTTACTGAAAATGCTGCTCAAATGAAAGCCAATTTTCTTTTTATGAACTGAACTCATAATTAGGAGCTTGAATTATAATAGTCATAGAAATAGTAGTTATAATGTGGACATATTACATTTGATTAGATTTTGCACGAGGGAAATTTTCCTTTATATTTACTGGGCATTTAATTCCAGCTCCACAGAAGGTAACTTTGAAATTTCAGGCTGTGGACTGTGCCCTGCTTGACTGCTCTGGCTCGGTTATGGCAGCCCACGGAGCATCAGGGCCAGTTGCTAAAGACTGCTTGACTCGAAAATTGTCATTTCAATTTTTCTGGGTTTCATTTTATATTATTTTTTAATAGTGCGGCTGCATTGTCCATGGTATAAATCTGGGAGCAGGATTTGCATTTAGAATGCTGTAAAATACACTGCTCCTTCGGGTATGCTAAGGAGGGTACCCTATACCAATTCACATAAATCAAGATAAGAATACTAAAAGCAAAGCAATTTGATTAGGTACTAAATTCAAAACATTACAAGATTGTGGTATAACAGTAACCAGCATCGTAAGTCATCCTGCATCTATAGCATTGTCTAGTGTGGAAAATTAAAATGACAGTTTTAAGAGATAAAGGCAATCTTGTTCCTATTGAGCTTTAGGGTTCTTGCCAGTTTATCTCGGTTATGAGGTGTAATGTAATATTATATACACATCTACTACAAACACTGAGACTTTTATAGACATGTCAAAAGGGTACCACTTGATGTAAAATAAAATGAATTACAAACTTGTAAAAAGTTCCATGTTTACTCTAACAGGGGTATACTCTTTCTCAACCCTTTCTGCCATCTTAAATCCCCAGAAGAAACTGAAGAGAAACAACTGTAAATTTTACTTTAAGAGTTATCAGAGCAATAATGTATACTTTTCCAATGCCGGGGATTAAAATCTACCTTTACTTTTATTATGAAATAATATCATCAAAGTTTACACCTTACAAGTGAATAAATTTTCTGAAGATTTTCAGGCTTATATTTATGTAATGCATCTATGTAATTTTCTTTTCAGAAGTCTTGCAAAAATCTTACATATATTGTATTTTTTATTTCAAGTGGTATCATAAGACTATAATTTCCTTGCATTTCTAAAACAGATATGAAAAAATGCATCTAGAATATAAATTAGGAGCCTTCATTTTTTTCAGTGTGTCCTCTTTAAAGCTAACACAACATAATTTTTTTCTCATCTTAGAGTCTGTCAATGACACTGCTGTGGGCCTGATTTTTTCTTTTTTTTTTTTTTAATGTGTAGGAGATGTTTGTCAAATAATAACATTCCCTTCCTATCAAGTTTTACAGCTTTTATATGGCCAGCACAACCCATTTAAACTCATATTCATTCTATACATACTCGCTTTTAGTGATATTTCTTCTTTGTATGCCCTCTTATAATTAGGAAGAAGGCCCTGAAAGGCTCAATTAGTCAACACGTGAATGTAATTATAACTCTTGACTTTTTTCCTCTTTTCTCCTTGTATGTATGTCTGTGCAATATATAGTATAACCTACTCAGGAGAAAATTCCAACCAGCAATAAATTACATATTGAGCTTTTAGCTAATTTATGGCAAACATTCAGCATGGTTGCCTAAGAGACACTGTTTCCTTTCACCTATATTAAGGACAGTAGAAAGAGTAAAACTGCCTTATGTAGCAAGCTTTCTCTTGTATTTGCAAGTTGAACTAAACAACCAAACTTCTAGTCAATTCTGTGCCATGTGTCC
Source organism: Monodon monoceros (assembly GCF_005190385.1). Classification (NCBI taxonomy): domain Eukaryota; kingdom Metazoa; phylum Chordata; class Mammalia; order Artiodactyla; family Monodontidae; genus Monodon; species Monodon monoceros. The sequence continues at coordinate 111,207,281 of NW_021703774.1, forward strand.
AACAGCATACAAGTCCAAGCTTGCCAACAGAGGGATTCTTAAGAGGCCTGAAGTTCAAGTGGTGAATTAAAGACATATCAACAGCATTGTTTTAAAGATTACAATTTACAGCTGTCAGTAATTAAAGTCTGAGCACAAGAATCAAGATTTTACTCTTTATATAGCATTAATTCTAAGCACCAAGTTTCCCAATAATGTTCATCCTAGCATGGATTCTACAAGGGCCGTCCCAGATACTAACAGACACCACTCTGAGAAGCCATTATTTCTCATATTTAAGAGCGTCTTTCTTCTCTTGGGGCATTTACAGTTGTTCTCAACACATGGTAAATTTCCAGAGACCATATTTCTCACTATGAAATAATGCATTTTCAACATATTTTAGATTAGAAGGAATTTTTAGTCTCAGTTCATACTGAACATGCAAATGGATGACCAAAAAAATGTTTTGTGTAAGTGCCTTTGTTTCTAATTACCTAGATGGATAAATTATGTTAATATTAGCATCTTGTACCAGGACTACTAGGTGTAATTATGCAGTGTTTACTGTATCAATCCATTAGGTGCCTTTCACATTAACTATGATGTGAACAATTTTCTCTAGAGGTCTGAAATATAGTAATTTAGGCTTCTACTCTGAGCGCTTCTTACACTCTCTTGTTTTTATTCCCAATTAGAATCAACTATCCTAATCTGTCACTGTCTAAACCTACTTGTTTACATTTTATTCTTATCTTGTCTGGCCTAGATGGGTTATAATGATAACAGCTAAGAAGAAGTAACATTACTTAACTGCATTATCACATTTAATCCTTATAATAACTCTCTAAACCAGATTTTATTACTACCCTCATTTTACAGATGAGACAACAAAAGCTTTCAAAGATACAGCTCTTCAATTGTGGAGTAGGGATTTTTAACTCAGGTCTAAAGACCTCAGAGCTGGAGACCTTCATTATCATAGGCAAATTACTATTACCTTCTACACAACTGCTATGTATACATAGGGTCTTTCCTCTGCTGTATTATTTCCCTGGGCCTTTGTCACCTGCTCAGCTCCTTTGTTGCCTGCTTTGAACTTCTTCCTACTATCTGTTACCTCTCAAATTTCCCATCCACATGTCTTTCTTACTCTACAAACTCTTAGTTGGGTACCTCTTAGGAAATGTGGCTCAATATTAATGAATTAAATCTAAAACAGAGTCACCCATATCTGGAAACGTTTAGTTTATTTTGCTTAACCTAAGAGTATTGGGCTGCATTATCCTTTGTCTCTTTGCCACTCCATCTGAGTAATGCAGCTCCTAGACATCTGCAGATTCAACAATGGAGCTCTTACAAATATTGAAGGATGTTGACCCATGGGTGGAGGTTTATCTTGAGCACTACAGCTGGAGGTCTTTCAGAAGAGGTATATCATGTGAAAGGAGGATGTGGAAAAATCACAAAGCACTCAATCAGTGTCGAAAAATATAACAATTGGAAAGAACAGAGAAAACATGAGAGTAGTGGTTCTAAAAAAGAAAAAAAAATTGGCCAGTTTGTGTAAAAATATCTTTACATACAACTTTATGTACTTGATGTTAAATTCATTTAAACCAGTATTTACCAGGCAATGGAGGAATACCAAGATTATGAAATTATCTGAAAATGTCAAAAGGTAAAAAGATGTATATGCAGGAAATATTTATAAATTAAACTTCCTAATGGACAGTAAGTACTATGAAAGATCATAGAAGAGAAAAATTAATATGGAACAAAATAAGGCCCACAGTATCATTTTATTTACTCTAAAATTATGTTTTCTCATAAGTAGGAAAATGTCAATGTAACTTTGTGGCCCATTAGGCACTATTTTTTATGACATATAATAGCATAGTGTTCCAGTATTAATTTGATTTTCTCTTTGATGCTTTGGGAATACCTATATATTATCTTAATTCTAGAGCAAGATAAATTGCTAACTATTGTCATATAACTTGAACACTTGCCCAGGTCTGAAAGTAAAATAGGAGCAGACATATTCAAATAGGTTTTCTAACACGGAAGAGGAGTATACAATCATAAACTACCAATAGAAATACTGTAGATTATAACCCAAGAAAATTAAAAAATGAACCTAAAATGAAGAACACATGATAAAAGTAAATATTAGTGTGAAGAGGGCAACAAAATTTATAGTTAAATCCAACACTTATTGGCACATAATATTAAAACACTGAAACAACATGAAAGTGAAATACCAGGGAATATCTACATGGAAGTACTAGAACAAGACAAAAAAATAGAAAATTGGAAGCTGTTTCCAAATGTATATATGTAGTGTTATGAAAAACTCTAAACAGTGATAACAATATTAAAGGATGATCATTAGAAGAAATTATATGAATATCATATCTATACACAATGCACATACACATATTTCAAATCCCTGAAATAAAATATAAATAAATATTAAGAAAACTAGAAGGAATAATTCCTAATTAATTGTATCATCAATGTCCAACAATGTGAAGAGGAAAACACTACTTAAAATGACTGAGACTCCAGAAATGTATGTTGCTGTGCGGACGGGGGATTATCAATAGCAAACACAATCAAAGATCAAATCCAGTTTTATGCTACTTATAAGAAACAATTAAAGGTACACAAAATATTGTATTCAAAGAGATGGAAAAAGTATTTAGCAGACAAATAATAACAAATAGAAGCAAAGAATTATTGCTATCAGGCAAAATAGAAAACACAGTGAAATTCTGAATATGTCTTCAATTCCACAGGCATTATTCATAATTTTCCTTCTGCCTGAAGAAGGACCTTTTATTTTTCTTCTATTGCAAGTGAGTTAGTGGCACATTTTTCTCGGTTTTCGTTGATCTGAAAGCTTTTACTTTGCCTTCATCTTAAAGGGTGCTTTTGTTAGGTATATTAGTCTCAGTTGGCAATTATTTTCTTTATATATTCATAGAGCCTATTCCATTATTTTCTGAGTGTGTTTTTGTTGAGAAGTCTTCTGCTAATCATACTGTTTCTCCTTTGAAGGTAATGTGTGATTTTTTCCCTACTTTGGCTTCTTTTAATGTTTTCCTTCTTTTTTTTTTTTGCAGTTTTTAGCAGGTTTTTTTTTTTATTGGAGTATAGTTGCTTTACAGTGTTGTGTTAATTTCTACTGTACAGTAAAGTGAATCAGCTATACGTATACATACATCCCCTCTTTTTTGGATTTCCTTCCCATTTAGGTCACCACAGAGCACTGAGTAGAGTTCCCTGTGCTATACAGTAGGTTCTCATTAGTTATCTAATTTATACATAGTATCAATAGTGTATATATGTCAATCCCCATCTCTCAGTTCATCCCACCCCCCCTTCCCCCTTGGTATCCATACTTTGCAATTTTGTTATTATAAGTCTAGGTGTTGTTTTCTTTTGTATTTATACTTTTTGGGGTTTATAGTGCTTCTACAAACTAAATTTATTGCCTTTCACTGGTTTTTGAAACTTATGGGCATTATTTCTTGAAATATTATTTCAGCCTTATTAATAAATGTATTCTAATTGTCCACTGGTTAGACTTTTGGAAAATGTCTCACTTGTCACTTTTTACTATTTTAAAATTTTAAGAATTTTAAAATTCTTCTCTTTTAAAATTTATCTTTACCCTCTTTACTTCAGTTTGTATATAGTCTTTATTGATATATTTCCCAGCTTACCAATCTTGTGTTCTGCTATGCCCAATATGCTGTTAAATCTTTTCCTTTTATTTTTGAGTTATTTATTATGCTTCTTAAGTCTAAAATTCCCAGTTTATTTTTTCTAAGTACTATTCTCTCATTAAATTTTCATATTTTTCACTATTTTCATAGACACACACATCATCCTATCTCCTGGCTCTTGTAGTATTTTTTTTTTTAATTAAATATTGGATATTATAAATGAAAGCTACAGAGGATCCAGAGTATATCATTTTCCTCTAGAGTTTCTACCCTTTCTACCGTTAGGCAGATTGCAGGTTGATCATCTGAATCCATCTGGAGACTAAGCTGAGGTGAGGGCTGGGTTTTGGTTCTGCTTTTGGTTTGGTTTTGGTTTCAATGAGGCTCCATCTAGCTCCAGTTAACATTCACTCCTAGGTCATACTCATTCAAAACATTTAACTGAGAACCTTGTGTGTTTGCTGGAGCTCCTCACCTGGCTGTTCCTAAATTCTAATCTCAGTCTCCTTAGAAAGGAAAGAGATTTTTCTGATTATCTTCCTGGCCTGTTGTAACTCAAGTTTTAGACTTTGCAGATGCCTTGGGAGAAAGATGCCTGTCTGGCAAGCTGTTTTTTGCCCATCATTCTCTCTGGCATCTTGGCCAATTTTGTATTTTTGGCCCCCAAAGATCACCATAAACTGCTGTTTTTTTCTGTCTCCCAGCAGTGACCATTTGCCCAGGCAAAGTTTGTATTCTCAGATTTATTCCCTGCACTCAGATACGGCAATTCCCCAGAGGAAAATGCAGCTACAGGAACTCAGCTCAATTCTTCCAGTTCTCCTCTGTGCAGGATCTTGGCCCTGTAATCCTTATTGTTTCCAGCAGCAATACTTTGTGTTCTCTCTGGCTTACTTTTAGTTGCTTCAGTTGGCATGTGTGTCCACCACAAGCTCCTTTAACCTTGCTGTAAGTAGAAGTTCTTGAACCAGTTTTCTTTAAAAAGAGAAAAAAAAAAAAAAATATATATATATATATATATATTTAAAGGAGTATTTGTTGAATGTCTACTGAATCATATACAATTTTATTTGTTCCTCTCAGTAAATTTTAAAAGTTTATGTAATCTTCTCCATTTTTAATAAATGAATTAAAATTACTCTTCAATCTACATTGTCTCTAAGAAGCAGATTCTGAAATCATCTGTTTTTTTATGAAGGAGAATTCTGTGCTTTTCCTTCTATATTCTATTTCCTGATGCTGAAAGTGAAGGACAGGTAGAGCACCTTCAGAAGCCTTAAGTCAGAGAAATGTGACACTCTAAGAAGTTCGCACTTGCCCCATGGACCAATTCTGTGGAGCCGTTCTTTGTAATCTCTATTTAGGTAAGTGTACTGCAGTAGTTGTGGCCAAGGGAGAGAAATATAGTAGGAAATAAATTACCATAATTGTATTATACATAACATGTATTGAGGATTATTTATGTGCCAAGCTCTCTACATGTGTTAACATGTTTAAAGTTCCCAGCAACACTATGGTCTAGATCTCTTTTTTATTTTTATTTTACTGAGGTTGAAACTAAGCCTCAGAGAAGGTAGTAACTTAGCTAAGCCTCATAAAATAGTAGGGTGAATAGTTTGTCTTCAAAGCCCAAACATTATCCATTATCTCACTGCCTCAAAAGTGAGAAACCATTCTCTTCTTGTTTGGGAAAATAAAACACCCCAACTTAGAGAGGAGAACCAAGGAGACAATTTTTGGGGGGAAACTTGGAGTGATTAAATCTATTTTTTTTAACCTCTTTATTGGAGTATAATTGCTTTACAATGGTGTGTTAGTTTCTGCTCTACAACAGAGTGAATCAGCTATATGCATACTTATATCCCCATATCCCCTCGCTCTTGCATCTCCCTCCCACCCTCCTAATCCCACCCCTCTAGTTGGTCACAAAGCACTGAGCTGATCTCCCTGTGCTATGCAGCTGCTTCCCACTAGCAATCTATTTTACATTTGGTAGTGTATATATGTCAACGTTACACTCTCACTTCATCCCAGGTTACCCTTTCCCCTCCCCGTGTCCTCAAGTCCATGCTCTACGTCTGTTTCTTTATTCCTTTCCTGCCCCTAGGTTTCTCAGAACCATTTTCTTTTTTAGATTGAATATATATGTGTTAGCATACGGTATTTATTTTTCTCTTTCTGACTTACTTCACTCTGTATGACAGACTCTAGGTCCAGCCACCTCACTACAAATAACTCAATTTTGTTTCCTTTTATGGCTGAGTAATATTCCACTGTATGTATGTGCCACATCTTCTTTATCCATTCATCTGTTGATGGACACTTAGGTTGCTTCCATGTCCTGGCTATTGTAAATAGTGCTGCAATGAACACTGTGATACATGACTCTTTTTGAATTATGGTTTTCTCAGGGTATATGGCTAGTAGTGGGATTGCTGTGTCATATGGTAGTTCTATTTTTAGTTTTTTAAGGAACCTCCATACTGTTCTCCATAGTGGCTGTATCAATTTACATTTCCACCAACACTGCAAGAGAGTTCCCTTTTCTCCACACCCTCTCCAGCATTTATTGTTTGTAGATTTTTTGATGATGGCCATTCTGAATGGTGTGAGGTGATACCTGTTTGTAGTTTTGATTTGCGTTTCTCTAATAATTAGTGATGTTGAGCATCTTTTCATGTGTTTGTTGGTGATCTGTATATCTTCTTTGGAGAAATGTCTAAGTCTTCTGCCCATTTTTGGACTGGGTTGTTTTTTTTTTCTTTTGGATATTGAGCTGCATGAGCTGCTTGTATATTTTGGAGCTTAATCCTTTGTCAGTTGCTTCATTTGCAAAGATTTTCTCCCATTCTGAGGGTTGTCTTTTTGTCTTTTTTATGCATTGGGAAATTGCAAATATTTTATTCCTTTTTATGTTTTACAACATTAATAGTCTCTTTCAAAAAAACAACTCAAGTGTATTTGAATATGAAAATATTGTTGGACACTATATGTAAAGATGCCAATATCAATTTTTGAATGAGCAACAAACTAATGTGTTCTCTATTGTAGAATACAACTCTAAAGTGATGGAAAAGGACCTATTTATGGGATGATACAGTTCCATTTCCTATGATTTTCATTATTACAAGTTGGTTACAATGGATTCATGGTCTTATTTTTTTTGTTTGGTCCTTACTTATTAGGATGAAAAAGTATCAGATATTTGTCTGTAAACATCATCCATCTAATGAGACCTTCTAAATAATCCTAGTTTTAATTTCATATGTGAGAAAATGGAGACAAAATAATTTCCCTAAAATCACCATCACTTCTTTTTTTTTTAATACAACAGGTTTTTATTAATTATCCATTTTATACATATTAGTATATATATGTCAATCCCAATCTCCCAATTTATCCCACCACCACCACCACCACCGCCACCACCACCACCACCACCACCGCCACCACCACCACCCTGCTTTCACCACTTGGTGTCTACACGTTTGTTCTCTACATTTGTGTCTCCATTTCTGCCTTGCAAACCAGTTCATCTGTACCATTTTTCTAGATTCCACATATATAAGTTAATATATGATATTTGTTTTTCTCTTTCTGACTTACTTCACTCTGTATGACAGCCTCTAGGTCCATCCTCATCTCTACAAATGACCCAGTTTTGTTCCTTTTTATGGCTGAGTAATATCCTTTTCTATATATGTGCCACATCTTTATCCATTCATCTGTCAATGGACATTTAGGTTGCTTCTGTGACCTGGTTATTGTAAATAGTACTGCAATGGATTCATTGTCTTATGAATGAAAATAATTCTGCTCCAACAATCTCCTCTGAGGTACAACAAATAAGAATTATAGAAAAAGACCTACTATATCAGACAGTTCTGACTGCTCCCTTCCATTTTCATTAAAAATGAAGCTCTGGGATTTCCCTGGTGGAACAGTGGTTAAGAATCTGCCTGCCAATGCAGAAGACCAGATTTGAGCCCTGGTCCAGGAAGATCCCACAGGCCGTGGAGCAGCTAAGCCCGCAAGCCACAACTACTGAGCCCACGTGCCACAACTACTGAAGCCCGTGTGCCTAGAGCCCCATGCTTCGCAACAAGAGAAGTCACTGCAGTGAGAAGCCAGCTCACTGCAATGAAGAGTAACCCCTGCTCACCACAACTAGAGAAAGCCCATGTGCAACAACGAAGACCCAGTGCAGCCAGAAATAAATAAATAAATTTAAAAAAATAAAGAAAATGAAGTGCCGACAAAGGTTAATATCTTAAAAAAAAAAAAAATGAAGCTCTGCCGCAGATCGGCTTCAAAGATATTTTAAAGATTTAAGTGCTAATGCATGGGAGAATTCCAATGCAAACAGTTTCTTTAAAGTACTTCAGTGCGTGCTGGGCTGTGGGAGGGACCTGGAGAGGTCTCTTAATCTTGCTTAGATCTTTCCATTAATGGAGTGCTATAAAATTACCTTCAACATGCAGGAGAAAAGTGGTCTTACTGGGAGACGTTTGACTTCTTCCTGAATTATCTTCCACTCAACTAAAATTTAGTAAACCATTCTAAATAAAGAAACAACTCCATCTGCAATACATGGGTTTCAGTTTGGGATTATTTTATTAAATAGTAAATATTTTACTGTTTGAAAGCATATGGTATACAAATAAGAATTTCCAGAGAAGTCAATTTCTCACTGGATTGCATTCCATTCTTTTTAGTGCATAAACGATTGGTTAAAGTATTTAAAATTGGTTAAAGTATTTAAAATTTAAAGTATTTAAAATTAGTTAAAGTATTTAAAATAGAAATATGTTGTTTGAATTTCAGAGTGTAGTTCTTTGAGTCTATGAAAATGTCTAGCAAAGTCAATGCAGGCTCACCATAGTCATATTAAGAATCCTGGTGGTTCCAATTGTGAGGTCATTAAAGTTGAAAATCTGGATCACATGTTATGCATGCTTATGAGCAGTCTGCATACCACATAAAAATCTAATATAAAGAGAATTTGGGTAACAACTAATTAATTCAGCATAACCAAAGAAGCTGCTAAAGAAAAAAGGACAAATTCTATCATCCCTAGAAATCTGTTTGTTCAGTGATCGAATTCCACTTCACTTTTATCTTTTTAGTTATGTAAAATATTACAAAATATTTTTATGTTAATTTGCTCCTGATGAGAGAAAATTTTTATATTTAAACATTCGATTTTTAGGTGTTATTAGCTTCAATTTTTCTTTATATTTTTACTCTAACCATTACACAGTTTAAATACAGAAAAAACAAATGATGATAAGAAATGAAAATGAAAAAATGTAGCTTTCTGTTTACAAAGAAGTGTGTTCTTCTGGTTTTCTCTCCTTATTTCTCCAGCCCATCCAACTTTGTAATGGAGAAAGGGTGTTGTTGCCCAGATGTCAGTAATCAATGTGACAGCCAGAAAAAGATTTGATATCTTATTATGAACAGACCCTCATCCTATCCATACTTCTTGGGTATGACCAGCATGGTGAAGTAAATTCCATCCCGGGCTCTGCCACTTACCAAGTAACCTTGTATAAATAACATATTTTAGATAAATCACATCTTTGTAACTGCAATATGAGAATAAATATATGTATTCTGTAATACATTTGTAGAAGTGAAATTAGTAATATTTTGAAGTAATTTTTTAAGTGATAAAATTCTATACAATTGTTAGTAACTATTTCTGCTTAGTAGAATGACACAAGTAGAATTAGAATATTCTACTTAGTGATATCGCTACTATTAAAGGCTCTGCTCACATTGGGTCATGGGAAACTATTCTCCCTCCCTCTCTAGTTTATAGCTAGATGACTTCACTCCCCTCCACTTTATTTTATAGAGTGGGGAGTCCAGCTGTGAAAGCCTACACTAAATTAGATGAGTACAAAAACAAAGATCAGGAATGACGTTCTCATTCCATTGTTGCCTCCATCTAAGTTATCCCCACCATATTTACAACAAGAGTTTTACTTGAAGTGCCCCATAAATCAAATTGAGTATTTACAAGAAGCCCTTTTATTTCATAGATTTAAACACAGATTGGAAGCTTGGATAAATATTGTACCTTTTTTATAAAATACTAGTTTAACCAAAATACCATTAAATACTACAGAACCAATAAATAAAACAGCATTCCGATCCAGACATATTATTAAGGGAGGAAGCAATCAGGTCTATAAAGTAGTTCTACATTATAGGAGGGTAAACTCTTACAAGCCAGATGCTTTAATTTCTGTTTGGCTTTTGTTTAAAACAATATGTTCTGATGTATTTTGTAGTCATCAGAAAAGTCTCACTTAATCCAAGTACATTTGTTTCTCCCAATTCTGAATGACGTGTGCAATTTAAAATGCTCTAGCATTGGCCTTTAATGGTCTCAAATGACTAATGTCCATCTGAGACTGATTATTTCCTTTGATATCAACAATTTAAAATTTCCTAAAATTTAAAAAAAAACAATACATTTTGCTCTTATTTACATGTGACAATCTCTTGTTTGTTTGTTGTAAATTGGAATCTCAGAATTCTTTCAATATTTTGGTCCTCTTCTAGATATGTTACTTATTCCTAATCCTTTATGAATAAGGCTTGATGTGGACTGTTTTCAGACATTTGTGTTAAATACAGTTTTACCTTGAATTGACATCTCTTTTAGATGTTTAGAACCGAGAAGTAAGGAAATAGAACAGCATATAGAGTACCCAAAGCATGAACAAATATTTACTGAGGATTTCTTCTGAAGACTTATAAGGTAGAATTTATACTGGCTTCTGCTGTGGAGGTAGTAATGAGCTGAAAACACAAATGGTCATGTCTGAGCATTAGACAGTGTGAATTAGAGCAGTATATAGAAAACTGGCTTTGGAATCTGTAAACCTAGTTTAGAATCTTCACTAATTGTCTCACTCTTGTAAATTATGTAAGCTCTCTAAACATCAATTTCTAAGAATAAATAAAAGCTAGTGTTATTAAGGAACAATTCTGAATAGGATTAATTTATTTGTCTTAATCATACATGTGTGTGTCACATGATCTATGATTGGGGAAATTATCTATCTACTCTGTTTCCCCATCAGTAAAATGATGTGAGTTCCCTTGAAGGAGCTATAAGTCTACAGGAAGAAAAGAGCTACATACATCCAGTTATTGTGTGGAGAATTGTAAGGGACAGGGCTGTTGAAGTTCAGTTATAATTTAACAGCGAGCATGAAGCATGTGCTCTCAGAAAAACAGAGGATGGTTTTACTAATGTCTTTTCTAACAAGAATCCATGAGCAGCTTCTGTTAAAAAGAAAAAAAAAAAAATGAATGTATTAGTTTGCTAGGGCTGCCATAACAAAATACCACAGACTGTATGGCTTAAACAACAGAATTAGTTTTCTCACAGTTTGGTAAGCTAGAAGTTCAAGATCAAGATGTCAGTAGGTCTGGTTTCTTCCAAAATCCTCTCTCCTTGGCTTGAAGATGGCCACCTTTTCTCTGTCCTTACAAAGTAATCCTTTGGTCAGTGTGTTATCTGTGTCCTAATCTCCTCTTATAAGAACACTAAGTATATTGGAATAGGCCCCTAAACATATGACCTTATTTTACATTAATTATCTCTTTGAAGGCCCTAACTCCCAATAGTCACATTCTAAGATACTGAAGTTTAGAACTTCAACAAATGAATTTTGGGCAGTAACAATTCAACCTGTAACAAATGGCTTTCCACAAAATCCTAAGGTCAATATCATTGGGAACAATCACCTAGGCAATCAAAAACAGAAAATTAGTGAATATGTGGGTGGTGGAGGAGGGCTATACTACAAGGAAGGACATTTGGGTCGATCAGCATAGCAACCTGTTTTAACACTTTTACTTCTTTATATTAATTCAACCATTTATTACTAGTCTGTATTTATATTTGGCTGTTACATGACTTTATTCCGTTGGTTCCTTTCACTTCAAGATAACTGAGGTAAGTACAATCCTTGATATGTGTCTCACAGGAAAAAAAAAGAAAAAAAAATGAGGTACCAATACATAAAGACGATGGAAAGTGGCCCTAAAAAATTCTGGCAGGCCATTCCAAATTTTTACAATAAGAAAATACAGATTTTGGGTAAATGTTGACTATACTATGGATACATTTTAGTTGTTTGACACACATGAATGTGAGAAGAACTTGAATTAAAAAAATAATGCAAAATATTATATTTTGTGAGATCATAGATTTAAAAAAACCCTCTAAAAATTATTTGTTTTAACATTGATCTGACCAAATACAGCCTTTCTGTTTGCATTCATAAGTGAATTGAATTATTTCTAGTCATGCATTTATTACTTTATACAAATTAATAATAACATAACTACTATAGTACTATATGTGGTGGTGTTTTCATTCTTAAATAGATAAGCTATGAGGAGGTAAAGTGAGAAATTTATTATGTAATTCTCACTATATAAAACACTATGATGTGTCTATGGTTATGGACAAGTTTAAAGTCTTGAGATCTAATTCACAGTAAATACTAAAAGCACTGAGCAAGAATTTTCATTGTAATAAAATATGGGAATGGGATATAAAGGGAATATAAATTTTATGTACTTCTGTGCCAAAATCAAATTTAGGATATTATTAGGTATCTCTGCTTAATTTCATATGTGAGTTATTTGCATTTTTAATTGATTCCATATGTCATTTTAATCAAAGGTCAGAATAAATTCATTTCAGTGTAGCTATTTGAAAAATGCAAGACAAGGACATTTGATCTATATAGATAATGATTCATAATTAGAAGCCTGATAAATTACTCTTTTGCATATCTTAAGATGCATCTTTGGAAAAATTTTGAAATATATATAAGCAATTTTTCATAAAAAATGGTTAATATTACATTAATATATTGATAAAATCTCTTCAAAATGCACCATGGTTTCTCTGCATTGGATTTTATGACACTGCAGCCATGTGGGGTTGAGTTTTGCCCCTCCCCAAATTCCTATGTTGAAGTCCTAACCCTTAATACCTCAGGATATGATCTTCTTTGAAAATATGATTGTTGAAAATGTAATTGGTTAAGTTAAAATGAGGTCATACTGGAGTAGGGTTAGGCATCCAATCCAACAAGACTGATGTCCTTCTCAAAGACAGAAGTTTGGACACAGATACGTGTACAGGGAAAACACAATGTGATCATAAAGATGGCCATCTACAAGCCAAGGAAAGAGGCTTAGAACAAATTTTTCTCTCACAGTCTTCAGGAGGAAACAACCCTGCAACAGCTTGATTTTGGACTTCTACCATCCTGAACTGTGAGACAAATTTCTGTTGCATAAAGCCACCTAATTTGTAAATACTTTGTTACCACAGCCTTTGCAAGCTAATACACTATGTCTCCAGCCTCCCGATTTTATTTTTAAGAACATAAAACTGAAGCTATCACCAATGATACAGTCTTTTTCCAAGTTTCTCTACTCTTGTGAGGAGGTCTTGATAGTGTGTCACAACTTGGAAACATGTGAATATTTCTTAAATAAATATTAATCTTTAAAAAATAATCACTAATTAAAATGCTAGCTCTAATGACAAATTAAATGGATGATATTTAAGATGTAAAAAAATTCATCCTGAAAAGAATCAATTATGAGTTATCAAAAGCTACACTGAAAGATATACTTGCAAATCTATTTAATTTCTTCTTTATGGTCTCTTTTTGCAAAATGTTTCGAAAAGTCAGACTTTATAATCAAACTTAGGAAGGTGTCCATATTTATTAGTGCTGTGGTGTTAAGCAAACCCTTTAATATCTTTGGGCCTTAGGTGCAAAAATGGTCATAAAAATGCTTAACTTGAAGGAAGATTCTGAGAAGTAAATCAGCTAATCTAAGAAAGCACCTGCATATTTTAATTGAGGCACTTACTTTTTTAATTGAAGTGTAATTTACATATAAAGTATATAAATCTTAAGTGCATCACCTGAAAAATATTTACATGTGTGTGCACCTACTCTCAGATGAAAATATAGAACATTTCCCTCATTCCAGAAAGTTTCTTTGTATCTCTTTCTACTCAATAGCTGCTATTTTGACTTCTTTAATTATAGATCAACTTTGCCCATTCTTGAAATGAATGAAATCAAGCAGTATATTCTCTTCATTTCTGGGCTCCTTTGCTCAACATGAAATCTATGAGATTCATCCATGTTCTTGTAATATATAAGTAATTTTTTATTACTGTATAGTATTCCATTGTATGAGTAAACCACAATGTTTATTCACTTGCATGTTGATTACAGGACTAAATGTGAGAAAACAAACAAACAAACAAACAATAAACCTTCCCAAAGGAAAAGGATAATGTCTTTGTTACTTTAGAGTAAGCAAATATTTCATAAATGGACAGAAAAAAGCATTGATTATTAAAAACAATAACTTGGATTTAATTAAAATTATGATCTCTGTTTACCAAATATACATCATTAAGAAATAAACAAGTCACAGTCTAAAAGAAGATTTTTTAATACCTATAACTGAAAAATAACTTATATAAAGAATTATAATCAATAAGAAAAAGACAAATGACCCAACTAAAAAATTGGTAGAATACTTGCGTAGTCAATTCTCAAAAGAGGATATTCAGATACCCTATAGTGAGATGAAAAGGGCCTGACATCATTACTTAATGAGGAAATATGATGTAAAACCATAATGATATACCATTACCTTTCATAATGCTAGACAAAATTCAAAAAGACTGTCAATGCCACCTATTGCAGAGGAAGTAGAGTAACTAGAACTCTCATACATTATTGATGGGATGGTAAATGGGTTTGGAAAACTGTTTGCTATTACCTTCTGAAGTTATATATGTGCCTAACCTATGACCCACCAGTCATACTCCAAGTTATATTTACAAAATATATTAGTATATATGTTCACCAAAAGTTATATACACAGATGTTTACAGGAAAATTATTTATAACCCCAAACTGGAAACAAATCCAACATCCACCCAAAGGAAAAGGATAAATAAATTGTGGTGTAGAATAATTACTAGAAATTGCCACTACCATTAACACATTTGTGTTTTCTCCAAATCTATAGTGTCTAATTAAATGTCATGTTTTTCTTTTCAAATATGTACCTTTTCAGGTTTATTCACTGGGCAAACAGAACTATAGGAGAAAATGAGTCACTTAGACAGATTACTGTGTTTGGGGGAGAGAGGAATTTTGATAAATATCTGCAGATCAGAAAGTATACAGATCACCTCTTTCCCTAGACTTTTACTTCTTAAATCCACTTTAGTCCATTTCTTTCAGCAATCATTAACTATATGCTTGCTAAAGATTTACTTGATGCTTTAATACACTTATAAGATCCTTTGCAATTGGAGTTACTCTAAATGTTGATTCTGGTACATGGCAAATATGTGGGAATTAAATGGGATTAGAAGAGAGGGAAAGAAGGAAGAGAGAGAGAGGAAAGTTCTCTTTTCATTAACAGTATTTTTTAACTGTCTCACTGTATAGTTAATTTCTTATTTTAAAGGAGGGAAACACTAAACTGTTATATACCAGATGTTTGATGAGATATCCTATTTTTCCATTTTAAAGAATTTCCCTAGCCAATATTCTGTGGGATATCCAATGATCTCCCTCTCTACTTATTTTTGTAATTCCAGTTTCTTAAGTTTTTGCTCCAGTGAACTCTATATTTCACCAGCATCTCATTTCCTGTTATTATTATCTCTTTTTGTTCACCACTGACTGAGAGAAGGATTTATAACCATATTCTAGTTCTCCCTATCCACCTCCCCACCTCTCTCAAGGGCATTCACTGGGCATGTGATATAACAGGTTTGCTGAGTTTTGAAGCATGGAGAAGGTTTAGCTGAAAATAGTGTAACTAGCTTAGAAGTGAATATTGGACACATATTTGAAATGCTCTTCAGCCACTCCACCAAAAGGACTTCTTTACTGGACAATATCATCTTCCAGCTGCAGCTTACTGTCATTTGTTAGACCTTTCTGTGCCTCTAACTTTTCTCTCTTCCTTCTCAATTCTCCGCTCCATCCAACCCTGGAATCTTGCTCTTTATTCATGCTTAGTAGTCTAGTTATCACATTGCTAAATCTTTCTACTTTCAATTTTTTTTTTTTTTTTTTGCGGTACGCGGGCCTCTCACTGCTGTGGCCTCTCCCGTTGCGGAGCACAGGCTCCGGACGCGCAGGCTCAGCGGCCATGGCTCACGGGCCCAGCCGCTCCGCGGCACGTGGGATCCTCCCGGACCAGGGCACGAACCCGTGTCCCCTGCGTCGGCAGGCCGACTCTCAAACACTGCACCACCAGCGAAGCCCTCTACTTTCAATTTGTACTATGGTAGATGCCTATAAAATGAGAGACATTGCATTCAATCCCTTACTAAGGTAGGTCTTTGACATTAAAAGTTTTCCTTTTCATTTGTTTCTAGGAAAGAACGCTATTTTAAAAACTTCCCCAACTAGCACATTGTTATGGAGGCAGTGCTTGCAGTGCCACAATATACTGCTGAAACATTGACGTGATCATTTGGGCAATGGGGAAATTACTGGATAAATGAATTTCAAGTTTTTGGTTTAACCTATAGAGTCGATCTCTGCTTCTATCTTGTTTGTTTGTTTTAAGCTACGGAGATAAAATGATGAAATGGGCCAATTAAAAAGCTTATGTTTTATTCTCCTTTTTTTCTGATAGGAAGATCACCTAACTCTGTAACCTATAGGATTTCATACAGATTACAGGCTGAAGAAGGAAAATACAAAATCTGGATATTCAGCCGCTGAGTGATTCAGTGGTAGTTGTTTGAAAGAAAGCATGGAATTCATAAGAGTAAAGTTGAAACTAGCCTGAGGGATAGCTCTGAGAAGCCAGAGACAAAGGAATTTACCCGGCTGCTGCTGACACCATTTGATGTCCTGCAACACCTTTTCTTATGATTTAACCTTCTATAGACATATATTTCCCTTCTGCACATTTTGAAGTTTGCATTAAAAAATCATGGCATAGTAAATGGTTTTAATGCAATATTAAAGAAGGTTAAGGCTATGATTGTTTAAAAAACACTAGAACTTTAGAAGTGTGAGAAAGGAATGGGAACCCAAGATTGCTGGAGGCCACTGCTTTTGTCCTATTTACTTTGTTCTAACAGGGTGAGCCCTTGGCAAAATCAAGAAAGAGGTGTACAAGTTCCTTCACTTTTCTGATCAAATCACCTTTTCTCCCCTAAACCTAGTCATGATTATCTGTGATGTAATCCCTTTTCAAGAAGCTTTCTCTCAGTTTGCTATTCTTTAAATACACAATTGCTGATAAAAGCATTTATTCTGCATTTATAATCTGCTGGATATTGCATTTAGCATTTTACATGTAATTCACACAAAGTAGGAATACTACTATGACTATATTATAAATGATCAATCTAAGATTTAGAGACTTTAAATAAATTGTCTAAGTTCATAGAGCCAGTTAGTGGCAATGCTGTGTTGAATAATGGTCAGCCAGCTTCTACAAACTGAATTCAGAATATTATAACTGCAAAAGAAGGACTCATTCACATAATGTGTATGTTTGTGTGTGTGTGTGTGTGTGTGTGTGTGTGTGTGTGTGATTATTGAGGATGAAAGTGTTGATGATCCAAAGGAAGAATATCTATAGCAGTGATATGATACAGGATAGTGTTTTGGGATACTGGTGATTGGATTGAGGTGACATCCAAAATCCTGTGACATCGTCCTATACTTAATGGACTGCTCTAATACCTGAAACTTTCATTGATTAACAGCCGACAATGTTTTATTATCAAAGAGTGAAATCAAATATTGTCTGTTATACTAAAAATAATTTGCTAAACAATAGTAGAAATGACAAACAACCATGGGAGAAAGAAGTCATTCAGTAAATATTTATTAAGAGCCTACTATATGCTAGGTTTTAGGGATATAATTGTGAAGACAGACAGTGTCCCTGATCTCTCAGTTTACCCACTTTGGGGCAAAGACAAACAAACAAAAAATTATAAGAAATGAGAGATAAAAAGGAAGGTATGGGGAAATATAAGCATTTAAAGAATAACTTTCCTAATCTAGTGAGATTTTAGAAAGTTTCCTTAAAGAAATGGATTAAACTGATGAAATTAAATTTAAGAACTAAAAAATAAGACTTACAGTTGAATATGATGCAATAAAGTCATTCTGTTTCACTTCTTTCTTTAATGCCAAATAAAAATAGCAATAAGAAAACTAACAAGAAAAATGTTAAAAATTCATCACCAACAATGAAATCAGGAGCTAGTCACAACCGTAAACCTCTATCGACAAGAAACAGTTGTCAAATACTACAAAAGACCAAACTAAGGACAGGCTCAGGTAGAAAAAAATACTCTACAAATCTTAAGTAAGTGCGGTATTTTGAAATTAGCGATACAAAAGGGGTGACTGAATCCCTTGTCTGGATCATCAGTGTCCTTGGCATGAGTCACGAAATTGCAGATCAGCACAGAAATATCTTCTAGTTGCAAGGGGTGACGTGGGCAGTGGTAGGGAGAGTTCACAGAGAGGCTTGCAGATTTCTGCTTTCCTCAAAGAGGAAAACAAAATTACGGAGAATTCAGCACATTTGTTGAGAAAATGCTCTGAAAGAAGAAGAAAAGAAACATATATAAATATAGAAAATTAGTAAGAAAGGGGATGAAAAGTCAGAAAAAGAATATTAAAAGAATAACAGTTTAACTCAACCCTCTGTAAATAAAATTTACTTCATAAACTGTAAGAAACAAATATTTGTCTAAGAAAACACAAATTTCCATAATTGTTTACCAAAGCAGTAGAATACCTAAACTGACCCACGTGTATATCTAATGCTTTAAAATGTTTGCTAGACCACAGGTCAAAAAAAAAGAAACCCACCACACCTTTTTTCTAAAGAAGGCATGACATTAATGCAAACCTGGGTAAGGTAATTTTAAAAATAAAGAAAAAAATAACTGCAGACCAATTAAATCATGAATACCTAAGAAGGTAAAGAAAAATAATTATAAGTTTATTTCAATAGATTTTGAGAAGAAATTTTAAAACTTTTAATATTTATCCTTCATTAAGACTTCTAAATAAAATACAAGTAAACAAGTATTCCTTAACATCAAGTAGGTTCACATAGAATAATCATAGTGGGAATGATTATAATACTGATAACTTATGTTGGTTAAGTGCTTACTATTGTGCCTGGCACTTCTAATCACTCCTTCATCTATAGTATGCAAGCCCATGAAGTAGGTACTATCATTATCCCTGTTTTACAGATAATAAAACTATGGCACAGAAATGTCAAGTAACTTCTCTGAAGCTGCTGATCTAGTAACGAGCTGGATACAAACAAAAGTGTATAGGGACTTGTTTTAGTAGCGAAGATCAACTTGTAGATAGAGTGGTCATAGAACACTCCATATATGGAGATATGTATGAAGAACACTTCAACTTTTTCCTGAGAAACTCTCAGGAGAGGGGAAGGAGAGGCAGGCTTGCATAAGTGGAAAAACATTTTGTTCTTGGATAGGAAGACTTAATACCGGAAATGTTCACATAACATTTTATACAATATTTATTACAGCAATATTTTCAATAGGAATGACTGGAAATATCCCACAATTCCATACATAAATGATTGGTTAAATAAACTCAGTTTTATCCATACAATGAGATAGTATGCCATTGGTTAAAAATAAATAGATAAATAAGGTTGATTGATATGCACTGGTATGAAAAGATAACCAAGCTTTATCGATAAGTGAAAAAAAGAAGGTACAGAACTATATATACAATACTCCTATTAATCTAGAAAAAGAAGATGTATAGATATAAATTTACCATAGATATGTATGCATATGAAAATTTCTATAGGAATATATGAGACTAGTAACATTGTTTAGCTCTGGGAAGTTCACCTGGAGCTTGGGTAGAATTGGGAGTAGAGAGAGGTATTTTAAAGCGGTATTAATTTTTAAGAATATTTCTGTGATTTTTCAAAAACATGTTAGCATGCTTTTTTTAATTAAAAAAAAAAGTAGGGGCTTCCCTGGTGGCAGAGTGGTTGAGAGTCTGCCTGCCGATGCAGAGGATACGGGCTCGTGCCCCAGTCCAGGAAGATCCCACATGCCGTGGAGCGGCTGGGCCCGTGAGCCATGGCCGCTGAGCCTGCACATCCGGAGCCTGTGCTCCGCAACGGGAGAGGCCACAACAGTGAGAGGCCCGCGTACTGCAAAAAAAAAAAATATATATATATATATATATGTATATATATATATATTAAAATGATCTGCCAAGATTAGGTTGTGTCAGGAGTGCAAAGAATCAGCAAAGAGAGTATCTAGAATAGCCCTGAAATGAAAGATATTCAAGTAATACGTAGGAAATAAAAAGATTGAGAAAGATACTGATAATAGTTTTCTAAATTGACTATGGCTATGGTACTTCTTGTTCCAGAACGTTCTTATACTGTTCCTAAAAGAAAGTTGACACTTCAATGAAAAGGAAAGGAAACAAAGAAAAAAGCAAACAAGGAAAAAGAAAGTGACAACACGTTAGTAATGCACCACTAGCATTACAATACAAATGATCACTTTCATGACCTACAAAGATAATTTTAATGTAAAAAAAACAGCTGAGAGATTCAAAAGTCAATGAAATCTATTAATTAGTTTTCTAAACCTCGCTCCCAAAAATCTGTTTTTCAGAGCTATGATCCTATGTAGACTACTCTAAACCTAATATAGAGTTAACACAGAGCAAAACTTCATTAATTTGGACTTGGGGTGATATATACAGTATATTATCCTATTCAAAGAAATCCTAATTTTACAGTGATATCTAGCACATGCAATAACTTGATGGTAAGTTAATAAAATATTGCCTGTTAGATATTCTAGTACATACTTGTGTCTGTTCTCTGTTTGCATTTATTAGGGCTTCCTTAAATATGGTTCTATCATGATAAATTTTCAAAATAAGCCTTCGAATTCCTGAGGGATCTTATAAATAATCAAATAAAATTCAGTGTTAGTCTATTGTTAAAGATTTTATTTTATATTAATACTCTGAGGATTGTTAACTTATGGTTGCCATATATGTTACTTTTCAGACAAATCATTTTATTAAATAATCAGATAATTAGTTCTCCAAGTATGACAGGTAACTTTGTGATTACTACATATTTCTTATATTGAAAGGGAAACTCATACACTACAGAAAAATTGTAATGGCTGCTTTCAAAATTGAGTACATACTCACTAATTGAATCTTTTGGAAAATGTAGTTTAATTTTCAAAATATGAGAAGATAACTCTATAATTCAGTGTTTCACATTTCCTCCTAAATTAGTTAAGTCCAATGATCTTAATTAAATCTAAGACCTCTAGGTTTTTTTAAACATTGGTGATCACTGCACAGGTGTACAAATGGAGATGTAGGAAGTGGAGAAAAGTAAAAATGTGTTTTGACAGCATAATATAGTCTGGAAGATATTTTTCTGAATTCCAAAAATTGCCCAGAGATATTTTTGTTATTTGCCTCTTTCTTCTAGATGTTGGTGCTGAAAAAGCAAAATAAAAATAGCAATCACGATTTCTAACAGTTGAATATTCTGAGAGATTGAAATTTCATTAATTGTGGTTTTTACAGTACTTGGAGCTGGTTTGTTTAAAAAGAAATATAGATGTGTCCCTTGGGTTTTTGTTTCCATGGTTCACCTCTTTCGCAAGCTTCACTTTATGCTCTCTACTGCAAAGAAGAAATGTCAATCCAATCTCTAAATTCTAAAAAAGTAAATTTTGAGAAATGTTTCTTAAAATATTTTATTACTAAAGTAAATTTAAAATTTCAACCTTATTAAGTTGCCTGTTATCTTTAAAGTTTTTTTATGGTTTATTCCTGTTTTGTCAATATAAGAACAATATAGTTTTTATAGAAAATTTTGAAAATATAGAATATATATTTTTTCATATACCACACTCAACTATGGACCTCATAGACAAACTCTTAATTTTTTTTCAAAAACACTATAAATAAATTAATAATAAATATATTTCCTGGATACTCCCGGGAATAAACCTTGTGGAACTCCAGTGCACTGGTTCAAGAGAGCAAAAAGAACTAGTAATGTTACAACCAAATGATTAAAGGAAAACAAGTGTTTTATTTACATATAACTTTTTAAAATATTCTAAAATATTTGTCCATTTACTCATTTATTCTTTCATTCATCCACCAAATTTTACTATGTGCCTAATATAAACCAGATGACAAGCTAAGTGCTGGTTACACAGTGAAGAAAAAATAGGCATATGTTTCTGCCCCCTTTGAGCTTAGAATTCACAGGGGAAGACAGATATTACAAAATAAAAATCAACACTTACTTCATTATACATTATAAGTTGTATAATACTTCTTTTTTAGGTGCTTATTTTCCACTTAATATATCATGAAAGTACTATTTTTAGAAGAGATCATCCCAGTCCTCTGCTCAGAACCTCTGGTGGCCTCCCATCTGATTCAGAAGGCCCAAGCCCTTCCCTTGGCCTACAGGCACTAAATGCTGGTGGCTGCTCTCTGACTTCATTGCTGCTTCTTTCCTCACCCACTGTAGTCATGCTGGCTTCCTTGTGGCTTCTCAGTCACACCAAGGTGACCTTCACCTGAGGCGTTAAATTCCCTAGTCATTTATCCTAGCGTGCTCGGCTTCCAAATACCTTACTGTCTAACTTGTTATTTTCAGCTCTCAGAGGTCTTCATTGGCCACCCAAATGAATAACCCCATCCTCCAATCCAGTTCTTAATTTACCTGATTCTTCTTCACAGCTTCACACATTGTGGCGCATTACATCCTGTGGTTATTGACAGACTCTCCCTTCAAGAATGCTAGCTCCATGAAACTAGGGATATTGTTCTCATCACTGCCTTATCTCCAACATCAAGAACACTGCCTGGCACTTAATAAGAACTAAATGAATATTTGTGAAATGAATAAATTAATAGGAAAAAAAGATGAAAAAAAAATTCCTAGTCACTGAAGGTTTTTATTTGCAGCATTAGAATATTTAATGATATAAATACATCATAATTTATTTAATGAATCTCCTATTTTTAGCCATTCAACTAAATTAATTTCCTTTTGTTTTTCTTTTTATAAAGAGTGCTGCTAGGCACTACATTGTGGTTAATCACCTGGTATTATTTCTTTAGGATAAACTCCAGGAAGTAGGATTTTTCAGACTATGTAATTATTCAGCCAATATTAAATAATGAGAAAATACCTATTATTGCTAAGGAAGGTCTCTATCTGAAATATACTGAAGTTCATTGAAGGGTTAGCTTCTAGGCTCTCTATTCAAAAGCAAACTTCCACTCAGATTATTTGGGGAGCATTTCCATGCCTCTTGTCATGGTTTCTGTTGAATTCAATTTTAAGTTTTCTCCAGTCAAAATTTTTAATCACAATTTGTCTAGGAAGGTAACACAAATGTGAGTTCTAATGTGTATAATATATATTCCTCAGAAATTTTTTAAAAATATCACTTCTAAAAATCCAATAACTTTATTTTAAGTATCAGAATAGGAAACATAAATAAGGACACATAAAGTGATCTATCCACAACTATTTGACTTGGAAGTAGATTAAAATCTTAAATTATTGCTGCAGTTACCTAAGTTAAAAAAGACTCAAATATAAGAGCTAAAACCAATCAAAGTTTCTCAAGTCAGCTGCACTATTTCCTACAGAGATAATCTATGCTAGTAGTATTTATCATTTAAACAGTCCTGGTTCAAAGACCATTGATGATGTTATATTGTCAAAAGAAAGAACTTCTAACTGACAGTTTATTCAGCATGAGAAGGAAAGAATGAAGGAGGCTATTTGCATTTAGCTCACATTTTAAAACAGAAAGTAAAGAGAACACTTTCCAAATGTGACACCAACTCCCCCCTCCCTCTTTTTTATTGAAGCTCTGTTTTAGTTTAGAAAGAAATTCTAAATTGACATTTAAATGGTGGCAGAGCAATTCTCCTCTGCTTTGCGAAACGGTCTCTGGAAATGTACAATTATGCTGTCATCTTTAGCACTCCACATTGGACAGAGTTTAATTATTAATGTGTTTCCCTCAGAGAATGACTCGATCATGTCACAACTCTAGACAAATACAGCTAATGCAAAATCATAAAATATTCACTTGAATACTGCTGAACTGACAGGAAATTAATTCTATGAACACTTTTCATATTACCAGAAAATTAGTTTCAAACGCATAAGACTGAAATAAATGTGTTCATAATTTGCTCAAGGGTAACGCTCATCTTGCAATCAGTTGGTGTCTTTTTATAAATGTTACAAGTATTCAACATGGCTTTATGATAAAGAGGACAGCTAATTTAATGTATTATTTGTAGACAGTGTTTTACTTGTAAACAGCAGGGAGTGAAGAATTGCTCTCACAGAAATATTTAAACTCCAGTAATATTCTGCTATTTATCATTTTGTAGAACTGAAGAACTGCCATCAAAAAAGTTTTTTTTTTTTTTTTTCAGAGACTGAGAAGCTTACTGAACGGTAATGGGATTTCGAACTTTTCACTTCAGGTCACTCTCCCAGATTTTATCAAATATCTGAAAATGATTGAAAATGATTGGTATCTTAAGGCTATTTGGTTTCCAGCATTGGACAAATGAGAGAGTTTATGTTTTTTGATAGTTAAAAGTACCCCTCAAAGAAATTTATTCTCTCCTTTGTGCATGTCCAGCAATTTGCCCAGATTTTAACATATTATTTTACAATTATTTGTATGCATATTTTCACACTTGCTCAACTAAAAGCTCCTTGAAAGTAAGAAGTTTGTCTCTGACTTCTATCCTTAGTGTGTAGCCAAGTGCAAGATGCAAAGACTATATGTATAAGTTGTTTGGTGTATAACTGAATGAATGAAAAGAAAACTGGATAGATGAGAAGAATTTCATTAAAATATTAATGGGAAAGTAAGATCAGTCAATATATAGTAAATCCATTTTTACAATAAAAAATAACCTCTAAATAATATTTTTAACTATCTCTGAGAATGGCCTCTGTAGCTAGCAATGATTTCTGATTTTCTGTGAACTACTCTGGACATATAAAGATAAGATTTAAATGGTCAAAATTTGCTATAGCTAATTGATGAAAGCTAAGCTAATGAGATGCTTCCTCCTAAGAATTTGAAATTTGGGGCATTGTTAGAGGTAAATCATATTTTATTGCATCCTACTGAGAAAGTCCTCCAACACATGATGAAGCTCATACTTCCTTCCTCTCAAGAGTTCCAGTTTCTGTTTCCTTCTAATAAATGCCCCTTCTAGGTTAAGCTAGTCATAGTCTGTTTCTATTACTAGAAACCAAAATAAACTTGATTCACATAATAATATATGATAAAACATGTTTTGACAGTGTCTCACTGGACTAATTTTATGTTTTTAAACAAACATAATAATCTATATTGCTATGTCTTGTGTTCTTAGGTCTTTCATGCCTTTTTTCATAGACATAATACATTTTATGTAATGTGAAAAAGGATTATTATAAGTTTTGGACATTCATTTTATATCATCTGCAAAGATGCCATAATAAAATATTAAAAGAAACATGGTTATTAATGAACCACACCAGTGGATTTTAGTTTAATAGTTTTAACTTATTTTAAAAATTACAGGAAATGAGGTTGTTCATTATGCCTTTAAGCTACTTCTTGTAATGACAAATTGAATAGAGGTCTGAGTCAAATATGACTGTATAAATGCAAAAAAGTCAAAAAGAACCAAATGGAACATATTCATAGACAGTGAAATATAGCAAATTAATTGAACAATGAAAATAACAAAAACAATGACTGTGTTTTCTAAACTCAGTGTTTTAATATTATCTTTATAAGAGTTAGTTAAAATGCATACTAAACTTTGATGCCAATTTTTTGTCTTCTTTTTTCCCAGGAATTGTTATTCATTCAACAGATAGAAACTATCATGTTTACTGATTCATTCTGCAAATAAGTACTCAAAACATACTCTATACAAGGCATCATGCTAGGTGCTATAAGGAATACAATGATGAGGGATAAAACTTTCCTATCTTGGAGTAGTTTTTAATCTAGCAGAAATAAGGAAAGTAACAAAAAGTTACCCTATAGATTAAAATATGTCTGAATGTTAAGAGAAGTATACATTTAAAGTAATATAAAATTGAGATGAAAGAAAAGGAGAATTATATTCAAAAGTACAGTTTTGAGAAGATTAAATAATAAGATGGCTTTAACAAGATGGAATTAGTCAGGAAAGGATATTTTGAAAGATGGAGATAACTCTAGTTATGCAGAACTATATGAGCAAAAAAATTCTTGTTGAAATATAGAACATATTCAAAGACCAGCATCCAGTTATGGTAACTTGAGTCTGGTTGGGAAGGAGGTTATCTCCCTCAGCCAATAATCAAATCTCCTTATATTTCCAAATACATTTATTCTCTTCATGTTGCAGCAAAACTAATAGAGTTGTTTTCACTCCCTGTATATATTTCCTTTTTTCCCATTATCTCTTAAAACCATTCCAATCATGTTTTAGTCTCTGTTTTTCACTAGGTCTTCTACATTTTTTAATCCAGTAAACAATTTTTTGTGCAAGATTCACTGACTATCAGCAGCATTTGATCATTCTCCCTTCCAAGTAACTTTTTCTTTACCTGGGTTCCAAATAATCCCACATCCTTGGTTTTTCTCTAACATCAATGTCCACTCTTTCTTACATTTTTTTTTTTTTCCATTCTCTCCAACCTCTTAACATTGAGGTATTCCAGGGCTTAGCGCATGGGTGGCTTCTCTTTTTGCCTAATCCTTCTTAGTGATATAATCCTGTTTCGTGGATTAAAGCACCAAATATAAGTTGAAGACTCCAAAATTTATACCAAATTAAGGGTCCTTAATTCTAGACTCATTTATCCAACTGCCTCTCAAAGTCTCCATTTTAGTTATTCATAAGACATTTCAAAGCTGCGACTCTGATTCCTTCCTCAATCCAAGCCATCTTTACTCAGAGCTTCCCATGTTAGTTAAAGGCAACTCCATTCTTCTAGTTACTTACATCAAACCTCATGGAGTCATTTTTTGTCCACTCTCTTTCACTACTCTTCTCCAGATTCTGTTGATGCTAACTACACAATATATAGAATCTGATCATTTCTTATCACAATCACTGCTACCACTCTGATCAAATTTGATAGTCTCTTACCTAAATGTGTTCCCTTTCTGTCCTGTTGTCCTTCAGTCTATTGTCAATACCACAGTCAAACTGATCCTATTAAAATATAAATCAAACTCTCTCTTCTGTTCAAAAACTGTACAGTAAGTTCCCATTTCTCTCATAGTAAAAGTCAGAGTCCTTAAAACGACTCACTGACTATTTCTCATCCTGGAATACTCCTCTCCCAAATAGATTCAGATTTACTTGTTATGACAGTGAGTTTTATGTGTCAACTTGGCTAGGCTATAGTACCCAGTTATCCCATCAAACACTAATCTAAGTGTTTCTGTGATGGTATTTTGTAGATGCATTTAACATCTAAAGTCAGTTGGCTTTAAGTAAAGGAGATTATCCTTGATAATCTGAGTGTGCCTGATCAAATCAGTTAAAAGGCCTTAAGAGCAGAACTAAATTTTTTCTACAGAAGAGAAATTCTGCTTGTGGACTGCAGCATCAGCTCTTGACTCAGTGTGTAAGCCAATTCCTTGCAATAAATCTCTCTCAAAAAAAAACAAAAAAACAAGGAAAGAAAAGAAATAAATGTATCACTATGATGGATTTACCATGAATAACAAAAAAACTAAACCATCACTACCATGAATAGCAAAAACCATGAAAAAAAAATTAAAAAAACACAAAAACTAATGAACAAACTATATATATATATATATATATATATATATATATATATATATATATATGTTATAGCTCCAACCAGCTCTTGTTATTCATGGGAATGATGTTCTATAAAGTCACCAAGAACACTGAGTTAGAGAATACTGGACCATTGCTCTTAGGGGAAATAGAGAGTTAATTTCTAGTCACAATATTTTTGTCAACTGATCAACACATAACCTTATTTTGTGTGTGTTCCTGTTTAAATGCACCTTATTTAATGTACATCGTTGACTTGTTAACATTGAATTCACAAAAACACAGCATTGTAACTCATGCCTGAATGAAGATTATCTAACACACATATTTTCTCAATAAAGTATATAAAAGACATTTTTTTGCGGTACACAGGCCCCTCACTGTTGTGGCCTCTCCTATTGCGGAGCACAGGCTCCAGAAGTGCAGGCTCAGTGGCCATGGCTCACGGGCCCAGCCGCTTCGCTGCATGTGGGATCTTCCTGGACCGGGGCACGAACCCGTGTGCCCTGCATCGGCAGGCAGACTCTCAACCACTGCGCCACCAGGGAAGCCCTGTAACAGACTTTTTACACTAAAGAAAACTAGATATTCCCTCAACCCTATGTTTTGGGGCCATTTTAAAGAGTGAAATCACCAAAAAAAAGCACAAAAATGAGAAAAAAAAATAGTACTGATTAGACCATGAAAAGTGGACTTGTTTACAGTATGAACTAAAACAAGAAGGCATAGTGTTGCCCTGTTTGACTTCAGCTGGCAACATGTGTGTCAGGAGACTCAACTTTTTCACTGCTCTGTGCATGTCTGTGAATGATCACAACAGTGCCATGATAATTGTTTTGTGTCAATTTGTGAGTTACAATTAAATTTTAGCAAGTAGATAAATTTGAAAATATGGAATCCATAAATAATGAGGATCATACACACACACCCCTATGATTAGTGTACACATATACCCATGAATATATGTATATTTATACACACACACCCACAAATCCATGAACAAGAGGACTGAATACACACACACTTTTTTTGTCTTTTTCTCGTTGCCTCTCTCTCTCTCAGAGAGAATACACACACACACGTACAAACACTAATGGTTCTGTTTTATAATGAAAACCTATCTGATAGACTCTTCATTTACCTACTTTAAGTAAGCCTTTGTTCAAATTTCAACTTCTTAGTGAGACCAAATCTGAGCACTAGAGTATAAAACTTCCGATCCTCCTTAGTCTGCTTATTTATTCTTTATAAAAGTTATCATTTTCTAACATTATATAGTATGTTTATGTTACATATATATTCATTATTTATTCTGTTTATTATTTATTGTCTATCTCCTCAAATTTAATGTAAACCTTATAAGAAAAAAGATTTAATTCTGTTCATTGATGTGTCACCATCGCTTAGAAGGATATTTATAAGAAAATACGTGTAGTAAATATTTTTCAGTGAATGAATGAGGAACTTGATATAAACATTTAGTTTTAAGATAGTTTGCTTGATCTTCTCTGAAATGACCTTGAAACCAGATTGCTGCCTCTAAACTTATTCTTATTGGAAATTCTAGAGTAGGCAGCATGATGTATATCTAAATATGTTCAATGACATCTTTTTAACTAGTGTATGTCATTCCCTGGTTGCTCAAATTTGAGAAACCAGCAGCACAGCCTGGTGGGACAAGTAATAAACAGTTTTACCATCAAGAGTAGAACTAAGAAAAAGATTAAGTTAGATATAAAGACTTAGAATTGTGTATAAAGATGATTGCTAAAACTGGATAAGTGTGTAAGCTCTCTGAGGAATAATATATAGACAATTCAGTAAGAGTGGAGAAGAAATAAAGAGGAAACTAGATAAATTCTAAAACCAAATATATTTTAAAAGCAGGGGGAAGAAAATGAGATAAAGATATCATGGAGAAAGTACTATATCTACCTATCTATCTATCTATCTATCTATCTATCTATCTATCTATCCATCCATCTATCTATCTATCCCAATAGGGGAGTACTTGAAGTACTTGATGTACCAATGAGGAAGACAAACTAATTTCTGTTTAAATAGACAGTTTAACCCTGACAGTGGGGAAAATACCTTCTTCCTTACAAACATTAAATATCCATTAAAAAAATGGTCACTTTTAATATCTCATAAAACTGGTACATGGATGGGAAATCAAAGTATATCCCCTAACAAAGGTTGATTTTCCTTACATGACTACTTTAAATTTGGGGTAGTAGTAAAGTCTAGGAGCTAAAAGACAAAGTCACACTGATGGGGTGGATGAAAAATACCCTTACTCAAACAAAAAATCTTCATTATGACATTTGCCAGCTTAGAGACCCTCATAAATTGAGAGGCTAATGAAGCAGAAAGTTAAAGGACAGAAATTTTACTAAAAGTGGAACTCAGTCCTGTCCTTGATCAATTCCTGATGAGATGATCATCCCTTCATTCTATTTTATTAGGAGAGGAAAAGAGAGGGTTTTTGCTGGTGGAAGATATTATCTATACTTATACAGATTTCTTATGATAAAGTCTGGTTTAAGTTTTTAAAAAATTTACTATGCATGCAAGGTGCAAAAAAATGTGACTGACAATCAAAAGAAACAATAAACAATTGAAGCAAACTCTAACATGGTCCAGAGATCAGAGTTAGCAGCAATAACTAAAATATCAATATTAATATAGCAAAGGTAGGAAAAAAATGGAAAAAAAATATATGAGATATATGGATAATTTCAACACATATTGAAATCTATAAAGAATGAAAAGACATTCTAGAATTAAAGAGTTTAATATCTGAATTTAAGAACCCACTGGATGAATTTAACAACTGATGTTAAAATTAAAAAAAGATTAATAAACTCAAAGACAGATCAATAGAAAACATTCAAAGTGAATTATAGAATTAAAAAGAAAAGAATGGAAAGGAAGATATAGAGCATAAAAACTTTATAAATCATACAGAAATTTAGATTTTGCTAGATAACCTACTACAACAACATTTAGAGGCTTTGAACAATAGCCATTTATTATTTCTTCACAATTGTGTAGTTTAACTAAATGGTACTTTGGGTCTGAGCAGGTTTAAGTGATCTCTCCTAGGCTAGAGTTCATGCATCTGGAGTGATTTGGTAGATCAGTTAGTGGTTAGATAATCTAGTATACCTTCCCATATCTGTTATTTGGCAGGTTATAGGATGGCCAGTTGCTGGCTAGGCCATCACATTTCTCCCCTTCCTGACATTTTCTTCTCCAGGAGGTTAATTTAGATTAATTCATGTGATGGTTTAAGGGTTCTAAGCACATGAGAGAGAATACGTTCCAAAGCTCAAATATTTTTCAAACATCACTTGTACCATAATTGCCCAATGTCTAAAGCCATTCAAATAGTCAAGACAATATTTAATGAATAAAGAAACAGATTCAGCCTCTTAATGGGAAGAGCAACAAATTCCCCGTAAAAGAAAGGTGTGCCTACCTGGATGAGAAAAAAAAAAAAATGGCATTTTTGTAAACTACCATGTTTGGAAATTGAAATCCCAGAAGAGAAGAACAGATGAAGTGGATCAAAGGTGATATATAAAGAGTTAATGACTGAGAATTTTCCAGAAGTGTTCAGAGACACCATATCCCAGATTTTAAAAGACCAGAATAATTTTTTAAATAAACAAAACCGAAACAAAAACTAAGCACGCATTAGTGCAAAGACAAAGCGACTATTTTAAAGGTAGCCAGAGAAGTAAGAAACATTTCCTTCAAAGAGACAATAGTAATATATTGGCGAACTTCTGAACAAATATTGTGAAATCCAGAAGACAATGAAATAGTATCTTTATAGCGCTGAAATATAAGTATCTATCAGAAGTAGAATACATAAGTGTTGCTAAGGATATTGGCAAAGTAGAACATTTGTATATTGGTAAAATCACTTTGGGAAGCTATTTGCCAACACATTAAAAAGCTAAACATACAACTTCCTTGTAACCCAGCAATTTCATTCCTAACTGTATATCCCTCTAAAAATGAGGGCATATGACCACCAAAATGTATGTACAAGACTGTTCATAGCAGCTTTTTTCATAATAGTTACATATTGAAAACAACCTAAGTATCATCAAAAGTAGGATTGATAAATGCATTCTTATTTTTCATGCAATGGAATACTAGTGTGAGTTTTGGTGTTTATATTTTAATACTTACTAATTTTATCCTGAATTCCCACAAGAAGTGAATTGGACTATACACAGAATATCATTATTCATTTAAAAAGCAAATAATGGCTCTGTGGTTTCCCATAATCCAATTCTTATTCCTGGGGTAGTATGATGAAAACCAGGTCAAATGTCCCACACATAAAAACTTTAGAGTCTATATTATAGGAAAGAGATGGAGAAAAATTGATTTTATCTGCTATAACAAGGTGAGATATATGACTCTCTTCTCCCAAAAGAAGGGATAAAAACCTTTGCTCCTTGAGGAAGAAATCAAAAGGATTATATATTCTCACTCGAACCTTTTGGAATAGAAACAAAATCCCTCCAGGGGCCAGATAGTCCCAAGTGTCTTCAGATTTTACAACTTAGAGATGTCTCCAAAGTCTTGGGCCTCTTTTTCTCTTGAAATACAAACACATGCCTCTGGAGTTAGTTAAATCTCTCTGAAATTCTCTGTTAGATATAGTTGTAAATTTAATTCCCATGGCTTTCTCTCTGCCCAGGATCCCAAGTTTCCAGTAAAATTTATTCAGAAAGCTCCTACTCTGTAGAAACACAAACATATTTTCTCTACACATCATAACAACACAGCAATATAAAAGAATAAACTACTTTTAAACACAGCCTCATGAACAGATCTCAAAGATATGATGAATAAAGAAATCAGAGAAAAAAATAGTACGTACTTTCTGACTCTATTTATATGAAATTCAAGAATAGAGAAAACTGTGGTGATAAAAATCAGAAAAATGGTCCTTTGGATGGAGAGGTGGAAGGGAAAAGGTATGTGAAAAAATTCTGGTGTTGGAATTTTTTATGTTGATATATGTTGTGGTGGCACTGGTGTGTTTATAAGTAAAACTCAATAAAATTTACACTTAGAATTTGTGCACTTGTGCACTTTACTGTATATTTCAATAAAAATGTGAATAAAAATATTTTTGAAAAGATTGTTACAGTTAAAGTAAGAGGTCACATCTTTTTGTGGATCCAATCAGAAGAGTTTTGTCATATTTCTCCAACGTTTGTTAGTTCAAGTATAAAAATGAAACATAAGCAAGCAGTTGGATTTATCAGAGGATGAGAATAAAAGATGCAACCGGAAATTTTTATTGATGATGATTGCTTTTAAGTTTGATCATGTAATTTATGCTAAACAAATGAAACTAAAGTAGGAGATTCAGGAAGGCTAAATAAAACACCTTTTAATAATATTTTTTAAAAATAGTCCTTAGAAACAATTTCACTTAATCTTATCGAAAACAAAGACATAGGAAACTTTTTACATTTCCAAAAAATGAAACAAATGAAATTACAAATGAATCTACTCTAATGCCCCAGGTATACAAAAATGGGAAAACACAGCCTCTACCTAAAGTCACTTGTAAGTTACATGGGTTGATAGACAAAAAACAATTGTAAGTCATTATAATAGTTACATTAATATTTAAGCTGAAGAGAATATTAATAATATTATTATAAAAGTTATCATTTAGAAAACTGAGATTCATAGATGCTGGGTTTCTGAATGCTCTGACTCAAAAAAAAAAAAAAGAGTGATTTTAAAGAATAGTGTTAGAATCAATTGAAAGTGAAGATATACTCTATATCACTGTTTTTTTGTGCTCCCATATTTAAGGTAAAATACATGTGAAAAAATTGGAAAGCTAATTACACTTGGAAAGCTCTCTGCTTCAGTAGAACTAAATAGTGATCAGAAAAAAAAAAAAAAGATTATTATCCATTGCTACTCATTTTGAAGAAGTAGCAACCAACTGCTAAGTTTCGTTTGTCTTTTAAACTATGTACCGGTTGGTACAGAGAGAGAATCAGGGAAAAAATAGGGTAGAGATTTTCTTAAATTTACAACAAGGAGATCATGCTGTTAACCCATGTAAACTCAAGGTGTAGAAAAAATTCTATTGTATAGGATTTAACAGCAGTCAATTTATTAGCTTTTGATCTTTGACGAGTCAATTAAATATCTTAAAGAAGGTAACCAGCTTCGTGTCTGCTTCTCAGTTGCAAGGGGTCTAGTTGATCTGAGGAAAATAGCTTATTATTTTCTGAGTTCATTTGTAAAATTTTTCCAAATAACAGATATTTTCAAAAGGAGTTGTTAGACATGAAAATGCTATAAAAGCATTTAAAAAATTAACACATTTTTCCTTCTGAGGCATGGCCCAATTAGTACAGTGGACACAACTGCAATGGATATTCTAGTCCTGTTCTTCAAACTGCTTAGTTAATTTTGGCTGCCATTCTTTAGTTTTCAAGTAAATTTTTGGAATTGGTAACTTATATGCTTATTACTTTTTTTTAGATAGAGAAAAAGATGTAATGTGGTAACGTAATTGGAAAGTTTTGTTTGTTTTCCTTTTGGTTGTTTTTGAGGAACAAAATCTAATTTTCAACATGTATACTCATCATTATATAATGTGTATGAGTTCATAAGTATAAATTTTAAAATTATAGTTTTGCACAGCACAAGGTTTCAGTTACAAAGAATGATTTACTGTATTTGTTAGATATTTCTTAGTTTTGATGCTACCTTGAAATCAAATTTTTCTGCTATCCCAGTTGCAGTATGGTAAGCTACTCTGTTTTTGGTGATTACTTTTCCTTTCTTCTAACTGATTACAAGCCAAATTATAAAATGCTGGAAGCATTCAGGCTTAAGTCAGTTTTCAAATTTAAAGCATGAAAAGCCTGTGGCGAGGATTTAATGAATTTACTTTTCTTTTTCATTGTATTTTATACTAACAGTTGAAGCCCATGGCAGTTTCTGTTTGCCAGGTGAATTTAACACCAAACATGAGATTACAATACAAGATTTATAATTGAGATTTATTTAGGAATCCCAAGTATTTTTATGGAGCTTCTTAATGTCAGAACTGAATTTAAATAGAACAGAAACAAACAAAAATAGTATAATACTCTTGTAAATGTGAAAAAAAAATATTAAAATATTTCACTAATAAAAAGAGTTGAGATACAATATATAACTATATAAGTATATTAATGCTTTTATATTTTTTCTTCATACAAAATAAAAATGGCAATCATGCACAAGCAGAAAATAGCATCATCACAAGGGATTTTTTTTTACACTTGAGCATTTGTGACACCATAACACAGTGGTTAGAAAGAGTCTTTGAAATTCACCTCCTAGGTTCTCCATTTGCAAGTTTTGTGACCTTGTGCTAATTTAAACCTTTAAACACTAGTTTCTTATTTGTATTCTTATTTGTAAAATTAGAGACATTAGAAATTATTAATAGGAATAATAGCACTCATCTCACAAAGTTGTATCAAAGTTTAAATGAAGTAATGTACATAAAAGCACTTACCAAAATGACCAAAACTTAATTTTACTTAAAAGAAAACCATCTGAAACAGTCTGATTCTGGCCAGACTGTTTGGCCATGTGACTTGCTTTAGTCAATCAGATGCTGACAAGTGTGACTGACTAAGAGACTTGAGAAGCACATGTGTTTGCTCTCTTGTGTCTCTGCCTTTGTCATGTGGACACACCTGGTCTAACCTGATGGAGGAAAAGAGACACATAGAGCAGAGCCAAATTTCCCCCATTATTCAAGTTACCCTCATTTGAGATGAGGTGGTAGTATTAAAAAGATAAACTGAGGCATACTTAAATTTTTTTAAGAATTTATTTGACCATTTATCCTTTTGAACTGGGCAGTGCCAAACCAGAAATTGTTAAGAGCACCACCAGTAGAAGGGCGAGAGAAGTTCTAAGAGAGACTTTTACAAAGAAAAGGCAGAAGCAAAGTAAGAAAATTATTGATTGGCTGTAGCTTAAAGCCTAGTTGGCTGTTTCTGATCGATTGTCTTCAGGTTTCACTTCTGTAACCTTGAGGCATTCAAAGGCTTAAATTTAGGTTTGCTTAGGTAGGCTGTCAGGTCATTGAAGCTATCTCATTCTAATGGCCTCTTTGTTTAATTAACTTAACAATAGCCATCCAGCTTTCAGACATGTGAGCAAGCCAAGCTAAAATCTAGAGAGATACCAATTTGACACCCTCTCAATTCCACACAAGTGAGCAATGAGTACTCATTGTACACTATTGAGTGCTTTGTTGTTGTTTTCATTTTGTTGTTGGTCCCGTTCACTTTTTCTGGGATACAGATTTATGATGTTTGTCATTATGATAGAATCTAACATAAAAAACTCCATAAAAGGAGCAAGCTTTACCTAGGACAGTGATATTCTGAGTTTATTGCTTAGATTATCTTTAGATGTTTCTTCAGTGGACCCCAGCCTGAATTTAAATATTGAATTGGCATGATAAACTACTTATCCTTGTTTTCAGAGGTGTCAGTCTAATCATTTAGACACATAAAATTGCATGCATAATATAATAATGTTAGTGCATCTCCACTATAATTACATTTTTCAAGAATTAGATCCATATAGAGAAATTTAGAGTTTACAAATATTTTTACTTCTATTATCTCATTACATATGGATTTTTTTACCTGTATCAATACCAAACTAATTTGAATATCATCCAGAACTGTATATAATACACCATAAAATTAATTAACAAATGTATTGAATAACTGAGTACAAGGA
Organism: Monodon monoceros; assembly: GCF_005190385.1. Classification (NCBI taxonomy): domain Eukaryota; kingdom Metazoa; phylum Chordata; class Mammalia; order Artiodactyla; family Monodontidae; genus Monodon; species Monodon monoceros. The sequence continues at coordinate 111,243,810 of NW_021703774.1, forward strand.
CTCATTATTCAATACATACCAACAGGCTGACTTAAATCACTTGTAGTTCCACAAAAACTATTAGAACTAATAAATGAATTCAGCAAGGTAGCAGTGTACAAGATTAACATACAGAAATCAGTTGCAATTCTTCACATAATGAAATATCAGAAAGAGAAAGTAAAAAAAAAAAAAAAAAAAAAAAAAAAAAACCTTTTAAAATTGCACCAGAAAACCCAAGGAATAAACCTAACCAAAGAGGTGAAAAATATATATGCTGAGAATTATAAAAGATTGATAAAGGATAAAGATGATTCAAAAAATGGAGAGATATCCCATGATCTTGGATTGGAAGAATTAATATTGTTAAAATGGCGATACTACCCAAATAAATTTGCAGATTTAATGCAATCCTTTTCAAATTACCTATGACATTTTTCACAAAACTATAACAAATAATCCTAAAATTTATATGGAACCATAAAAGACCCAGAATGGCCAAAGCAATCCTAAGGAAAAAAAACAAAGCTGGGGGCGTAACCCTCCCAGACTTCAGACAATACTACAAAGTTACAATAATCAAAACAGCATGGTGTTGGCACAAAAACAGATGTATAGATCAATGAAACAGAGCCCAGAAATAAACCCACACACCTGCAATCAATTAATCTTAGACAAAGGAGGCAAGAATATACAATGGAGAAAAGACAGTCTCCTCAACAAGTGGTGCTGGGAAATCTGGATGACATCATATAAATCAACGAAGTTAGAACACTCCCTCACACCATACATAAAAATAAACTCAAAATGGCTTAGAGACTTAAATATGATACATGACATCATAAAACTCCTCAAAGAGAACATAGACAAAACATTCTCTGACATAAATTGCAGCAATATTTTCTTAGATAAGTCTCCCAAGGCAAAAGAAATAAAATTAAAAATAAACAAATGGAACCTATTCAAACTTGAAAGCTTTTGCACAGCAAAGAAAACCATAAACAAAACGAAAAGACAACTTATGTACTGGGACAAATATTTGCAAATGATGCAACTGACAAGGTCTTGATTTACAAAATACACAAGCAGCTCATATAGCTCAATATCAAAAAAAAAAAAACAACCAAACAAACAAACAAAAACCAAACAACCCAACAGAAAAATTGGCAGAAGATTTAAATAGACATTTCCCTAAAGAAGACATACATATGGCCAATAAGCACGTGAAAAGAGGCTCAATATCACTGATTACTAGAGAAATACAAATCAGAACTACAATGAGATGTCACCTCACACTGGTCAGAATGGCCATAATCAAAAAGTTTACAAACAATAAATGCTGGAGAGGGTTTGGAAGAAAGGGGACCCTTCTACACTGTTGGTGGGAATGTAAGTTGGTGTAGTCACTATGAAAAACAGTATGGAGATTCCTTAAAAAAACTAAAAATAGAGTTACCACATGATCCAGCAATCCCAATCCTGGGCAAATACCCGGAAAAGACAAAAACTCTAATTCAAAAAGATATATGCACCCCAATGTTCATAACAGCAGTATTTACAATATCAAGACATGGAAACAACCTAAGTGTCCATCAACAGATGAATGGGTAAAGCAGATGTGGTACCTATGTACAGTGGAATATTACTCAGCCACAAAAAGAATGAAATATTGCCATTCATAGCAACACAGATGGATCTAGAGATTATCATACCAAGTGAAGTAAGTCAGACAGAGAAAGACAAATATTATATGATATCACTTATATGTGGAATCTAAAAAATAATACAAATGAATTATTTATGAAACAGAAACAGACTTATATAGTAAACAAACTAATGTTTACCAATGGGGAATCTGGGGGCATAAATTAGGAGTATGGGATTAACAGATACACACCACTATACATAAAATAATAAGCAACAAGGATTTACTATATAGCACAGGGAACTATATTCAGTACCTTGAAATAACCTATAATGGAAAAGAATATGAAAAATAATATACATATATAATATATACACATATAAATACTATATAATATATATATACATATATATTATATATATATGAATCATTTTGCTGTACACTTGAATCAAACACAATATTTTAAACCAACTATAGTTCAACTTTAAAAATCACTTGTAATTCTTTTTTTTTTTTTTTTTTCTTGTGGTACGCGGGCCTCTCACTGCCGTGGCCTCTCCCCCTGCGGAGCACAGGCTCCGGACGCGCAGGCTCAGCGGCCATGGCTCACGGGTCCAGCCGCTCCGCCGCATGTGGGATCCTCCCAGACCGGGGCACGAACCCGTGTCCCCCGCATCGGCAGGCGGACTCCCAACCACCGCGCCACCAGGGAAGTCCTGTAATTCATTTTTAAATATGAATACCTCATTATTAGGTATAAGAAATTTTTAAATAAATGAATAGTAAAATCAGTTTTTGGACACCTGAATAAAAAGTTATTTTAGAACATAGAACTAGACATACTGGTTGGTTATGTGTGTCTGGAGCTAAGAAGAAAGATCTGAGTCAAAGGAACAGCTATGTCGGCTAATATAAATCTTAAGGTGAAGGAGATTGACTGTGGAAAAAAATAGAAAATAATAAAATATAGAACTCTAAAATACAAGATGCTTAAGAAGCAGAATGAGAAAGAACATTTAGGGAATGAAACTGAAACTTAATAGTCTAAGAATTAGAAGAAATATAGAAACTAAGTTTGAAGAAATTTATACAGCCACTATGGAGAACAATATGGAGGTTCCTTAAAAAACTAAAAATAGAACTACTATATGACCCAGCAATCCCACTCTTATACCCAGAGAAAACCATAATTCAAAAAGATACTTGCACACCAATGTTCATTGCAGCACTATTTACAATAGCCAGGACATGGAAGCAACCTAAATGTCTATCAACAGAGGAGTGGATAAAGATGATGTGGTACATATATACAATGGAATATTACTCAGCCATAAAAAGGAATGAAGTTGTGTCATTTGCAGAGATGTGGATGGACCTAGAGATTTTCATACAGAGTGAAGTAAGTCAGAAAGAGAAAAACAAATATCGTATATTAACGCATATATGTGGAATCTAGAGAAATGGTACAGATGAACTTATTTTCAAAACAGAAATAGAGACATAGACATGGAGAACAAACGTATGGATACCAAGGGGGAAAGGCGGGGGCATTGGGATGAATTGGAAAATTGGGATTGACATATATACACTACTATGTATAAAGTAGATAACTAATGAGAAACTACTGTATAGCACAGGGAAATCTACTCTGTGCCCTGTGGCAGCCTAAATGGGAAGGAAATCCAAAATAGAGATATAGGTATACATATGGCTGATTCACTTTGCTGTACAGCAGAAACCGACACAGCAGTATAAAGCAACTATACTCCAATTAAAAAAAGAAAAAAGAAAAGAACTAAATTGGAAGAAACTGTTAAATAATGATTTTAGTAAGATAATATTTGATGTGATAACTGTGGATCTATCTGATAGCAAGATGAAACAATACATAGGACAAAATGAAGACTCTTTAAGAATTATGGATATAAAGAAATGAAGTAAAATAGACTAGAGCTAGAGTATAAAAGTATTAGGGAAAGATTATTGTTTGTTGTTTGGGGATTAAAGATGGTTCATCAACTTTCTATGATATATAGAACATTAGTGGAAAGGTATTATTGAAGATAGAGAAATAGTTGATGGATAGCAAAATGTTTCCTGAATATATGTGATAGAGTAAAGCAATAATGCTCGGGGAAAAAAAAAAAACACAAAAAAACTTTACATCGGAACCCAAGATAGGAGGGTAAATCCCTCTGCTTCCCTTATAAAAGAAAAAAAGGTAAAGGTGAATGTAGATAGAGATAAATATAGATGATGAGATAAGATGTAGAAGGAATGAATGTTCATAGGTACAATTTCTTTAGGGAGCATGACACAAGGTCATCAGCTGAAGGGAGATAGAAATTTTATAAATAAATATTCTATATACAGAGATTTATTGAATGCATATATGAGATTTTATGTATAAGAGATGGAGAGAGGGAGCCAGGGAGAGAAACAGAAGAGGATGAAAGGCAAGAAGAGAGGCATTGGAATTAGTATGTAGAGAAAAGTGGTGAAGGTTCTAGGAGAAATAGAGGCTGCTTAGATATAGTTCTTTGAAGTTCCACTGGATCTGTTTTTATATCATGCCCATAAGTTTAGCTACATCTAATTTTTACTGATTCTTAAAATTTCTGGTAAGCTTGATTTGTACCTGCAGTTAATTAATATTTAAGCAAAAATAATAATATTATTATTTGTATTGCTGAAATCTTCAATATCTCATTGAAGTGTACAGCATCATTATTCAAAGAAATAATCTACACTGTCATATAAGCGTGTCATTTTTTAATTTAATAATTGTCCTCCATTATTAATATTATAATTTCAATCATAAAAATGAGTATCTGAAAGTTTTTATTTGATTGTTTTGTAGATATTTAATTATAAGATAATATAAAAGTAGTTTAAAAAATCAGGACAGAGTCACAAAATAAAACCAGAAAAATAGAAAATAATCAGCTACCATATAAGCGTCATTAAAGAATATATCACAATAAAAAAGAAATTTCTGGATGATTTTTGCATGTGATATATATAAACATATAGATTTCATTCTACTTTAGAAGGTAATTTGAATCTATGAATAAATATTTTCCCAACTATGAATGATTAAAATGACACATATGATGTCATACAGTATACTATATATTGTTTATATAGTTAATTATGAGAACTTGAACTAAGCAAAATTATATGCACAATATATATTAAAAAATAGGATTTCCTTTCAAATAGCTTCTATTCCAAATTTATAACTTATTTAAGGAGTAATTAAGTAATATGGAAATGCTGTTAAGTACCAAAGAAATATTACTTTCCTTAAGTAATGAGGGGCCAACTCAGAATACAAAAACATCTGTTTAAGCAAAATGGCAAACATCCTTATATTTGGCAGCATAAGCTACCCTAATCATAGTGCAAAATGTTTTCATTTTACCTCATACAAACTCAGTAATTAAAGCATTCTGATTTGTTATGTTTACAAAAATCTATACGTTTTTAGTTCATTGCATAAATGAGGACATGAAGGTTTGCCTCTCATATTATGTATTCATTAGTTTGGTTTCCAACTTTTATCCAGAATTATAAAATTTCAACTAATCATAAAAAAGCATAAACATCCATCTAAATAACATTCTTAATTATTTTTGTTTACATAGAGAGATTCTGGGTCGTATGTTTGCTGATCACATTGCTTTGTAAATGGAAGAATTCTTCTTGTATGAATTTGTGGCATCATACTCATGTGGATCATAGGTCTCAAAGCAAATTCTTTCTTTAAAAATTTACAGAAGAAAAAAAAGGAACTGATGAACAAGGAAGGTACAGCTTTAAAGTCAATTATTTTATCAAGTGCATTGCCAAATCATTAAAACTAAGTACAGCTTTGCTCCAGAGAAAAACATGGAAAGGAAATGTTTCCCTATCACAACCTTTTCTTCATATGTTTGTGTTGAGGATTCATAAGAGAAGGCACTTCTGCACTCAAACAAGAGAAGAAAAAGAAAAATTCTTGGAAAAAAAGGAAGAAAAAATTGGTTTCTAAACTAAAAATTACAAAGAAAAGAGGAGAGAGTAAAGAGTGATGAGGACATAGGCTGCAGTCAAGTTCTGAATCTGAGACCATTCTGTAACTCACTTTACCATTGATCACTGTAGTCTGATTCCCAAAAGGTACCCGGAAAAATTTTGTCATGCAGAGTTGTGTCTTGGTTAGTGAGGATGAGCCTTAGGCTGTAACTTGCAAGTACTCACTGTACATGTGAGGGAATAAATATCTCAAGGAACTCACTTTAATAGGCCTAGAGGCCAAAGTAGACAGGGCTTCAGAAGCTACTTTCTTGTGTTCATTTCATGCTTCAGTCAGGCAGCCCTTTATTAGACAGCTACTGTGTTCAGAACACAGCAATGGAGAATAACTGTTAATGTGACCATGTGAGTTTTGGCCCTACTGCCACTCACCCATGTGGCCATAACCTCAATCAGAGATTCAACCACGATCCCCATTGCGCGTGTGATGATAGGATGACTCCTGGCAAATTGGATAGAAAAAAAAAAAAAGAGTTTGCTTTTGAATTCAATTTGCTATGGTTATAGAACCAATCATTGTATCTTTTATCATTTGTTAAAAGAATTCAAGGTACAAGGGCTATTGTAGCAGAGGGCATGTAGTATTCATAAGGCACCATATAGGGAAATACAGAGGCCCAACAATCCAACCAACTTGCTTGATCTCTTTACTCTCCATCACTTTCCACATGTCAAGTGTCTCTGTCCTGGTGTCTCTTCCTCGTGAGAAAACACAAAAGGCAATGAATAACCCATTATCCACATAATAAATTTTAGACTCAGTTTTTGTCTGTGAAAAATGAATAGATATCTTTGGAGCCAGTTTTACAAGTCATAGGTTTCAGGTCCTGTTGTCACTTACTTTGTGAACTTGGGCGAGTTATTTAACCTTTCTGAGCTCAAGTTACCATGTCTATGAAATTGAAATAATAGCAGCTAACTCACAGGGTGCTGTTAGTCCAAGGTTGAGAGTGAACAGGCTTTGGAGACTGCAAAGTATAGGAAAGTTTAAACTATTATTACTGATCATAGTCTCTCTTTTCTGTCACAGAATGTAGATAAAACTGGAATTCTTTTTCTATGTTTCTTTTTAGTAAGTCAAAACAAAGTTTATCCATGGAAAACATTGTCCTTAGGTGCCCAGAACTGGAGATGGACATAGTTATGACTTAAATGGTTCCATTTCAGTCTTTAAATAGAATATCCATAGAAAGAGAGGTTACTGACTTCATAATGTCTAATGGACTTTACTTATTTTGAGCTGGAGAATCTTGTGAGGTGTAAAGCACAGTGTTAAACTCTCAATTTCAATATCACTTTTTTCCTAGCCTAAATTTAGCCTTGAGATTTGAGGTCAATGTTGGATATGCCCATATAAGACCTTTGACAATCTTTTTGTGTAACAACAGACAAAAACATTTAACAAGACAATATCCACAGGCATACCAACCCTACCACAACCATTTTTTACCCTCTAAAGGCAAATCTGTCTTCACCTGTTGAGAATCTTCTTCTTTCTTACTTTCAATGAAGAATTCTGACATTGCCTCATCCATTCCTGAGAGTCTGATAAAGAGAAGTGATTCATGAGGACAGAGAATGAAAGGGCTAAAGAGAGGGAGGAAGAGAAAAAGAAGAGAAAAGAAGAAGAGAGCAGGCGAGGAGAGTAGAGCAGGGAGAACTGGAGGAGTAGGAGTGGTTGATCTGTACTTCAAGGGTAAAATTAACTCTTTGGAAGAAAGAAATACTAGATATAGAAGGAAAGAGATAAGGACTGGAAGAGAAAGAGAGATCCCTACCTTCTACAAAGTTTTGGATTAGTTACTGAGAATGAAGAGAAATAAAATTAACATTAAAACTTTGGGAAAAAGTAGCTGTCGCCATTGGAAAGAAATAAGAATAGAGGATCTATGATGTATATCATTATGCCCAGTGAGTACATGTTTAGTTTTAATTTCATTTATAAATTTTTATTTCTTGGGCTATAAGTCTCAGCACAAAAATGGGGTATTGTATGATCCCAGCTATAGTCTGTTGACATTTTAATGTTTTCAATGACAAACTACATCAACAAAAAATCCATATATCAAAGGATTTTCCTTAACTATTTAGTCCATTGAAATTGGTCCAATTCTAGGTGGAAATCAAGTATATTTTATACAGGCTTGTTTCATAGTGTGCATTCTCATATTCTTGCTTTCTCACTACAGTAATTTCATACTAAAAAGACAAGCAAGAAACAAAATGCCTCATCAAAATTAACAGTGAATAAAGTTATATTCTATTTTCTCTAAATTATATTTTAGCTAAAATTTTCTACTTTATTTAAAATGTTATCTAAAATATCTGCTGTAGAATTTTAGTGATACTATTTATTGTTCTTTCTCTGCTAAGACCAATATCTCTTACATTGAATGAAAAGAAAATTTGATTTGATTAGCCTGGAAGAATGATATCACTTTGAAATTTCTTTATAAAATAAAATACTATTGAATACTTATTCAGCACCCGCTGTGTGCCAAACACTGTCCATCTTTTAAATCATTTTGTGGAACACTAATGGTCTCTCAGTTGAATTGAAACTAGGATTTAGCCACAGGACATTTGTATAGACAAAAGCCTTTCAAGCTGAAAAGTATTATTTTATAACTAAGAATGGCTCTTAGATATAATTTATTTTCTTTATTTTCCAAGTAATTCTTGAAATTTATTGCATTAGTCGTACTGTAAGTGAAATATATAGAAGTGTTTTTAGCTCTGAAAAATGGGTTAGCATATAGTGCCCATATTTTGCCAATGCTACTAATTCAAAACACAGTAATTAAAGTTAATTAAATCTGAGAAAAAAATTGTTTGTTTATTTAGTTCTAAGGACCAGAGCTAAAGATGACCAGTAATAGCAATATTGTTGGAAAAATGTGTTTCTGATGATCATGAATTGGCATAATGACTTGTGTTTCTTGGGAAAGTAAAAGGATGGATGGGGTAGAATAAACAGATATCATTTTCTAATCAATATTATATACTTTATACCATGTTGGAAAGAAGATAAATATCATTTTGTTATAAATATTCCATGTCCTAAAAACTTGAAGAGAAATTAAGGCCAGTTAAGAACTATACTTTCATACCAGAGCTCTATGTAACTTAGCTCTCAATAAGATGAGAAGAGTAGCTTACAGACAATTTAGTCTAAGAGATTAAGAAAATTGATCTTCCAAGGACTTTGATATATGGAAGTTTGGATGGTAAATTTAACCTTAACTATTATTTAAGCCCTCTTTTGGAACAGTGAGCTTGTTTTTATTGACTTATAAAAGCTCACCTCATTGTTTCTAAAGAGACTTTCCCATATTAACAGGTTATTAATATTGCCAATGCTGTTTTACTCAGAAACAATACTGGTGTGAACATATTGTAAAGTGAATACTATGCAGTTAACTGTCATAGAAAACTAATGCAGGTGAAAGAAGTTATCTGGAACACTATTCTATTTTCTGAGATATACAGAACTTTATTGTTCTATTAGTATTAAGTATTCCTTTCCATTCTTCCTCACAAGAAGGCATTTTCACTTTATATGGTAAGAAGGAAATGAAGTGACTATTGCAACAAATGTGGGATAGAACTAGTAAAAGCAGAGAGCATGGTTTGTATTAAGAACAAAACACTATAAATTCCATTTGTGTGTTATCTGAAAAAGGCAATTTTATAAGCTGTAAAAATCAGGATGTGAATATAAAAATATGACTTACTAATATGTGAATCCTTTGAACTGGATTTTCTTTATCATTGGTTTGAATGCTTGACCTTTGAACCCACTTTTGGGATCTATGATGCTATGTGGAAATATGAATGACTGTACAACTCATTATGATTAAAGTGTGCATTTTCTAGGAGGGTTGAAGCTCAACCTTTTCCTTTTTTCATATTGTTCAAATATTATAAATGAAATTAATGATTATTGTATGAAGTGATTACCTGAAAAAATTGTTTGTTATTGTACTTGCGATAAACTTTAATTAGGAAATTATATCAAGAATGCATCGGTGAGGAAAAAGGCATTTCCTCCCTCTAGTTTTGAACTTGCATTCTCTGCCCCCTTAAAGACCTTGTGCTTATCCGTGTGCTCCTCTATTTCTAGCATGTTGAATCTCACCCTCACCACTTATCCCTTTGCGTTTAAACCTTCTTAGCTCCATAAAGCTGTTGTATTAGTCCTTCATTCATTTTTGTCTTTATTCTGATATTGTCTGACACAACATCCTTACCACCCTTCACTTCTGTATCTCAACTGCACATTGGGACCTGAAAGTCTACACATTAAGATCATTAATAATGTTCTTACCAGCCCAAAAGCCCATTTCAATCATGCAAATTTAGAGTTTTTGAAATTTTGACTAAGCTATTGGTCATATTCTCTTTGTTTTTATCTTGTTTATATCTACGGCACAAAATTTTCCTGGGTTTCCAAATTCTCTCATTCTTTCTCTTCTTAAAGTAATTCTCTAACTCTTTTATTTTTTTCTCAAGATATTCATAAAGGATTATTTACCTTCATCTTTTGCCTTGAGCTTTCTACTATATAAGAAGCTGTAAGGTTTTAATTACTTATTGAACATGTGTACTTTAAAGTTTTGCTGCCCCTTCAAACTCAACACTAAAAAAAAAACATAACAGGATTCCTTGTCAAACCATTTCCTGTTTTTCTCTTTGCTCTTTCTCTTACCACCCTAGAGCTATCTGTGGTATCTTGCTTACTTCTACATCCCAGTACTGCCACACTTTGCCTATGCTATATTTTGAAATTTCTATTTATCTCTTCTTTCATGTTCCTATTACTTCAGCTCTAAATAAGTCATTTATCAGTCCTGCTTCAATCACATCAGAGGAAGTTTGAAAAGGAACTTTGTCAGATAACAACTGTAAAGTGAAATACAATGGTCACTACTACCACTATACTACTACTTCTATACTAACACTACCACTCCTACTACTACCACCACCACCATTGAAAAATTCTAACTTGTCTCCTAGCTTAATGTCTCCCTATTCAAATACATCCTGCATTTAACAATCTGGTTGATTTTCTGAAGATAATCACCATACAGAATAATCCGAACTTTAAATTTCAATATCTCCTCATTTCTTACTATAATTCCTAGAAGTAATATTTAAGATTTCCCATAATAAGACACCAATCTGCTTGCCTTACACATGCTTTTTCCTGACAAAATCCCTCATTTTTCATGAATACCAAATATGCTATATTTGTTACCATCCTTGTGTAAAATTCTGTTTATGTCATTCTCCATGACTTCACTTTTTCATGCATGTTTCCAAATTCTTTTACCACTCACCTCTTTTGTACTTACTTTCTGAAGTAAGAAGCTGATACTTATTGCATACAACACTGTATTGTTAGTGTTTTCTATGAGTATGTTTTGAATATCACCTTAGTTTTAAATTATTTGAAGCAAATAAAGATTTAAAAAATTATTCTATTTTCCCATGATGTTCTAGAACAGTTGACTTTCTGAAAATATTACTTCATTATTAATGTATTATTTTCAAAAACAAACACCCTACTTCGGAGTAAAATAGAAAATACTATAATAGCACTTACATATTCATTCTATAAATGTACAGTATTCATTCAATTAGTTTTCTCTTAAATTTTGTTTGAAAAATAAGTCATATGAGTATAATAATTTTTGGTTTATATAGTAGAAATATTCTAGAAATATTATTCTGCTAACATATTTCTGTACTATAATTAAGAAAATTTTAGAGTTGAAAAATAATTCATAGCTTGTCAACTGAAAGAAATAACCAGAATTTTAAAAACCTCTCATTATTTTTGATCTACCTGGTCTGAAAGATAGAAAAGGACTGAAATGATTTAGGTCAAATGACCATGATGCCTGAGTTAATTATTACTGGGGGGTGGATATGTTTTTGTAACGCCAGTCAGCACACTTGCAAAACCATGACTTTGACTGGGTAGTGGATTGTGTGTGGACCAGGAAAAATCCTGTTCCCATATTAGAGAAATAGCTTAGAGCACTGACTCCAATGATGGAGGCTTGCTAAGATCCTTGGGTATATGACAGACAGAATACTAATTTTTGTTATTTAGATTTGTCATAAAAAAGTTATGCATTTCTGGAAAGCACTACTTCTCCTTTGAAATACTATCTGTACAACATTATGGAAAAGATCCTAATTCATTTCTAATACTTTCCTCAGATTAAAATTTAATAGTGGATATATAAGAATTTTACCTTAGATGAAAAGATTAGTAGTAACTGTACGTGCCATATACTATTACTAATTCTTAATTTATCTGAGTTTATTTAATACTGACAACAATCCTATAAAGAAGGTACTATTATTAACTCTAATAAAAATGAATGGATTGAATTTTATTTCACACTTTCCTAACTGATATCATCATTAATATTTAAGATGCTATTCATATTTGCTTTTATAGTTTTTATCCTGGAAATCACTAATGAATACAACACAGCCAAAGAGAAACAAAAGAAAACAAACAAACAAAATGTCTTTTCCCTGAAAGGAGGTGTGCAAAATATTCTTTTAAATAATTTGGCTTTGAATGAATCCAACCTTCCTGGTGTTTGGCAGACTATAGGAAACATTCATCTTTGAAATAAGAACAGAACAGACAGTCTCAAGGGCAGATTAGTTATGGAATCTTTTCCAAGTCAGCACTAAAAAGTTCCCCTGTGAAGAACACATGTGTCATGGAAGAAACAAGCTGCTTACATTTTCCAAATTTTAGAATTTTTACATTACTATTTTCCTAATTTAATAAGCTACAGACCTATTAAAAAAACACAAAGAAATTTATAAAGAGGTGGGGAGGTGAAAATGGTCAAATGAAAATATCTAAAAGATACTGTACTTTTGCAGTTTGAAATACTAGGTTTGTATGATTATCTTCTGACTTGTAAATTTTTATTTAAAAATGATAGAAGTCTGAAAAACTTGTATTACATGAAGTGATAGAGTGTTATTTTACAGTGATGACTGATACCAATAATCTATATGAATTGGCAGATTTTTAGAGATATTCATGATATAGGCTGCCCCTTCATAAGTATTGTTTTCACAAAATTGCATTTTGATAATAATGAAATAGTAATTTCTGAGTCTCCTAACAGCCTGTGTATTCAAAGGTTGCAAAGTATTATAATTGATACAATTTTTAAGAATACAAAAGCACGTATTAGGAGAATGTTAAGGATGATTTTATTCTAGAACTGAGCTGTCCAATATACTACCAGCCACGTGTTTAAATGAATTAATCTTTTAATTAATTAAAGTTAAATAAAAATAAACATCCTGTTATTGAATTGCACTATCCCCTTTTAAGTTCTCAATAGTCATATATGGTTAGGAGCTGCTGTATTGAACAGTGCAGATATCAGACATTTCCATCATTGCAGAAAGTTCTATTGCACAGTGATGTTCTGGAGTTTCATTCTTTAAAATGAAAATTGTATACCTTACTGAATGCAAAATCTTGTAAGAACTCTAAATATTTACATATAATGTATAATAAAAATCAGTATGATATTTATTTAAAATATAATAAAACAATTTATCAGCATGCTCTAATTTTATGCTAATTAATCTCATTTTTAGAGAATTTTGTATAGATCAATATAAAGACCTTTACTTTTCCATATCTTAATATTTTAAATATATATAACCAACCCCTTCTGCTCATACAGTACCACAAAATAGCTAAGCTTTACTTAATATTACATTCTATATTTAAAGTATAATCATCTAGTTTTATACTAAACAAACCTCAAATATTTTCATAACTTATTGCTTTCAAATAATTAAAAATACCTTGCTTAAATTTCTGAACTAATCTTAGATGAGAAGGAATTGGACTCATGGAAATCTTCAATTTTTAAAGTTCATTGGTTTCTGAATTATTGAAGCACCTTAAGTTTAAATTGAACTTACAATTGGAAAATTACTCCTATTCCCTGCTTTTAGCTTCAAAATAGCCAAAGAGGTTTCACTCAAAGTTATTAGTCATTGGAATCCAGGAATTTTAACGAATGTCCAAAGGTTAGCTTAACTCTAATGTTTACAACTTTTAATATATTCATGTAAATTAGAGACCTAACACTAGAAGGAAGCTACTTTTAGAGACAAGTATAGCCATCCAAGGACTGAGAAATTATAATTCCCTTACAGTTTTTCATAATTATAGTTGGGTAGTTCAAGTGGACTGAATTCTATACTCATTCAATTAGTACCACAAATTCAATCCCCATCTTATTATTGAAAGAGATATAAGTATATAAATGTAGAAGTAGATATGCAGGAAGCAAATGTAACGTTGAATGGAATTTGTCCTCTTTTTAAGGATTGCAGAGAATAAGTGCACTCAAATTCTATAGAAGGTAGCACTTAACTGCAGACACTTTCTTTTCTTCTCCAGAATGCCTTAAAAGATACAACTGTACTGTGTCTCTCAAACTCACTGCCCCCTACAAGCCCATATAGGATATTACTTGAAAATAGAAGGGGATAATTGAGATATTGGAGTTATAGGCCTACAAGAAAATGCTTTGTAATTTCTCCTCTTCTCTCTGTGGAGTGAGGTAGAGTGCCAGCCTCCTTAAGCTAAATGAGTCAGGTTCCAGAGAATCATTTCATAAACACTGGAGATGTTTTCTATAGAAGAGATTTATTACCCATCCCACAATGGATGTTTGCTAAACTATAGAAACTGATGAGCTTATGGCAATACCTCTGAGTGGAGGTCTGTGAGAACTCTTAGAGAAAACTGTCACATGGTCCCTGGAGTTTGGAGTGCATGTAAAGAGAGACTGGTACATGCCTCTCAACTATATAATTCTGAACAGCTGGGAGGCTGGCAGCTACAGCTCAGGAGTTTAGGTTATGAGGAATAAAGGCAGTAGAAGAGCAAGCCAAACTTCCTTTGTTTGGCATGACAGGGATGCACAGTTTTCCCTGCATCTACCAGACGGTTACTGAAGAAGATAGATAGTTAAAGCCATCTTGAAAGGTATTACACCCAAGAAAATGGACTATTGGGACGAAGGATTCTAGCAGTAAGCTTTTGTAGAGTATGCACTGCAGGAGGCCAGGAGCTGAGGGGATCAAATCATAAAGGTTCATGGCTTAATTACAGATCATCAACTATGAAAATTCCTTGGAGGTTTCTCAGAAGTTTGAGAGATAAAATTTCAATATTTCTCCTACAGAATACCAATCACAAAGTTTCTCTTTATGCTTCCTCTCATGGCTCTTGACTCTATTCCAAAAGAATTAGAAATAGCAGAAGATGGATTAAGCTTTCTTATTTACAGGAGATCCCTAAGATATGACTCAGACACTAGCTGGAGTGAAGTGGAGGAGGGGTGAAGGAGTAAGAACTATCAGTTGCACATTATATATAATGAACTTTTAAATGTGGACATGGCAAGCTGTTTTAATTCCTGAACATCACTTGAAAGCTCTGGGATTTTTCCAAGATGCTGTCATAGGGCAAGGAAGACAGCAAATCAAGCATGCTTGAAGGCAGGGGTTGTAGAAAAGTAAAGGTGATTCCTCCTTGTTCCCTTGACAAATTTAAACCTTTCCATACATTTGTTACACACATATAAACCAAATTATTTTCTACATAACCATCTCAAAATGAGTGTCATTGGTCAAAATGGGAAGTGGATGAGAGAAGATGGATGGCTATTGGTAATTCATCACTGCTACAAAAAGGAAGAAAAACACTGAATATGCATAAGGTATGGGTATGAGTAGTTATCTTAGGTTTTTCAAGTCCACTCAAACAATTTTTGTTCAACTCGTTCCAATTTTAAAATCATGTTCTTTAATAGAGAAGAAGGAAGTTGAACAGTTTTGTTTTCTCACTGTTATCTGTTAATATTGTACTATTTCACTTAGAAATATGTCTAACTTTTCTTTGTTTTTCTTTTACTTCCAACATAACCCAAAGTTTTTTTGATGTTGTTGTTTGTTTCCTTAAGTATTTCCCTCCCTCAAGTGTTAGCTTATACTAGGATATATATTTCTTTTACCTTTCCTTATAAAATTTTGTTATTCTTTGTCTTGTCCTTCAATATGTACCCTTTTTTCTATATTTTGTACATGTTCTTCTAAATTCTAAGCTTACCAGAGAAATATGAATATTTCTGAATATCTATACCATTTTTCAGTTTCCTGGAATCATGAGTAATTTAGGTTATCAGTTTAATAGCATTCTATCAATTTGATACACTTTTGATCTTTTGTTACATGGTTAATCTTTTAATTTTTAAAAATGTTTTACTGAACTATAGGGTGTATGTAATGCCTAGAGATCCATTTTTTTTAATATTTATAAACTATAATACAATTGGATAAATCTCTTCCAAATTTCCAGTCAATTCCACTTCACCAAGCAGTTCTTTAATATGAGTTAAAATACAAATTCCTATATTTTCATTGTGCAAAATGTGATTAACAAAAGGAAAGTAAAATAAAAATGTGAAATTCTTCATCATTCACATATTTTCCTCGATTTAAGATTTTTCACAAAGCCTTATGTATTTTTCTCCATATGGTTAGGTAGGATTCCACCTTTTCACAAGATTTCCAGATATGTTTCACACTTTTGAAATAGTCACCTAAATATTTATCCCCATTCTCCCACCTCCTGAGTTGTGTAGATTTTTTTTAGAAATATGTACACATTTTTGAAAAAAATAGTTGTACTCATTTGCTCCTTCCCTTAGAACTTTGTTTCATTAGAAGACTCTCTTAAATTTGATTTGGTTAGCTGGTTTTTAAGTAATTTTTTTGATTTTGTTGTTATTAACATTATTCTTCATTAGAATATATTTAGAGAATTCAACTTATATTTTTAGTTATAAATTATGCTTTTAATTTGGACCAGATGAATGATCAGTTTTGATAACTATTCCAAGGATGGATTGATACATTTGTAATTTTCTGCTTATAGGGCATAAAGATCCTCCAAACAAAATATACATTCTCACTTGTGTAATTATCTCTTTTTGATATAGTTGTATTCAAACTGCCTATTATGACTATCATTTCAACAAATTTTACTAACATTTCTAAGAAGCTTTAGTTTGGACAATGTGAACTTGACAACTTCATACCTTAGTTCTTTCATCTCTGAAGAACAAGTGAATTCTTTCATGTAAAACAGTTTAACTATATCACTTAATTATCTAATATACAATCGATATGTAATTGTACTAATTGTATACAATTGTCCTAACAAAGTCTTTTATACCACATTTAAAAAATTGTATATCCAATCAAAAATAGGTCATTGTATTCAGTAGTCTAATGCAATTTACTTTTCCACTCAAAATATTTTTGGCATTCTACTGTATCAGTTCAAGTATTCTAGTTCATTTTTAATGCTCTACCTACAGAATTTATACATACACACACAAACATACACACTCACATAATACTGAGATTATCTCTAAATTCTTCTTTTATTGACATTTAGGCAGTTTCATACCCCTTTTTATCATTACATGATATGCTTTTATGATACCTTTTACAAATGTCTTTTTATGGATGTGGGCATATTTTCTCTTGTGTGTATAACTAGACCAGTAATTGCTATCTATTTGGGTAGGCATGCCTACATTTGCGATAGATATTACCAAATTATTCTTCAAATCAGTTGTCCAATTTGTACTTCCATGAGCAAAGTATGAGTGCTCATTGTACCTCATATCTGCTAGTGGTTGGTAATCACAGGCTTTTAAAGTTTTGACAATCTAAATGGCATAAATAAAATCACATTGTGATTTTATTTTGTATTTTTGTAATTATCAGTGAGGTTGAGATTGAATGAAATGGACTTTTAACCATTTGTGTTTATATTCATGACTTGCTTCTTCTTGTCCTTTGCACATTTTGTTTTAAAGTTATTCCTCATTTCCTTATTGATTTGCATAAGATTTATACACTTAAAATTATAAAACTCCTTCATTCATATACATTGGAAATCTTTATCCAGTTATTATGGTCTTTGATGCAAGGTTTTCTTTTTTCTCCCCTTTTACATAGACTTTATTTTTCAGAACAGTTCTAGTTCATAGCAAAATTGAAGAAAGTAGAGTTCCCTTTTATCTCCAACGCCCCTCCATGAACACAGTGTCCCCACTATCAACATATGACACCACAGCATTACATTTATAACAATCGGTGAAGCTACACTGACACATTATTATCACCTTAAGTCTGTAGTTTACATTAATTTTGTCTCTTGGTGTTGTATTTACATTACATTTACATTTTAAATTACATTTTGTGTTAATTCTTGTGAAGGGTATAAGGTCTTTGTCTATATTCCTTTTTTTTTTTTCATGTGGATGTCCATTTGTTTCAGCACCATTTGTCGAAAAGACTATTTTTCTTCACTCTTTTGCCTTTACTCCTTTATCAAAGATCAGTGACTATATATATATGTGGGTCTGTTTTTGAGTTCTCTATTCTGTTTTATTGATCAAATAGAACTTGATCCATTCTTTTGCCAATACCACACTTTCTTGATTATTGTACCTCTATTGTAATCTTGAAATCATGTATCAATAATATCAGTCTTCTGACTTTGTTCTCCTTCTTTAATATTGAGTAGACTATTCTGAATCTTTTGCCTCTCCATACAAACTTTAGAATTAGTTTGTTGAGGGACTTCCCTGGTGGCACAGTGGACAGACTCTCCAATCCCAATGCAGGAGGCCCGGGTTCAATCCCTGGTCAGGGAACTAGATCCCACATTCATGCTGCAACTAAGAGTTTGCATGCCACAACTAAGGAGCCCACGTGCTGCAACTAAGGAGCCTGTCTGCTGCAATTAAGGAGCCCACCTGACACAAATAAGTCCCAGTGCAACCAAATAAATAAATATTTAAAAAAAACACAAAATAAATAATTTATTGTTATCTACAAAATGCCTTGGTAGAATTTTGAACAGATTGCATTGAATCTATAGATCAAATTGTGAAGAACTGACAGCTTGAGAATATTAAGTCTTCCTATCCATGAACATAAAATATCTCTCCAGTTACTTAGTCATTTGATTTCTTTCATCAAAATTGTGTAGTTTTCCTTATATAGTTCTTATACATATTTTGTTAGATTTTTACCTAGTATTTCATTTTGGGAAGTGCTAATGTAAATATTATTATGTATTTAATTTCAAATCCCACTTGTTCATTTCTGGTATGTAGGAAAATTGTTGATTTTATATACTAAACATATTCTGAAATCTTGCTATAATGGTTTATTAGTTTCAGAATTATTCTGGTCAATTCTTTAGGATTTTATACATAGACAATTAAATCTTCTGCAAACAAAAACATTTTTATTTCTTCTTTCACAGTATGTATAATTGCTATTTCCTAGGACTCTCTGTCCAGTGTTGAAAGCAGTGATGAGAGAGGACATTTTTTTTTAATTTTGAAATTATTTATTTATTTATTTATTGGCTGCGTTTTGTCTTCGTTGCTTCATGCGGGCTTTCTCTAATTGTGGCAAGCGGGGGCTACTCTTTGTTGTGGTGCACAGGCTTCTCATTGCAGTGGCTTCTCTTGTTGCAGAGTGTGGGTTCTAGGTGCACGGGTTTCAGTAGTTGTGGCTCGCGGGCTCTAGAGCGCAGGCTCAGTAGTTGTGGTGCACGGGCTTATTTGCTCTGCAGCATGTGAGGTCTTCCTGGACCAGGGATTGAACCTGTGTCCCCTGCATTGGCAGGCAGATTCTTATCCCCTGTACCACCAGGGAAGCCCTGAGAGAGGACATTTTTGCCTTGCTCATGATCTTAGCAGGGAAGCTTCATGTTTCTCACCATTAAGTATGATGTTAGCAAGTTTTGTTTGTTTTGTTTCTGTAGATGTTCTTCATCCAGTTGAGGAAGCCCCCTCTATCCTTAGTTTGCTGAGAATTTTTATCATAAGTGAGTGCTGGATTTTGTCAAATGCTTTCTCTGCACCTACTGACATAATCATGTGATTATTCTTCTTTATCCTGTTGATGTGATGGATGCTACTGATTTTCCAATACTGAACCATACTTGTGCACCTAGGATAAATACCATTTGGTTGCAGTGCATAATTATATTTATACATCATTAGATTTAATTTGCAAATATTTTGTTGAAGATTTTTCCATTTACATTCATGAAAGATATTGGTCTGTAGTTTTCTTTGCTTGTAATGTCTTTGTCTGGTTTTTGTATTAGGGTAATTCTAGCCTCATAGAATGAGTTAGGAAGTATTACCTCTGATATTATCTTCTGGAAGAGATTGTAGAGAATTGGTATAATTTCTTCCTTTAAATGTTTGGTAGAATTCACAAGTATGCCCATCTGGGCCTAATGCTTTCTGCTGTGGAGGAATATCATTTATTCATTTATTTTATAGACATAAACCTATTGACATTTTTAATTTGTTCCATTACAAGTTTTTACAGTTTGTGTCTTTCAAGGAATTGATCCATTTCTTCTAGGTTATGACTTGTGGGCATGGAGTTATGTATAATATTTCTTTACTATCTTTTTACTAACTATGGAATCTGTAGTAATATTCCTTTTATTTCTGATATTACTAATTTTTGTCTTATCTCTTTTTTTTTTCTTAGTTAGCTTGGCTAGAGGCTTATTAATTTTACTGATCATTTGCATGACCAGCTTTTAGTTTCTTGATTTTCCTTATTGATTTCTTGTGTTCAGTTTCATTGGTCTCTGCTCTCAGTTTTATTATTTGTTTTCTTTTGCTTGCATGGTTTCAAGAAGTCAGATGTAATTCTTATCTTTGCTCCTCTATCAAGGTGATTCTTCCCCTTTGGTTTCTTTCAAGGGTTTTTTCTTTAGCTTCCATTTTCTTCATTCAAATTTGATGTACCTAGACTAGTTTTTTGTTTTGTTTTGTTTTTGTTTGTTTGTTTTTATTCAGTATTCTCTGGGCTTCCCAAGTCTGTGTTTTGGTGTCTGACACTATATTCGGGAATTTCTGTCATTACTGCTCAAATATTCTTTTGTTTCTTTTTCTTCTTCTTCCGGTGTTGCTGTTTCAGTACATTACATGTTGTGAAATGATCCAACATTTTTGGATATTGTTCCACTTTTTACTCTGCTTTTGCTTTTGGAAGTTTCTACTGACAAATCATCAGACTCAGGAATTTTTTCTTTAGCAGTGTCTGATCTACTAAGGAGCCCATCAAAATCATTCTTTATTTCTGTTACAGTGTTTTTGATCTCTAGTGTTCCTTTTGATTCTTTCTTAGAATTTCTCTCTTCTTACATTACCCTTTTTTCCCCCATGTAACCTACTTTATCCATTTGAGTGCAAGCATATTATTCATAGTTTTGTTACATTTGTGGTCTGATAATTCCAACATCTTTGCCATACCTGAGTCTGGTTTTGATGCTTGCTTTGTTTACTCAAACTGAGTTATTTGCCTTTTGATATGTGTTGTAATTTTTTTATGGAAGCAAGACATGACATACTGGATAGAAGGAACTGTGATAAGTAGGCCTTTAGTTATGAAGTGGTCAGGTTTAAGGGAGAAGAAACATTCAATATTTCTATGGTTAGGCCTCAGTCTTTTGGTAAGCCCTTGTCCCTTGACTGTGAAATTCTCAGGTTCTTCTCAATTTTTTTTTTTTTTTTCACTCCCTTAGGTGATACAGATGAGTAGAGGGAGCTGGATTTGGATATTTCTTTCTCTACTGGTTGATTGGGCTCTGGTAAAACTTCAAGAGTTTAGGCTCTGGGGGCTTCCCTGGTGGCCTAGTGGTTGAGAGTCTGCCTGCTGATGCAGGGGACACGGGTTCATGCCCCAGTCCAGGAAGATCCCACATGCTGCGGAGCAGCTGGGCCCATGAGCCATGGCCGCTGAGCCTGCGCATCCGGAGCCTGTGCTCCACAATGGGAGAGGCCACAACAGTGAGAGGCCCGTGTACCGCAAAAAAAAAAAAAAAAAAAAAAAAAAAAAGAGTTTAGGCTCTGGCAAAATAGTTTCTCTTGAATGCAGGTCTTGATAATTGGAACAGAATGCTTTTATATATTTCAAAATGGTTAGTTTTTCCCTCCCCTTGCTGAAAGTCTGAGGGGAATTTTCTTTAATCTTCACTGTGAGAACCTGGTAGATCTCTATGAGACAAACTTCTGAAAGTGTGCATGACCACCCTCCCACCCTGGTCCCTGATGACTGATGACTGGGTCCCCCTAACCTTTTGACCTCTCAAGATTTTCCACACTGAGCCACTAGCCATGCATGTATTTACAGTTCAGATTAGCCTACTCAGGTACTAGTTCCCATGAAGGTTTCTGCTCATGGATTTCTGCTCTAGTAAGTTGTGATTCTTTGTATGTGTCTCTCCAATTTTGGGCCAGTGGTTTCTCCTGTGACTTGACTTATCTGACAGATCTAAGAAGAGTTATCAATTTTTCAGATTGTCCAACTCTTTGCTTCTTGTTAGGACAGATTGGTGACTTCTAAGATCCTTACAGGATGGATCAGAAGTGACTGAAGTCTTCTAATTGATTTTTTAAATGTTGAAACAAGCCTCATATTACTGATATAAACCTCTATGTTGTTTTAACAAATTGATGTTTGTATATATAATTTACAAATATTTTGTTTAAGAATTTGATGATTATATTAATGAGGGAAATTAATCTATAACTTCCTTTTCTAATGAAGTTTTTCTGACAATTCTAAAAGCTTTTGTTCATTTGAAGATTCTTTATGTAAATTTAATTTAGAAAGGTATTTTTGTCCAATATTTTCTTCTTTTTTTAATTATTTTTTATTGGAGTATGGCTGCTTTACAATGTTGTGTTAGCCTCCACTGCACAATAAAATGAATCAGCATACACATGCAGATATCCCCACCCTTTTGGACTTCCCTCCCATTTAGGTTACCACAGTGCATTAGGTAGAGTTCCCTGTGCTATACAGTACGTCCCCATCAGTTGTCTATTTTATACATAGTATCAATAATGTATATGTGTCAGTCCCAGTCTCCAAATTCCTCCCACCCCACCCCTTTCCCCTTTGATATCCATATATTTGTTCTCTATGTTTGTGTCCAATATTTTCTATTTAACATGTATTTTCATTCAACATTTTAAAATTGTTTCATTGTTTTTAGTTTTCCATTATTTTTCTTATTTGTTTTGAGAAATTGTTTTTCACTTTTACTATTTCTCATTGAAGTTAATATATATATCCCCACCCCCCACCCCTGATTAGGTTTCAGATTTCTCTTGGTCTTTACTTTTGAGTAATTTTACTATGCTATTCCTAGATGTGATTTTCTTTGTATTTATGTTACTTGGGATTACAAAACTTCTTTAAACTGTTGATTGATGGCTTTTATCAGTTTTAAAAACTTTTTAGTCATTGTCTGTTCAAATATTTTAGTCTCTCTTCCTGGGATTCCAGTTTTATGTACATTAAATCTATTCATTATATTCCATACTTTTAATGGTCTTGTTTAAATATTATGGTCACTTGTTTTCCTCTCCATTTTTTTATTGATGTATTGTTGATTTATAATACCGTAATAGTTTCAAGGATACAAAATAGTCATTTAACATTTTTACATATTCCATACAAAGTTATTATAAAGTATTGGTTATATTCCTTGTGCTGTACAATATATCCTTGTAGCTTATTTATTTTATACATAGTAGTTTATACCACTTAATTCTCTACCCCAATCTTGCCCCTCCCCTTTTCCCTCCCCCACTGGTAACCACTAGTTTGTTCTTTCTATTTTTGAGTCTTTTTCTGTTTTGTTATATTCATTTGTTTTATTTTTTAGATTTCACATATAAATGATATCATACAGTACATTTTTTTCTGTACCTGACTCATTTCACTAAGAATAATACCCTCCAGGTCCATCCAAGTTGCAAATAACAAAATTACATTTTGTTTCATGCCTGAGTAGTATTCCAATTGTATGTACATACTACATATTCTTCATCCATTTATCTGTTGATGGCATTTAGGTTGCTTCCATATCTTGGCAATTGTAACTAATGCTATGAACACTGGAGTGCACATATCCTTTTGAATTAGTGTTTTGGGGTCTTTGGGGATATATACCCAGGAGTGGAATTGTTGGGTCATATGGCACTTCTATTTTTAGTTTTTTGATGAACCTCAATACTGTTTTCCATAGTGGCTGCACCAATTTACACTCCCACCAACAATGTACAAGTGTTCTCTTTACTCCACATCCTTGCCAACATTTGTTATTTCTGTTCTTTTTGATGATAGCCATTCTGACAGGTTTGAAATGATATCTCATTTTGATTTTGATTTGCATTTCGCTGATAATTAGTGATACTGAGCATGTTTTCATGTGCCTATTGGCCTTCTGCATGTCATTTTTGGAAAAAATTCTATACAGGTTTTCTGCTCATTTTTTAATTGGGTTATTTGTTTCCTTGATATTGAGTTGTATATGACCTGTTTATATATTTTTGGATTTTAACCTCTTATCAGCCATATCTTTTGCAAATATTTCCTCTCAGTGAGTGGGTCATCTTTTGTTTTGTCAATGGTTTCCTTTGCTATGCAAAAGGTTTTAAGCTTAATTAAGTCCCATTTCTTTATTTTTGTTTTTGTTTCTTTGCCTTAAGAAACAGATCCAAAAAATATTGCTATGATGTAATAGTCTATATTTTATTCTAAGAATTTTATGGTTTCAGTTTTTACATTTAGATCTTTAATCCATTTTGGGTTTTTGTTTACGGTATGAGAAAATGTTCTAATGTCATAGTATTATATGTAGCTGTCCAATTTTCCCAGGACCACTTATTAAAAAGAATGTCGGGCTTCCCTGGTGGTGCAGTGGTTGAGAGTCCGCCTGCCAATGTAGGGGACACGGGTTTGTGTCCCGGTCCAGGAAGATCCCACATGCCGCGGAGCGGCTAGGCCCGTGAGCCATGGCCGCTGAGCCTGCACGTCTGGAGCCTGTGCTCCACAACTGGAGAGGCCACAACAGTGAGAGGACTGTGTACCACAAAAAAAAAAAAAAAAAGACTGTCTTTTCCCCACTGTATAATCTTGTCATAATTGTCATAAACTAATTGAACATACTTTTATTTCTGGGTTCTCTATTCTGTTACTTTGATCTATGTGTCTGTTTTTCTGCCAGTGCCACATAGTTTTGATGACTGTAGCTTTGTAGTATAGTCAAGTCATGGAGCATGATACCTCCACCTCTGTTCTTCTTTCTCAAGATTGCTTTTGTGTTTCCATACAAATTTTAGAATAATTTGTTCTAGTACTGTGAAAAATTTCTTTGTTATTTTGATAGGCATTACATTGAATCTGCAGATTCCTCTGGGTAATATGGCCATTTTAATATTGATGCTTCCAAACTGTGAACATGGTATGTCTTTCCATCTGTTTGCACTGTCTTCAATTTCTTTCATAACTGTCTTATAGTTTTCCAAGTACAGATCTTCTACCTCCTTAGTTAGATTTATTCCTAGGTATTTTATTCTTTTTGATGTGATGGTAAATGGGATTATTTTCTTAATTTCTCTTTCTGATACTTTGTTGTTAGTATAAATGCAACAGTCATCTGTATATTAATTTTGTATTATTATGCAACATTACCACATTCATTGATGAGCTGTAGTAGTTTTCTGGTGGCAGCTTTGGGATTTTCTTTGTATAGTATCATGTCATCTGCAGACAGTGACAGTTTTACTTCTTCCTTTCCAATTTAGATTCATTTTATTTCCTTTCTTGTCTGATTTCCATGGCTAGGACTTCCAACACTATGTTGAATAACAGTAGCAAGAGTGGGCATTCTTGTCTTGTTCTTGGTCTTAGAGGAAATGATTTCAGAATTTTGCTGTTGAGTATGACATTAGCTGTGGGCTTATCATAT
This sequence comes from Monodon monoceros, assembly GCF_005190385.1. NCBI lineage: Eukaryota > Metazoa > Chordata > Mammalia > Artiodactyla > Monodontidae > Monodon > Monodon monoceros. The sequence continues at coordinate 111,269,468 of NW_021703774.1, forward strand.
ATGGCCTTTATTATGTTGAAGTATATTCCCTGTATACTCAGTTTGTGGATAGATTTTATCATAAATGGATGTTGAATTTTGTCAAAAGCTTTTTCTGCCTCTATTGAGAGGATCATATGGTTTTTGTTCTTTAATTTGTTAATGTGGGGTATCACATTAATTGACTTGCAGATATTGAACCATCCTTGCCTCCTTTAGGTAAATCCCACTTGATCATGGTGTATGATTCTTTCAGTGTATTATTGAATTCAATTTACTAATATTCTGTTGAGAATATTTGCAATTATGTAAATCAGTGATATTGGCATGTAATTTTCCTTTTTTGTGATATCTTTGTCTGGTTTTAGTATCAGGGTGATGCTGGACTCAGACAATGAGTTTGGAAGCATTCTTTTCTCTATAATTTTTTTGGAATAGATTGAGAAGGATAGGTGCTAACTCTTCTCTAAATATTTGGAAGAACTAACCCTTGTAACCGTTTTGTCCTTGACTGTTGTTTTTTGGGAGTTTTTTTAAATTACTGATTCAATTTCATTACTGGTAATTTGTCAGTTCATATTTTCTATTTCTTTCTGGTTCAGTCTTAGAAGATTGTACATTTCAAGAAAAATGTCCATTTCTTCTAGGTTGTCTATCTTATTGGTGTGTAGTTGTTTGTAGTAATCTCATTATTTTTTGTATTTCTGTGGTGTCAGTTGTAACTTCTTTTTCATTTCTGATTTTATTGATTTGGTCCTTCTCTGTTGTTTGCTTGATGAGTCTGGCTAAAGTTTTATCAATTTTGTTAATCTTTTCAGGGAACCAACTCTTGGTTTAATTGTTCTTTCTTTCTTTTTTTTTTTTTAGTCATTTATTTCTGCTCTGATCTTTATGATCTCTTTCATTTCACTAATTCTGGGATTTGTTTATTCTTCTTTATCTAGTTTCTTTAGGTGTAAGGTTAGGTTGTTAATTTGAGATTTTTCTTGTTTCCTGAGGTAGGCTTGTATTGCTATAAACTTCTCTTAAAGCTGCTTTTGCTTCATCCCATAGATGTTGGATCACTGTGTTTTTGTTTTCATTTGTCTCCAGGAATGGGTGAACCACAAACAGGAGAATAATTTTTACATACTTTTTTGTTGTTGTTTTTTACAATTTCAGAGATTCTCCCCAAGGAGCTAGGTATCTGAGCCCTACATTGGGCTCCCCAAACCTGGGGGTCCTAAGCATGGAAAACTGGCCACCAGATTGTTTGGCTTTGAAGGCAAGTGGGGCTTACTTTGGGGAGACCCAGAGGGCTGTGGGAAATAGAGATTCGACTCTTAGAAGGTGCACACAAAATCTCATATGCTACAAGACCCAGGGCAGAAGGAGTAATTTGAAATGAGCCTAGGTCATACCCACTTGATGATCTTGGAGTGTCTCCCAGAGAGGGAGTAGGCAACTGGAGCTCACCCTGGGGACATAGATACAGGTAGCAGCCATTTTGGAGAGCTCATTTTATCACATGGATACTGGTGTTGGCAAGTACCATTTTGGAATCCTTCCTCTAGCTTATTAGCACAGCACCTGGCCCCACTCACCAGCCTGTCAGAACCAGTCCTGAGACACCTTAGGCCAAGCAACTACCTAGGTGGGGACACAGTCCCACCCACGAGCAGGCAGACTGCTTTAAGGCTTCCTGAGTACACAGCCATGCCAGGTCAAGGCCATGTCCACCAAGAGGACCAGGACCTGACCCTACACACCAATGCACGGATGCTAGCTCTGATACCACAGGAATTTGCATCCAGGTGCCCTGGGACAGAGTTCTGCCAACCAGTGGGCAGGCACCACCCCACAAGCTGGCCAAAACCAGCCATAAGACACCTTGAGCCCCTCAGCCAGCCACACTGTGATACAGTACTATTTACCAGCAGGCAGACAGAAACTTTGGGATGCCCCAAATCACACCATCAACTGTGTTAGGAACCAACCCCACCCAGCCTTGGGCCAACACAGGCTCTGAAAAACCAGGGCCCTGCAAGTAGAGATCCCAGGACTCAGCTCTGCCTGCCACCGAAAAGAATGAGTCACAGGATCCAGCACAAGACCCAGTGTACTCACCAGCAGGCTAGCACTAGCTCTGGGAATCCCTGGGTCCCAGCCCCAGCTACCAGCATGGCAATACAAGCTCTGAGATACTTTCAGCCTCTCAGCTAATCACATTGGGATACAGCCATGCACATCAGTGGGCTGATAAAAGCTTTAGGACACCCCAGAACCTGCAACTAGCTGTGTCAGGAACTGGCTCCACCCACCAACGGGCTACAAAACTGGAACCCTTGGACCCTGAAGCCAGACACCATAAGACCCAGTTCTGCATGCCACTGGACAGGTACTGGCCACAGGACCAGGCTTCACCCACCAGTGTGCCCACACTAAACCCAGGATCCCCCTGGGCTCTATAGCCAGCTGCCACTAGACCTGACCCCATGCACCAGCGGCCAAGAGCCTCTCCACAAGCCAGGGTCTGGCAACCAACCAGACCAGGGGCCATCCATATCTACCAGACCACCCACAGTAGTCAGCCCACCATAGCAGATAGACCTATGCAGTCCATATAGGGGGTACCCCTAGAGCATGTAGCTCTGGTGACCAGAGGGGAGTAGGCTTCTGGAACACATATGTTTTGATTTCTTCAGTGATCCATTGGTTGTTTAGTAGCATATTGTTTAGCCTTCACTTGTTTGCAGTTTTTTTTTTTTTTCTTGATTTCCAGTCTCATGATGCTGTGGTTGGAAAGCTTGCTTGATATGATTTCAATTTTATTAAATTTACTGAGACTTGTTTTGTGGCCTAGCATGTCATCTATTCTGGAGAATTTCCCACGTGAAGTTTAAAAAAATTGTATTCTGCTGCTTTTGGATGGAAAGTCCATCTGATCTAAGGCATCATTTTAAGACCAGTGTATTTTTATTTATTTTCTGTCTGGATGATCTGTCCATTGATGTAAGTGGAGTGTTAAAATCCCCTACTATTTTTGTGTTACTGTCAATTTCTCCCTTTTTGTCTGTTAATACTTGCTTTATTTAGTTGCTCCTATGTTGGATGTATACATATTTATAATTGTTATGTCTTCTCCTTGGATTGATCCTTTGATCATTATGTAATATTCTTCTTTATCTCTTGATATTTCTTTATTTTAAAGTCTATTTGGTCTGATATAAGTATTGCTCTCTGGTTTTCTTTTGATTTTTATTTGCATGTAATACATGTTTCCAACTCCTCACTTTCAGTCTGTGTGTGTCTTTAGATCTGAAGTGAGTCTTTTGTAGAAAACATATATATGGGTCTTGTTTTTGTATCCATTCAGCTACTCTATCTTTTGATTGGAACATTTAGTACATTTAAAGTAATTATTGATATGTATGTTCTTATTGCCATTTTAAAAATGTTTTTTATGTTGTTTTTGTAGTTCTATTTTCTTTCTCTTTTTGTTCTCTTCTCTCATGATTTGATGACTACTTTTAGTACTATGTATGGATTCCTTTCTCATTTTGAGTGTGTATCTCTTACAGAATTTTAGTTTGTGATGATCATGACGTATATTTATATATATATATATATATATATATATATATACACATATATAATTTTAAGTTGCTTAACTCTTAAGTTCAAACAGATTTTAACCATCTGTCATTTTTACTACACTCCCCTCACGATTACTGTTTTTGACATCATATTTTACATCTTGTTGTTCTGTGTATTACTTAACTATTTATTGATGATATAAATAATTTTAAAACCCTTGTCTTTTAACCTCTGTACTAACTTTTTATGTGGTTGATTTACTACTTTACTGCATATCTGCCTTTACCAATGAGCTTTTTCCTTTCACAGTTCTCATGTTTCTAGTTGTGGCCTTTTCTTTTTCACTTAGAGAAGTTCCTTTAACATTTATTGTAAAGCTGGGTTGGTGGTCCTGAAACTTTTAATTTTTGTTTGTCTGTAAAACTTTTGAACTCTCCAACAAATCTGATTGAAAGCTTTGTCAGGTAGAGAATTCTAGGTCATAGGTTTTTCCCTTTCATCACTTTAAATATATTGTGTCACTCCTTTATGACCTGCAGAGTTGCTGCTGAAAAGTCAGCTGATAGCCTTATGGGAATCTTCTTGTACTTGTTGCTTTTCCCATGCTGCTTTTAATATTCTCTACTTAATTTTAATTTTTGCCATTTTAATTACAATATGTCTTGGTGTGGACCTCTTTGGGTTGATCTGGTTTGGGACTCTGTGATCCCAGGATCTAGGTGTCTGCTTCTTTTCTCAGGTTAGGGGAGTTTTCAGCTATTATATCTTCAAATATGTTCTGTGCCCCTTTCCCTCTCTCTTCTCTTTCTGGGACACCTACATTGTAAATGTTAGTATGCTTGATGTTGTCCTCAAGGTCTTTTAAACTGCCCTCATTTCTTTTTATTCTTTATTCTTTTTTCTGTTCCACTTCAGTGATTTCCACCACTCTTCCTTCCAGCTCACTGATCTATTCCTCTTTGTCATCTAATCTACAGTTGATTCCTTCTAGTGTATTTTCATTTCAGTTACTGTATTGTTACTTTTTATATATTCTAACTCTTTGTTAAAATTTTCTAACTTCTCACTTTGTTTATCCATTCTTCTCCCAAGTTTTGATCACCTTTACAGTCATTACCTTGAACTCTTTATTGTGTAGATTGCCTATTTCCTCTTCACTTAGTTTTCTAGGGTTTTATCTTGTTTCTTTTTCTGAAACATGTTCCTCTGTTGTCTCATTTTGCCTAATTTGTTGTTTTTATTTCTATGTGTCTGTTAGGTTGGTTATGTTTCCCAACGTTGGAGAAGTGCTCTTTTGTAGGAGATGTCCTATGGTTCTATCTCCTTGTGGTTCCTATTTTATGTCTTTAGTTGCAGATGATCTTTTCTGCTAGATTCCAATCTTTCTCATCAATACTTGCTCTGTAAATGGTTGTAATTTGTGTGTGCCCATTTGAGGAAGTGAGCTCAGTGTCTTTCTACTCTGCCACCTTCCTGTAGTCTCTTCTCTCTGTTTTTTTTAATTTGTGTATATTTCTAGTTGTCTTTTTTCCAGGTCTCTAATAACATCTTATGTTGTTTCTAATGTGCTTTTCAACCTGTCTAGTGAATTTTAGTTCCTGTTAATATCATTTTCATTTATAAAGTTATTATACAATCATTTTTATTAATTTGTTATTTGAGTAAAATTCCTCATGTTTTAACCATTTTGTCTAATTTTTTCACCTTGTTAAAAATATATTAACCATAGTTATTTAATAACTTCCCAACTGACTCCAAAATCTAGATTATATCTCATCCTTTTACTAAATTGTATTTTTTTCTGTTGGATTTTAGCCATACATTCTTGTCTTTGACATGTTTTATAAACTTAGATTGAAATTCAAAAAATATTTATAAAATTGTAAATGCTCCATGTAGAGCTCCCCTATATGCAGAAGCATTTGACAAAACTCAACATCCCTTTATGATAACAAGTCTCCAGAAAGAGGGCATAAAGGGAACATACTTCAACATAGTAAAAGCTATATGTGACAAACCTGCAGTTAACATTATACTCAATGGTGAAAAGCCCAGAGCATTTTCTCTAAGATAAGGAACATGACAAGGATGCCCACTCTCGCCACTTTTATTCAACACAGTATTAGAAATCCCAACCATAGCAATCATACAAGAAAAAGAAACAACAGGAACCTAAATTGGAAAGGAAAAAGTTAAACTGTTTGCAGATGATGTGATACTATACATAGAAAATCCTAAAGACACCACCAGAAAACTGCTACGGCTCATCAATGAATATGGTAAGATTGCAGGATACAAAATTAAAATACAGAAATCTATTACACTTCTATATACTAACAATGAGCTATCAGAAAGAAATTAAGAAATCAATCTCATTTACGATTGCATCAAAAAGAATAAAATACCTAGGAATAAACGCACCTAAGGAGGTAAAGATTTGTATTTTAAAAACTATAAGACACTTATAAAAAAACAATTGAAGATGACACAAACAGATGAAAAGCTACACCATGTTCATGGAATGGAGAATTAATATTGTTAAAATCACCATACTATCCAAGGCAGTCTACAGATTCAGTGCAATCCTTGTCAAAATACCAAGGGCATGTTTCATAGAACAAGAACAAATAATTTAAAAATTTGTATGGAAACATGAAAGATCCCAAATAGCATTGGGATTCTCAAGAATGAAAAAATAGAGCTGGAGGAATCAGCTGAGGTCAGAATAGCCTGATGTCAGACTATACTACAGGGCTACAGTAATCAAAACAGTATGGTACTGGCACAAAAAGTGACACATAGATCAATGGAACAGAATAGAGAGCCAAAAAATAAACCCACATACTTATGGTCAATTAATCTATGAGAAAGAAGGCAAAAATATACAATGGAGAATAGTCAGTCTCTTTAATAAGTGGTGCTGGGAAAACTAGACAGCTACATGTAAAAAAATAAAATTAGAACACACTCTAACACCATATACAAAAAAAAAAAAAAAAACTCAAAATGGATTAAACACTTAAATGTAAGACCAGAAACCATAGAACTCCTAGAGGAAAACATAGACAGAATACTTTTTGACACAAATCATGGCAATATTTTTGTTATCTGTCTCCTAAAGCAAAGAAAATAAAAGCAAAAATAAACAAATGCTCCTAATTAAACTTAAAAGCTTTTGCACAGCAAAATAATTCATCAACAAAATGAAAAGACAACCTGTCAAATGGGAGAAAATATTTGCAAAGGATATTACAGATAGGTGGTTAATATCCAAAATTTATACAGCTCAAATATCTCAACATAAAAAGAAAATGGGCAGAAGACTTGAATAGATAATTTTCCAAAGACAGTATATAGATGGCTAACAAACACATGAAAAGATGCTCAACATCTTTAATCATCAAGGAAATGCAAATCAAAACCACAAAGAGGTATTACCTCACACTTGTCAGAATGGCTACCAACAAAAAGGCCACAAATAACAAATGTTGTCGAGGATGTGGAGTAAAGGGTACCCTCATACACAGTCGGTGGGAATGTAAATTGGTGTAGCCACTGTGGAAAACAGTATGGCAGTTTCTCAAAAAAACAAACAAAAAAATAGAACTACCATATGACCCAGCAATTCCACTCCTAGGTATGTATTTGAAAAAAAATGAAAACATTAATTAAAAAAGATACATGCACCCCAATATTCACAGCAATATTACATACAATTGCCAAGGTATGGAAGCAATCTAAGTGTCCATCAACAAGTGAATGTGATGTGATACACACATGCACTCAACACGCACACGCACACGCACACACACACACACACACACACACACAATGAGATCCCACTCAACCATAAAAAGAATGAAATTTTGCCATTTGCAACAACATATATGGACTTGGAGAGTTTTATGCTAAGTGAAATAAGTCAGACAGAGAAATAAATACTGCGTGACATCATTTATATGTGGAATCTAAAAAATAAAACAAACTAGTGAACGTAACAAAAAAATAAAAATAGACTTGCAGATACAGAGAACAAACTAATGCTTACCAGTGGGGAAAGGGAAGTAGAGAGGGGAAGAATAGCAGTAGAGGATTAAGAGATAGAAACTGCTATGTATAAAATAAATAAGCTACAAGGATATATTGCACAGCACAAGGAATATAGCCAATATTTTATAATAATTATAAATGGAGCGTAACCTTTAAAAGTTGTGAATCACTATGTTGTATACCTGTAACTTATATTGATATAATATTGTTTATAAACTATATCTCAAAAAAATTAAAAATAAATAAATAAATAAATAATAAAAGCTCCCCCAGAAATGGTTTGTTCTAGTCTCTTCTAGGCAGGGAAAATAATGGCTGATTACCTAATGTCTCCAAGGAATGCCTTATGTTAAGTTTGTTTACAGTCTCGATAATGTGATTTGTTTTTTGTTCCTAGTACTTTTCAGCTGATATCTTAATGTGTTCTTTGGAGTCCTCTCCCTTGGTGGGCCCCAAATTGTATGGTTTTTCACATTAGACTGAGCAAAGAACTTCTCTACATTTTATTGGTTTTCTGCTTAGGTTTTAATTCTCCTAACTCATGAATCTCCAGAATTTTGCAAGTGTCTTTAGGTTAAAATAGACTATGGCTTGAAGCCTTCCAAGTCTTTTTCAAAATATTGTCTTGTTTCTTCTTCCCTCAGCAGTGACCCACTAAGGATGTAAACCTCAGATTATTAGCTTCCTTGCTATGCCTAGAATCACTGAATGCCCCCAGGGTAATATCAACTACAAAAGTCAGCTCACTTCTTGAAGTTCTTCCCTCTCAAAAGGCTTAGCTCCCCTAGTTCTTATTGCTGGAGCACCTCTCTGTGGCTTTCAATCAAATAGTTTCTACATTTTACCCAGCATGTATAGTTGTTTTGTGCAGGATTATTGATCTGCCATTACTATTATTTTCCATTCTTGTATCTATCTAGGAAAGTAAATTCTTGTAATCCTGGCATGAACCCAACTTTGTTATAATACACTGTTTTTTCATACTTTACTTGATTCACTTTGCTTATGGAATTCTGCAACTATGTTTATGGATGAATGAGCCTAATTTTCATTTTATTTTTACTCTCTGTTAGGTTTTGTTTTTAAAAATTATGCCCACCTTATTAAATGAGTTGGAGAGTTGTTACTTTTTGATATATCCATGAAAAAAATGAGAAATGCTTGGTTTTCAATTGTTTAGTACTACTTTTGGATAAAATCATCTGAGCTTTTTTTTTTTTTAAACAGAAGAAAATTATTAACTACGGATACAATTTCTTCAGTTCTCCTTTTTCTTTAAACCACTTTGGAAAATCATATTGTTTGATTCATTCATTTGATTGTATCTTTCTGCTTTTGCAGCTATGGCATCTTTATTTATAACTGCAGCAAGAAGTAATGTAATAATTTTACTCATGAACTGATAGAATAACCAGTATACCCAGCTAAAACGTGACAGAATTAAAATCTGAAATCAACCTTTCCAATCACATCACATTTTCTTTCCTAACTGAGATTCATCCACAAATAGCAGATCAAATGGTCTCAAAGGTAACCCAGATATTACAGTTGCATTCCAATGTGACTCTTTAGCATATAAGCACAGTTGATTTGAGAACTTTCTATTTGAATAAAAAGCAATTGGTTAAATGTCAGTAGGCTGTCAACTTAAATGTGGCTATCATGGGATAAAAATTAGAAACATCACACTATGGAATATTTTGTTCTGAGAGTATCAGTGTAGAGTATTATTATGAAATGAGTGAAATCAGAATAGCAATTGAGTTTGAACACTGATATTGTTTAAAATTCATATTAGGAATCAATCTATGGCATTAAAGCAATCTTTTATATTTTTCTCTTTTAAAATGTCTTCCTTATATCCATCAAACTATTACCTCTGATAATTGAGGAAAAATGAAGGATTGGTAAACTATTTGAAAAAAAAAAATTCTAGTAGAAGACCAATTCTAACAATAAATGAAGAAGCTGAAGGAAATTAAGTTGATGAATGCTGTTATTAATTTTAAAAAATATCAGCATAATAGTTTATTACCTTCCTAGTGTAGTAACTGATTTATTACTACTCTTAGACAAAACAAAAATAATTTAATTTATTTATAAAAGTAGGATTGCTATATTACTAAATAATTATAACAACTAATCATTGTTCTGAGGCAATTACATGAAATTCCATAAACTAAAAATTTGTCATAATGTGATGTTTTACTGAACAATTTTGAAAGATATATATATATATACATATATATCCGTAGACCAGCTCCATCTGGAAGAGCTGTGGCAATAATTCAGAATTATTCATAGTGCCTTTAGTATATTAATCATAGTTGTTTTAAATCTCCTGCCTGGGGCTTCCCTGGTGGTGCAGGGGTTGGGAATCCACCTGCCAATGCTTGGGACACAGGTTTGAGCCCTTGTCCAGGAAGATCCCACATGCTGCGGAGCAACTAAGCCCGTGTGCCACAAATACTGAGCCTGTACTCTAGAGCCGGCGAGCCACATCTACTGAGACCGAGTGAAACAACTACTGAAGCCCACGTGCCTAGAGCCCGTGCTCTTCAACAAGAGAAACTACTGCAATGAGAAGCCCGTGCACCACAACAAAGAGTAGCCCCGCTCGCTGCAACCAGAGATAGCCTGTGTGCAGCAAAAAAGACCCAAGGCAGCCAAAAATAAATTTATTTTTTTAAATAAAAAAATAAATAAATCCCCCATCTTATAACTGCAATATCCCTGCCATGTCTGGTTTTGATGCCTGTTCTGTCTCTTCACATTATGTTTTTTGCCTTTTGGTATGTGTTGTAATTTTTTCTTGAGAGCTGGACATGATGTGCTGGGTAAAATTTTAAAAAATACTGTAAATAGTCCTTTAGTAATGTGATAAGTTATGAAGAGAGGGAAAGCATTCAGTAGTCCTATGTTTAGGGCTCAGGCTTTTATTGAGCCTTTGCCTCTGGACTGTGAACTTTACAAGTGTTTCATATTTTTTTCTCTCCATTTAGATGGGACAGCGTGGTTAGATTGGGCTGGAGTGGATAATTCTCTTGCCCCAGATCAGTTAGGCTCTGATAATACCCCAGCAGGGTTTAGACTCTAGTAAACTATTTTCCCTTGAGATCAGTCTTTGTTAAGAAGAACAGAGGACTTTGGAATATTTCAGATTGGTTTCTTTCCCCCTTCCCTGCTGGCAGTAAAAAGAGCTTATGTCAGATATTTACTGTTGGATCCTGGTCAAGCTCCTTGAGGTAAATCTCACAATACTGTGGGAGACCATTTTATGATTAGGTTCTCCTGGCATTTTTAACTCTCAGAGTTGTCCACACTGAACTTCCAGCAATTTGTCAATTATAGTTCAGGTTTTCCTACCCCATCTGGCACTGATTCCCAGGGTTTTCTGAGTGACTTCTTATATTTGCCTGTCTGTATCTTCAGTCTTGAGGGCAGTGGTCTGTCCTATGTCCATCTCTCATGGATCCAAGAAGAGTTGATTTTTCAGTGTGTTCAGCTTTTTACTATTGTTAGGACAGTGGCAACTTCCAAACTCTTAACGTGTGAAACTGACAACTGGAAGTCTAAAATGTTAATTCTTTAGGGAGAAAAACAAAAATAAAAACTGAAAGTGTTTTAGAGACAACTTAGTTGGAAATACATTTTGAGCTACTTTGTGTATTTAGATACCTGATTCAAAGAAAAATGGCTGTGACTGATCCACCACGAAGCATATTTAAAGGATAATGCAATTTTCTTTCTACTCGACAAAATAATTTACTTCTCTCTAGAGTATGTCAGAAAGGGATAAATAATTGAAGGATTCAACAAGAAATCTTAAGAATAAGGACAAATATCATCAAATTATATTCATGGCTTCTGTTCATAACCAATTCTTTCTCTATGAATATAACATCAGTTTTTCCCACACTCCTAGATTGTAACATCATCTTCCAGATATGTGAGTTACTAGTTTCAGATTTTCATTCCTAAAACCTGAATTCAAGAGGAAAAACATCTTTGAAAATTAATTTTAAATCTAGAAATTTCCAATTTTTTCTTCAAACTTTCATTGATAGCATACATGATATATACAAGAGTCAAAAGCTTATGTATGGAAAAAATTAAGTAACAAAGACACAACAAAATTTGCTGATTATTTTTTGAAAGACACTATCCAAGTTAATAAAAATATATACTCTAAAGGAGAAACTATTGAAATTAAAATAATTGTTGCAAGAATGAAATTAAATTGTGTTTGTTTCCCATGATTTTTATGTATTTTGAGAAAAGGAAGGAAGCTTTCATAATTTGTTTGATTTTCACTGCAAGACAACCCACTCCCCACACAAACACCTAAAAAATATTCTGAAGACTGAGTTTGGCTATATATACAAGGAGGATAAGAAGTTCACTTATTTGTATCAAAACAGGTATTTCATAGGTGCCTCCTAAGAAGAAAATCATAACACTGTTTATTTGTTTAATTTCACATCTAAAATGGGTATGGTGGAACATGTGAAAATGTGAATCAGAGAACCAAATGGTTTCTAGGATACACTGCACTTATACAGAAAAGACCATTGGAAAGAATAGAAGCTGTCAAGAGAGTCAAAGATAAATATTCTTTAAACATTATTTGCATTATTAGAAATCAATTATTGTTCACTCAATGAAAAGATAATTATTAAATATCTACCATCTGCCAAACAATGGACTATGAAATTGAGATATGTTAGAGAAGCAAGAAAACAAACTCCCACCCCCACCTCCATTCTCTTAATGCTTACAGCAGAAAGAGGCAAAAAAAAAACAGGATAAGGATGAAGTTACAGAGGGAGAAATTTGCAATTTTAAATAAATTATAAATAGGACCTCGGATTAGGTCAGCTTCATGGAGAAGCTATTATTTGAACAAGGACTTAAAGGGGATGAAAATGTCAGCTAAGTTCACACAGAAGCCTTAAATGAGGAGCCAGTCAAGAGTAATCAAGGAACAGCAAGAAGGTCATGTAGCTAGAATGGAGCGAACACACAGGAGAATAATGGGAGAGACATTTAGAGAGATTACAGAGGTAAAATCAGGTAGAATTTTGTAAACCATTGTAAGAATTCTAATCTCTGATGATACAGAGAGCCAGTGGAACATTTTGAGCTCTGGATTGAAATGATCTGACAAGCTTTAAAAGGACCACTCTGGCAGTTGCACTGAGGGTGTATGACAAGCAGGCAATGGTGGAGGCTGGGCAACCTATTAATGGAGGCAGTGGGGTCCTGGAACCAGCTCACTGGGGAGCTGCCTTCATTTCAGTAGCTTGAAATGGACCCTAGGGGGAACATTTATATGTAGGGAATCAGCAAATGTTATAAATCAGGTCTTCTAATTAATCAATCCAATTATGATATTTTATATCTTAAAATACGTGAAAGTCTGGAGTCTCTTTTTTTAATTCTTTTGCATAGAGTAATTTTGGCATACCGCTTTACCCATATCTTTTTTTTCTATTGCTCTTTGGAACTGGCTGTACAAATGAATGAATCAGTTTTAAATACTGCTTTCATGTTGGATAAAGCTGTCTAAGTTGTGTATACAATACCCTAGGAAGTCCCATACTTCTTTTAAACACATCTTCAATTGTATTAAGCCAGTCATGGTCATCTCACTTCCTTTGTTAATATTGATTAGGAATGGACACAAAAGTATGGCAAATTAGCCCAAGATTAAATTAGATCCACTATATATGGTGGTATCAAATCAGATCCATATTTTATATATGTGTGTGTGTATATGTGTGTGTGTGTGTGTGTGTGTTTGTTTGTTCCTCATGAATTGAGACACAGGAAGAGATGAACTTGGATTTTACTGGATGTTGTCATATACGGACATGATAATTAGAAGTGCTAGAGCCACCTTGCATTGTTGCAGAGAGCTATCCTGAGGCCTATACTTCCATGCTGAGGATATCAGACTACAGAGATGGGAAGAATCTGGATCCCTGATAATGTCTCTGACCAACTAAGTTAACCAATCAAAGAGCACTCCTATCTTTTTTTTTTTTTTTTCTCGTTATGTGAAAATGTGCTAATAGTTTAAGCCAATTTGAGTTGATGGCCTATTATTTGCGATTGAGGGCAGCTGAGCTGATATAAAGGCCCAAGCTTTAATAGCTTCGGCCATTTTTTTTTCTCTTTAGAATAAATATGTTATTCAAATATCAAAACTATCCCTATCATTTGGAGTTTCTTCATTTATTCTTGGGTTTAACCCAAGGTTTAGAATTTGATATCAATTTCCCTAGCGGATCACAAATGTTTTAAACAAGTAAATCAACACTATTCTCTATTTTTTATGCTGCTATTAGCCAGGTAATATATAGTACCTACTTTTGCCGATTGGTAACCATCAGCATTTAGATTTAACTGATATATACAGAGTATATTGTGTCTTGTTGTTATTTTGGTTTATCATGTGAGTTTGCTATGTTTTTAATTGAGGTTGGCATTTTCATTCCCATTTTACAGATGACAAAAGTGAGGCTTAAAGAAATAATCTAATGTGTAATTCAGCATTGACACTTGAGCCAGGTCCATTAATAGAATAGAATATGCAAATGCATCTAATGTGTACTAATGGCTTTTAATTTGATATTCAATTACATTGCTGTACAAATATTTATTTTGTACCCCCTGCAATAGAGATATGCAAACACATGTCTACATGTACACACACACTCACTGGCTCCCAGAGTTTGATACCACTATGAACATCAGCAAATATTCAATGATTGTTTAATATATATAAAGTAAGAGGCTTGATGGTGTACTCATGTTGTACCAACCTACTATAAAAATAATGATTTTTAGTGTTTAGCTCTTCATGTTCAGCATCTCATTTTTAAATGTGTAGGACAGAAAATTTAAGCTGTTAAAAATCATTATCAAGATAATGAAAATCATGGGAACATGTTTCAATACAATTAAAAATGTACAGAATAAGCATAACATTATATGACTGTAATATTATCAAATGTACAATTGTGTGGACAGAACTGGAAGATAATTTGCAATAAAATTATTTGTCTTAGGAATTTATAGTACTTTCTCACATTTTCATCAGTATTCCTTTTAATATTGTCAATTGTTTGGAAACTATAAATATGATCTAATAATTTATTATAGATAATTTCCTGGTAACAGTGGTCTTACACTTCTACAAATGAGTAACAATGAAATTTAGTAAACTATTTTCCGTTTTCAAAAAACCCCAAAACCGAAGTGGCATTTTGGTGGTACCTGCACACTCAATGTAGAATGTAGGTTTTAACTAGAAAATTTGCACAGCATAACTGCAACATTGGACAATTGAGGCCTCTGAGTCACTAGTCCTGCTACAGGTCTCCACCTTCTTTCCTCTTTAGATGATCTGCATAATCACTTTAATTGTCCACTCAGTCTCTTTCTTTATGCACTGTCTTATTGATCAAATATTCTGGAAAATAAATTTTCTGAAAGTATGATTACTGATATTTTATAAAATATCAATACATTTTGAGATTACATTTATCCAGAATAAAGATCTATATCTGAAACTACATGATGCCAAACTACAAGTTAGATACAAGGGAAAGAAAATAGGGGAATAGAAAGATAAATACTATTTTAATTTTCATGTTATCTTTTTTCCTTCAGCCCCTAGATTTATTTACCTAATTGTACCCAAAGTGGTGGAGTTTGAAAATTCACTTTCAGTAATCTGTGTTTGTCAGGGATCAAGAAGCTCTGACCTTCTAAACCCTCCCAAGACCTTTTCCTTATTACTGAAACATAGCCATTTCCCCAGTCCTCCACAGAGGAGACCGGATTGACTGGATTCCAAAATCAAAACGTGAAATAAAACCAAATAATGAAAAACTTAATATAACTTTGAACATCCTCAGAAACATTCACTACCAATACTTATAGAGGGCAGACATATCTCTGTACACTGTCAACAGATTTTAAGATTTTTAGGTACTCGTAACACCTCTGCTTCTGTTTCAATATGCTAATAATGTAGTTCAGAGAAATGTTTTAACAGGAAAGGATCAGTTATCAGTGAGTATTTATGATATACCTACTGTTTGTCTCTGCTGAAGACTGTGAATGAATGTTCCATAGCAGTATACAGTAGAATGTCCTCAAGGGACCATATACTCTCCTGTAGGTGTTTACTGTAGGCTGACCAGGTGTAAACAATGAATGGAACGGGAGCTAACTTCAAAAGTTTGGAAACATACAAAAGTCCAGATAACATGACCTTGTCTTCTTTAAAATGGTGAAATGAGTAGGGGATTCAGAGATGAAATTTTTAATGTATGATATGATATTATATGATACATAGACTATACTATAACATATTTATTATATATATATATCATATTTAAGCTGCTTCTTTATAATAAATATTGGTGACGGAAACACCATAATCTTTACCAATTTTCCTCTTTATTTTCAAAGGATGTTACGTTAAGTGTGGTAAATATATGGAGGGCATATTGACATACTGAATAAGTTGGCTTGTTGGGATTATTTTGGCAGTGGCTAGAATGAGATTTAAAAATGATTTGAGAAGAGACCAATTTTTATAAATAAATAAATAAATAAATAAATAAATAAATAAATAAATAAATAAATAAAGGATATGAAAACAAGAGTTGAATGATCTTCTAACGACATGTAATGAAAGTTCAGCATGATTAAAATCCATAAGTACTTGGTAGTTGGGTAAGCAACCTAGAAATAGAGGACTAATAATAGAAGTATTTAAGGTTATCCTTAAAATTACTTTTCGCTACTTTTCATTCCTTTACAGAATGTTTTACTTGAGAGCAAAGTATTGTACAATCTAATACCTTATTCAGAACATATATGGGTTTCCATTTTTTCCTCTATTGATTCCATGAACTTGCTGATGTTTTTGTCAAGGCATTTCACTTCACCATCAAGTATATGTACTGTAACTGAATAGTTGAAAAATATGCAGGAGCAGGTATCTCATACAATCAGTTAATAATACTAAATAAAATAATTGGAGAGGAGCTTCCCTGGGGCTTCCCTGGTGGTGCAGTGGTTGAGAGTACGCCTGCCGATGCAGGGGACATGGGTTTGTGACCCGGTCTGCAGAGCGGCTAGGCCCGTGAGCCATGGCCGCTGAGCCTGTGCTCCGCAACGGGAGAGGCCACAGCAGTGAGAGGCCCGCGTACCGCAAAAAAAAGAAAAAAAAAAAAAAAACTTGGAGAAACATCAAAGGATAGTTCAGACTATTTTAAGTATAAATATAGAATTTCATATATACCCTTGGTCACATATATCTATACATATATACATATATATATATATATATATATATATACATATGTGTTTATTAATACATATGAAATCTTAAAAATTATGCAATGCTTTATAGATTGAATAGCGGTTCAAAAAATCCTTGGAATGATACTATTAATCATAATTCTTTCTAAAAGTATTACATAGAAAAATAAAACGTAAGGTTTTAGAAGCCCAAAGCTGAAGAATTGGCCTTACAGAGGTAAGGGCTTTGTGTATAACTATATGTCTAATTTATAAAAATTTTTGCAAAAAGCTGACAAACAAATGCAGTATATACTGTCAGCAGGAGAAAATCAGTTTTTAATATCTGATATTAAATTTTTACTGTGCTTTGACTTTTACTTGAATATTCATTCCTCATTTACATTTTTTATTTACATTTTTAAGTTTCAAAATTTTATCAGAGAAAGTTCATATTTTAAAAAATCACCCATAATTCTATTATGGTGCTAATTTTGGTTACTTTCTCTGTATAGTCTTTTTTATGTTTATTTTATATATTAGCAATCACAGTGTATATACGATTTTTTCATCTGACTGCATTCATTTTTCATTATAGCATAAGATTGACTATGCTGCATTTTGGTCTTCAAAATCATAGCATTAAATGGCTGAATACACGTAATAATTATTTACATAATGACTTTCTAAGTTAATAATTAGCTCAAATCACCATGACCATGCTTTATTCCATCTAATCAAAGCAGAATCTGGCCCTGGGATTTATTTAGTGTAAAATATTTAGTGGAATATCTATATCAAATTTTGTAGGACTTGTGTTAAAAGGTAACATAGCTCAGGGATTAATAATCTGGCTCTAGAATCATAAGATGTAGGGCTTTATTTCTAACTTTGTGAATGTGGTCCCTGCATCTATGTAAGTTTGGCATTGCAGTACACAAAGTTGGAAAGTTCCATCCCTATGAGTATTAAGTATTAATATACATTATGACATTGGGGTTTCAATTGCAATCTCTGAATCACAGAGAGTTGGGTTTTTATATTTATTGGTTGTTCTACTTACTAGTTTTATTACATTGAATGAGTAATTTCGCCTCTCTGAGCCTCACTTTTCTCATCTATAAGATCAGAAAAATAAAATAACTAATACAGTGGAGTTTTGTTTTTATCAAATGATATAATCTCTGTAAAGCAATTAGAGTGACTGACATGACAAAAGCACAATAGATTTTAGCAGTAGTTATATTAGTAATAATAGTTGTAGTACAAATCAATAAATACTGGTGTTTTCATATAGTTTTTTACATTTGTCAATAATTCATAAAGTAATTTTTAAGATTTTATGTTGTGTTTTGAGAATTGATTGTGTCTTCAATTATTTTTATTTATGTCATACATGCTGTATAACAAATATTGTAACAGTATTTTTAAAATTTTATTCTATTCTTCCATGGCTGCTGACAGAAGTGATTCCTGTTTGAGATCAAATCAGGTAATAAAAAGGAATTGAGTAAATTTGAATATACAATGGCTAAACTTACAGAATAATTATTTTTAAGTCCACATTTTAATATGTTATTTGCAACCTATATTAAAACATGCACTGATTATGGAAATAGTTGCAGAAGATTCAGCCATTATCCTCTAACAAATTATGACTAATCTCATTCTTGTTTATAAGGCTTATAAAGCTTCATTAGTCAATGAATGTATTCATAAACCTGACCTTAAGTCAGTCGATACATTCATGAGATGAGACCCATAAAGCTATCACAACTGCACCTACACATTTGCAGCGGAAAATGGACATCATTGAGTATGTTGAATTCTGAACAGTGATTTAAATAAGTGCTGTCCTTCAAACTCTGGTGTGCATGCCCTCAGTCCCCAATAAAATCAGTGTTTACTAATCTTATGCAAGTGCAGTCTTTAGGCTACTGTCTGAAATCTCCAAGCAGAGTCTTGTGTTTTCTCCTTTGTGCTCTCCTGTCACCTTGTTCATAGTGTTTTCATAACACTGTCTGCATTTTTTCTTTTTCTTGTTTTTTGCTTTCATGCATATATCTTCCACTGGACACTGAGTCCCTGGAGGTCAATTCCTATCTCTTCATCTGTGTAGCCTCAGTACCTGGCATGATGCCTCACTGGAAAATGAATAAACTTTGAATGGACGACTGACCACTGAGATGGGACATACAGAAGCTCCTCTAATTAAGAACAGCTTAGGTTGAAAACCTATTCATGTGCCTGAGCCTAAAGTAAAACCCTGTAAGAGCTCAGTGAGAGAACTATCGCTCTGATGGCATTGGTGTCAATCTTTTTGCTTATTTTAAATTCTCTTCTTTGTATATTTGCATTTATAATCTTTCCTTTTATTATACTTCCTACATGGAAAATAAAACCTAAACCAAAATAAATTAAAACTTCTATAGTCATACTAAAATAATCATACTTAACTAACTAATGCCATTTTTAAAATGTGAGCTGATTTGACTTGCCCTAAGGCGAAGCTTTTAAAATCTATAAAAGTTCTGAGGTTTAAAGTGTATAACCAGAGGAGATCCTGCATTATCTGAAAACCTGATGGGGAAATGCAGTATTTCTTTTTATTATAATTAGTTACTGTAAATGTAGGTGACAATATATTTATTGGTAGGTCTTTTACGTTGTTAATGACCTGTGGAACAGTTGGGAAAAAAATATACCTACAATGAGTGGCTCTAACAAAGCATATAAGGTTAAATCAAATTCCATTTTCAAAGTTATCATTTTTTCTCCTGTCTATATAAGAGACATTTAAAGCCAACATATTTGGGGGCATGTAGTTTAAAGCAACACTAAAGTAATAAAGAAACCATAATGTGCTTTTATTACTTGAGTTTTTACAAACAGTTTTGGGAAAACTCGATGGTATTATCACCATTACTGAGTAAAGCATGCAGCACTTTACCACTACAATAGGAACACCTGCTAGCAAAGCTGTTAAACTGTAAGTTTCCCTATCGCTCAATTCAACTAGCAAGCTGCTTTAAACTGCCTCCTAATGTCTGTGTAACATCAGTAATTTTTTTTTCTGTCCACTCTTGGGGCATATTGTACAGAACTTTTCATCAATTATCAAGATTCCTTTTTTATTCTCCAGAGGAACTGAATGATTGTAAACTAGAAGATTTTAGCAGCAAAATCTCTATTATTTATTTTAGTATAACTACATCATTATACATGTATTTCATATTCCTTTGAAAAATATGCAAGGTATCATAAATCTCAGTCAGAATCTATCTTGAGTGTTGCCAATATAATCTTTCCATCATATAAAATAATAAATCCCTAGCTTCAAAGGCTAATGAGGTCTCTGAAATTACTTGGTAATCAATTATACTTTGTAATTATTAGAAGTTTAAGTATTATTATTATTAGTCCAGAGAATATTGCTACCAATAGTTATATAGGGTTAAAAGTCAATGGCTATTTTTGTAATGCTTAAAATCTTTGTTATATAGCTCTCTGTGTTGACTAGGTATGCACTGTAAAGTTGAAATGCAGTGCTTGTATACTGATTAATTCTAAGATGTAAACTACATTCCTTAATATTAATGTGTTATAAGTGACACCCATTATGTATGTCCATGATTCATATTGCCAAGCTGTTCCCCTTCCCCAGAATGATGTACTGTTACTGTCCTATTCATTTTGAATGTTGTATTCATAAGGGTTTTGTGACTAGACATCACCGTAAATCAATGTTATTAGACTATATTTTCAAACAAAACATTTACAGAGACACTCATCCCACATTCTATCCTTAGAGTGCAACACTTGCATGAAGGTCAAATAAAGTTGACATCAATTTATGGATTAGTTTGTTGAAAGAGCAAATGAAACCAACAATTTTCAGAATACCTTAATAAGAGATTTAATGTATTCATCCTTCACTCCAGAATTCCTAATAGTCTTAAGAGCTGAGCTAGAACTATAAAACAAATAACATTAGGGGGATATATAAGTACTTGAGGTTGTCTTTTCTGATGAAGCATAGGAAATACTCAGAACAGTGTTGGTTTATACTAGGACTTTAGAAAGTACGTGGTAATGTTAACAGTGTCACAGTTTACTTCAAAATAAACAGGATTCATTTATGATCACTTATTACTTACTGAATTTGTATTCATGATTGATACACAGAAATACAATCTGTTTCAGTAGAACAAGCTGATCTACTTCCTCCTGATTTTTTTTTTTTCTTTTAATGTTGGGAAGTCCCTTAGATTGAAGTAAACGATACTTCTTAATTTTCTTTTTGCAACAGTTTGGTGTGGTGGAGATCTCACATAGTTCATGGCTACCAAATATCTTCATGCAATGTTCTGTAAATTTTTTCCTCTATTTTCACTTTCTTTATTCACATGGCTTTAAAAGGAGGCTATATACTATGCAAATAATATACTCAAACTAGTACCTATGACTGCATTACAATAAACCATCTAAGTGTGAATAAACAGGAAACAGAAATTTACTTTTTACTTCTCTTGAGAGGTTTTTTTTTTTTTTTTTTTTTTTTTAGGCTGTACCACCTGGGCCCTGGACAGTGAGAGTGCCAGAGTCCTAACCACTGGACCACTAGGGAATTCCCAAGAGTGTGTGTGTGTGGGTGTGTTTTTGTTTTGGTTTGGTTTTTTTGGCTGCAGGGTTTGCAGGATAGTTCCCCAGCCAGGGCTCCCTGCAGTGGAAATGTGGAGCCAAGTCATTCTTGAGTAAGGAGTACTGAATCTAGATTTTCTTGCATAGTTTGTGCTTTCTATACATTAACTTAGATGCTTCTTTAAAGAGTAGAAAATATATCTTTGTTAAAGTTGTTGAAATGAAACAAAAACTTTTTCCCTAAGCAACTAGTAATATTCTACATAAAACAGAACTTTCTGAATTTCAGTCCTTATTTCTTAATGTTGATAGCAAACTTGCAAGACTTCAGAATAAAAATTATTAAAGTTACAATGTAATGAAATAAAGAAATAGCACTCAAAAATCACCTTACAGATACACCATACAGAAATGTTCTCATAATTAAATGAATAACCTACACAAATTAATAAATATACAGTAAGTTGCCAGGTAAAATAAATTAATTTTATATAGAAAATTGCAATGTGCTACAGGTAGGCTAATTTGTCTTAAACCCAAGCCCATATTTTACACATTGATGACATCCATCCATTTTATATTCTGGTACAGCACTTAGTACAGGGAGTGCTACACTCATCCATCACCCACTACCATAATCTTACTTCCCAGTTATGCTTCTTGGGGCGTCAGTCAAGAATAACAGTGGCCATAGACATCAGAGCTTTAATTAAAGAGAAATAGATACAAGTGCTCTGGTAGAGGTAACTCTGTCTACCTCACATTTTAAGGTAAATTCGGTGAATACATGACCTTAATTGATATTTTCTGGCCATAAATTGTCCTAATCTTAGGTTGTTGGAATATTCTGAAAAGTTTTGTCACTTACTTTTGGAGGCTATTTGGAGGGGTTGGTGGGGATAGGAGTGGGAAGGAGTAAACCAAATAGCAAAAAACAAAAATGATCCTATTCCTTCTGTGAACAATAAACCAACGGAAGAGATAAGATGTAACCTGTCTATCTGCAGGTTTCTTTTAGCTATGTTACATCTCTTTTATTTTACTCCTTTACAATTATCATAAGGATGCCATTCTTATAGTATACTCTACCTCAGTTCATTGCTATGCAGCACAACCACCTCTGGAAGGTAATGAAGATGAAGAAACATGAAAAGAGTAAAGATTAAAGAGACCTGCTCTCTTGCCTAGGGTTACATTATAAGTTAGTGGCAAAATGTGTATTAAAATTCAGGTCTCCAGAGCCCCAGTGTTTTAATTAGTTTAATAATCCATGCTAACTTTCATGATTGTTAGGGCTTAGGTTTTGGTATTCTTTAACATTATTCTCAACACCTATGAAAAATGGCTGCCCTTCATAGGGTTAATGCAAACTATGAGTTACACCAATTATGCAAACACTAATCTTTGTAACTTATCTACCCCCAGGGTGCTTAGTGCTATGTGAGCATGTATTTCATTTCTTATTCAAAGGAGCTTTCACCCGCTTCTATGAACAGTTTCCTTTAACACTATTAACAACAAAAACAAAACCATCAAATAAATGTTACCACATTTAAACTTATAATGAAGGTATAATTATCCCAACTGTATTAATAAAGAAATTAATGTTCAGTGACTTGTCCACGGCTGTATAGCTAATAAGAATTAGAACAGCGATTTAATTCTGAGACATTCCAAGTATCACAACACATGATCTTAGTGTGTAAGGTTGATTGTTAAAAGAAATAATATGACACTATTGGAAAATTCAAATCAATTAATGGATTTGAAACTGTATACTTTCCATTGGTTATTTATTTTTATTATTATTATTATTTTTTTGCGGTATGCAGACCTCTCACTGTTGTGGCCTCTCCCGTTGCGGAGCACAGGCTCCGGACGTGCAGGCTCAGCAGCCATGGCTCACGGGCCCAGCTGCTCCATGGCATGTGGGATCCTCCCAGACCGGGGCACGAACCCGTGTCCCCTGTATCAGCAGGTGGACTCTCAACCACTGCGCCACCAGGGAAGCCCCTCCATTGGTTATTAATATAAAAAAAAAATTCTGTAGTCTTATCTTCACTTAGTCATGATTTATATTCTATACTTTATTCATTCCTTCATTTATTTATTTAATTAGTCATTTGACAAATATTGCACTAACTGCTGGTGACATAAAGCCAATGGAAATGATTTTAGGTTGTGCTGCTATGTTTTTTAAAAATGGCAAAGGGATATAATACATTAAATTATAGACTGACTCTAGATGGAGTGGTCAAAAGAGATTCTCCCAGGATATATATATATTCTATTTAAACTGAATGTTGAAATGAGGGGAAAATATTCCAGCAGGGAGAAACAAACATAATCTTCATCATCATTGAGTTACACTCTGGAGCAAGAAACAAGAAACAAAGTAATAAATATAGTATGCCCTTCATAACTTAGTATAAGCTATGAGAGAATTGAAAATACATAGAAGTATTAAGGAAATCCAGAAGCAAAAAGAATCATTATTTTAGGTAGGATATTACAAGAAGTCTCACTGAGCAAGGGATGTGAATGAGACCTGAAAGCAATGAGGTAAAGAGCCAAGAAGATTTCCAGGGAAAGGTGTCCCAGGTAGAGGGAAGAACACATACAAAGGCCCTGAGGTAGAAGTACCTCAGGCATAATAAAGTAAGGTAGTGGCAATATGTAATAAAGTATAGTATTTACAAAGAAAACTTTTATGAGATTTAGAGAATAGAAAGGGGAACTCAAGAATGAAACAGGAGGATAATTAAGCTGGTTTTGTAAAATTCAAGGTGAGGGATGATTATGAACTAAACAACAATGGCATTGGAGATGAAGTAATAAGCTATGTTTTGGAGGTAGAATCAGCAGGATAAACTTTATGATTAGTTACCATGAGTTGAAGAAAGAGAGAAATCATCAATAACCACTAATTTTTCACTGGTAGGTGAGGTGCTTTTTAGTGAATTACAGAAGATGTGACATAGAGTTTGAGGAAATAATGAAGTGTTCTTTAGACCCCTTTAAATTTGTGATGTCTGTACAATTTTAAGAGGAAATTTCAAAAGGCCATTAGGAGAGGTCTGCAATATAAATATGTGTTTTGTCACCATCAAAATGATATTTAATTGAATTCATAAACTCTCCATTTCTGACAACCTTACTCAGCACAAGCTTAAACAAATGTTACACAGTATTTACAAGTTAAACTTAAATGTGAAATTCTATGGATTGCTAAACCAATTTACTTAGAAGCAAATAAATGGTTCTAGCCTTGCATAGACTCACGAAAGAGGTGACTTTGTCAGTAGCTCAAACATTTTTAGTCTAAATATCAATATAACCATGAAGTGAATTTGAACAGAAATATACCCCTCAAGAAAAACAAACAAACAAAAAAACTGATAAAAAGCCTTATTATTTAAGTCTTAACTGGATTTTCCTTGATTACTATGCTTTTCATATTATGCCTATGATCTTGAACTCACGAACAAGTATAATCTAAAGTGCAAGTAAGGGGCTTCCCTGGTGGCGCTGTGGTTGAGAGTCCTCCTGCTGATGCAGGGGACACGGGTTCGTGACCCGGTCCAGGAAGATCCCACATGCAGCAGAGCTGCTGGGCCCCTGAGCCATGGCCGCTGAGCCTGCGCGTCTGGAGCCTGTGCGCTGCAACGGGAGAGGCCACAACAGTGAGAGGACCGCGTACCGCAAAAATAAATAAATAAAAAAAAATGATGCATTGAATGTCATTAGGCAGGGTGTACTCTTTCTAGTTAGTCTCAGATGCCACCACTCCCTATTGCCTTCACCGTTATGCTTTTTGCCTGGCTCTTGACATGATTTCCTTACTAACCTGCCACAGATACTTTTAACTTTTAACATCTATCTACCTTTATATGTTAACACTAATTGGCAAGGCACTGTGCATATTGATTCTTTGAAATGAGTGCTATAAAATTTATTTTTCTGAGTTGTGCCTTGGTGTGTTTCCATTAGTCTATGCTGAAAGATGTTATAAGAAACATACCTGTGGATCCTATCATGGTGTTCATGGTAAGAATGTTGCTGAGGATGTTATGCATTACACCACACATCATTGCTTATATAAAATAATAATCAAAGACATTACTTCTAATATTATTACTGAATTAAGTTGTTGGTTTATTCACCTTATTTTATCTCAGGATACTGCTATTTTAAGAACTGATTTCACTATGCAGTTTCCAGTGGTTGCTTGAAAACTTAGGTAGAAAACATACGTATTGGTTTCTGCCCCCAGTTCCTGGAACAATGCTCTTAAAACCTTTATAATTTGTTAAGCGATGAGTACTAATATTTGGTCTCTGACCCTAGTTCCTGATACACAACTCCCAAATCCCTCGGAATTTCCTGGATGATAGCAATGTTTTTGTTCTGACCAAACGATTTTTGTTGGGCTCCAAGAGAGCTTCAGAATGGGGGTTGGTCACCAGAAAAATCGAAGCTTGATTAGAAGGTGGAACTTCCAGCTCCACTTCCCATCCTCCAGGAAGGGGAGAGGGGCTGGAGACTGACTTAATGATCCATCATGCCTGTGGGATAAAGTCTCTGTAAAAATCCCAAAGTGCAGGATTCCGAAAGCTTCCAAGTTGGTGAACAGATTCATGTGCCAGGAGGGTGGTATATCCCAGCTCCACAGAGACAGAAGTTCCTGTTCTTGAGACCCTTCTAGACCTCATCCTATGTATCTCTTCATCTGGCTGTTCATTTGTATACTTTATCACATCCTTTATTATGTAATAAACTGGGAAATGCAAGTAACTGTTTCTCTGGGTTCTGTGAGCTGTTCTAGCAAATGATTGAACCTGAGGAGCGGCTCATGGGAACCTCTGATTTATAGCTGGTCTGTTGTGGGGCGGGGAGGAGTTCTGTGGGGCTGAGCCCTTTACCTGCGGGGTCCACACTAACTCCAGGAAGTGTCAGAATTGGATTGGATGG
Source organism: Monodon monoceros (assembly GCF_005190385.1). Lineage (NCBI taxonomy): Eukaryota > Metazoa > Chordata > Mammalia > Artiodactyla > Monodontidae > Monodon > Monodon monoceros. Next base: position 111,296,006 of record NW_021703774.1, read on the forward strand.
TAGACACCCACGCATCTGACGTCAGAAGTGAAGCTGTGTGGTAGCAGTGTGAGAGTAAATCAGATGTTCAAGTGAGTTTTTACAAGACAGTCAGTGATGTCAGATACTGGGGCTCTTTGTAGCCAGAATTCCATGACCCCCATTGACCCTCACCCTTGTACACTCTTCTCCCTTGGACTGAGGGTGCAGCCCATAGAGATGAAATTTTCCACGTGTAAGTGAGGTCCCAAGTTAGTAGATCTTAAAATAGGGAGATTATACTAGTGGGCTTGACCTAATCATATGGGCCTTTTACATATAGATCTAGAGGTCAGAGGCAGAGGAAGTGAAATATTCAAAGTGTGGGAGGGACTCAACTTGAGGTGTATTCTCTGTTCTGGCTTTGAAGTTGGGTAGAACTGTGTGACAAGAAATATGTGTGGACTCTAGCACTGACAGCAGCCCCCCAGAAAGAAAGTGGAGACCTCGGTTCTATACGTGCAAGGAAGTAAATTTGTCCAAAGAGAAAATGAGCTTGACAGTGCATTCTTCCTTTGGAGACTTCAGAAATGAACAAATCCTAGCCGACAATTTGATTTTACCTTGTAAGACCCGAATAAAAACGTAGTCGCTCTGTGCCTGGACTTTGACCTGTAGAACTGTGAGCTGATAAATGGATGTTGTTTTAAGTCTTATGATAATTTGTTATACAACAATAGAAACAAATACAGACTCTTATGTCAAGAACTGTAAAAGGTCTGAAATTTTACTCTGGTCGCAACCTAAAATTTAACCGGCCGTAGTTTCATGCATGCTGGTAGGGGAGATGAGACTCCTGGACCACAGACAGATGGCCTTTGTACTTGCAGCAATAGCCGTTGCCAGGGTATTAGGATTTGTGCTGGTCGCCTAAACCCCAATTGCCACAGGGCAGTGCAGAGAAGGCCAGGTGATTGGGCCTCTCTGCACATACTTTGGGTTCTGTTACAGACAGGAACCCCCAGCACAGGAAAAAAAATCTATAACTGGCAGTAAACCTGCTTGACCTTCACCCAGAGAGAGACACTATTTTTATTAAACTGGATAGTATATAACCCTGCCCTCTGCTCCTAAAGGAGGTACTATCCCCATCTTCTAAGGCCTCTTTCTATACACAGGCTATCAGTGATGAGCACAAACACGAGAATTGTCTCCTATCTTATACCTAGACTTTCCTTCTTGGAGGGATGCAGTTACCACTAATAATAAAGCATGCATTCCTGAAGAATTAAGATGCAGTGAAGAATGTTATCAGTACAGTACTGTAGGTAGACATCTCAAAATTATAAGACTTTGAATTTTATGGAAAACAAATTTACCAGTCTGGCTTAAAACAAAATTTGTCATCTGCCCTTTGCATATGTGTATAAAGGTACAGTATTTTTTTTAATTAGCCTTACTCTTCTCTCAAGCTTATAATTCCTATCTTTGCTTTTCTCTCTTTTTCCCTTTACTATTTCTAATTCATATATGGTTTTACATTTTCTGAATGTTTCAAAAATTAGAAGAATTTTTAAATTAGAAAAATGTGTTTAAGTGAAGTCAACCAAAACAGAAAAAAATGACAAAAAATAGACAAACAAACAGAAGATATTTTTGTAGCTTTCCCATCACTGTATATATTGCAAGGCCTGTGACTGACTATGGGATTGGGCTCATTAGACTGGATTAAATGATATTCCTAATAACGTTAGGGGTTTCATTGCAGGGTATAGAGTACTATATAGGGAAATTATTTAGAGAATATTAGATATTTTTAGTATTGCTATGGTTAATTTCAAATCTCTGAATAACCTTGTGATCTGACCAAGTTTCATACCCACACAACATACAACTTGAAGAAAAGAGATGCTTTTTCTGTGCTGATTGGACAAACTGTATTTCCAAGCCTATCTCTAGAAAAATTGCTGGGGGAAGGATCAGGCCTATTCACACAGTCCTAAATTACTATATCTATATCCAGAGCCAGTGTTGTTGGCAAATTGGATAAAATTAACTGATAATCTTAGACCAAGCAGGAGCCAAATCTGGATTTGGGGAGGGGTCAATCCCACTCACAGCTCACTGGATGACAAGTAGGGAGAGGGGGCAAAGTGGAAGGGATGCTGGAACACAATCTACATGACAGCCACTAGAATCAAGACAGAGGTTATTAGCTCTGTATTACCAAATAAGAAACTAAGGACAAAAATGCAATTAAATTTTCCTCATTCCCATAATAAGTGGCAACATCAGATTCTTAGACCAGGTTTTCTGACCTCACGTCCATTGCTCTTGTTCCTATTTTCTATTCTCTTGTGACATGTTGAGTGAATTAATTTGACCTGTTTACAAAAACAGGGTTTGAAAGATGAACAAAGCAGGAACATAAAGATGAATAGGCTCTTTGCAGGGAAAAAAAAAAAACTTCCAAAGAGGAAAACACCTAGAAAGAGGTACACTGGGTTGGATTTTGTAAGACAATGTTTGCCTTCTACACAAATTTGCCTAGGTCAGGACCTTCAAGTACCCAAGAGCCAGCAACTCAGTGGTAGATTGTAAAATCTGTGCCATGAGAGCACTTTTGCAGATTCACTATCCCACTGTGCCTCTTCCCGGAACAGCTCAGACTAAAACAAAGAAAACAAATTCCCATGAAAACCTAAGTAAAAGGTCACGGAAAGGAGAGGCAGAACTCATTAGTTTTTTTCAGGGCCTGAGGGTTCATTCTTCAGAACCTGTGCCCCATTGGCACATGCAGTTTGCATGATGATTTTCTTTTGTATCAAAGCACACCCACTGCAGGTTACAATACCTGATGCCTCGCTGCCCTTTGATTTCATGTCCTGGGCTTAGTTGAGGCTGCCTTGTAATTCAGGAGCACATTTCTTTGTGAATCATCCAAGATGGACTTGCCTCAAGACAGATTTTTTATTTTTTTTATTATTTTTTTATTTTTGGCTGCATTGGGTCTTCATTGCTGCGCACGGGCTTTCTCTAGTTGCAGTGAGCAGGGGCTACTCTTCGTTGCAGTGCGCAGGCTTCTCATTGCGGTGGCTTCTCTTGTTGTGGAGCACAGGCTCTAGGTGCATGGGTTTCAGTAGTTATAGCATGTAGGCTCAGTAGTTGTGGCTTGCGGGCTCTAGAGTGCAGGCTCAGTAGTTGTGGCGCACAGGCTTAGTTGCTCCGCGGCATGTGGGGTCTTCCCAGACCAGGGCTCGAACCTGTGTACCCCTCATTGGCAGGCAGATTCTTAACACTGCACCATGAGGGAAGCCCCCTCAAGACAGATTTTACTCTTTAAATAACCTTACTTATTTCTGTATATATAACCTGGCTAAAATCAGTCTTCTTTCCCCATTCTTTATCAAGAAATGAGATGAAGTGTTGGAGAGAAAGAGAAGAGCTAGAAACCTGCTAAGGAATGTTAATCACTGCCCATGTTCCACTTCATACTGAAAATCTTCTTAAGTTTAGGAAGCAGAGTAGAGAGATCTAGATCATAGCCCAGAGTAGAGAACAAGGACTTATGAGAGGCAGTTGTCACCAAATGTTTTTTTGAGAAATAATCTTTTTCAATAAATACCTATAGTACTAACAGTCCATTCAGTTGGTTAAATCTGAGGATTAGAAAGTGAGGATATGAAGGACCAATTATGTGACTTGAGCCTCCACAGATTTTGGTATCCATGGTGGGTCCTGGAACCAATCTCCCACAGATAACAAGGAACAAATGTATTAATATAGTAACATATTGGTGTTATATAATAAACACAAAAACATTAAATTAAAATGGATGAGATAAAAGATCAGATAAAAATATGTTTAGAAAATGTTCTATTTATTAGTGTTACTAAAAAAAAATTTTTTTTTACATCTTTATTGGAGTATAATTGCTTTACAATGGTGTGTTAGTTTCTGCTTCATAACAAAGTGAATCAGTTATACATATACATACATTCCCATATCTCTTCCCTCTTGCATCTCCCTCCCTCCCACCCTCCCTATCCCACCCCTCTAGGTGGTTACAAAGCACCGAGCTGATCTCCCTGTGCTATGCGGCTGCTTCCCACTAGCTATCTATTTTATGTTTGGTAGCGTATATATGTCCATGCCACTCTCTCACTTTGTCACAGCTTACATTTCCCCCTCCCCATATCCCCAAGTCCATTCTCTAGTAGGTCTGTGTCTTTATTCCTGTCTTACCCTTAGGTTCTTCATGACATTTTTTTTTTTCTTAAATTCCATATATATGAGTTAGCATACAGTATTTGTCTTTCTCTTTCTGACTTACTTTGGTGTTTTCAATGTGATTATGCATTATCATCATCAATATCGTGATTTAAAACTTTATGCTAGAAAATGATTTCCAGGTCTGGTTCTAAGTTACCTTTATTGAGACACTGTTTATTGGTTTAATGACTGTCATTAAGGGAAAAGTCAAGTGGTAAAAATTCATAGATCTAGCAATCCCACTCCTGGGCATATGCCCGGAGCAAACCATAATTCAAAAAACTACATGCACCCCAATGTTCACTGCAGCACTATTTACAATAGCCAGGACATGGAAGCTACCTAAATGTCCATCAACAGAGGAGTGGATAAAGAAGATGTGGTACATGTATACAATAGAATATTCCTCAGCCATAGAAAAGAACAAAATAATACCATTTGCAGCAACATGGATGGACCTAGAGATTGTCATACTGAGTGAAATAAGTCAAACACAAAAAGGCAAATATCATATGATATCACTTGTATGTGGACTCTAAAACAAAGGGTACAAATGAACTTATTCACAAAGCAGAAGTTAGATGTAGAGTTACAGATGTAGAAAACAAACTTATGGTTACCAGGGGATAAGGGGGAGGAGGGATAAATTGGGAGATGGGGATTGATATATACACACTATTATATATAAAATAGGTAACTAATAAAAACCTGCTGTATAGCACAGGGAACTCTACTCAATACTCTGTAATGGCTTATATGGGAAAAGAATCTTAAAAAAAAGAAAAGAGTGGATATATGTGTATGTATGACTGATTCAGTTTGCTGTACACCTGAAACTAACAGCACATTGTAAATCAATTATACTCCAATAATTTTTTTAAAATAAAAATTAATTTAATTTAATTTAAAAAATCATAGTTCCAAATAGAAGAAATGAATTCTGTCTGCATATACTAAATCCTGAAACTCATGTTTCAATCCTGTTCACTAATAATGTTAGTATTTTGTTGAAATCAGCTAGTAGGTTTTGAGTTTTCATGATGTTTATCAGTTGTTCTTTTGAGTTAAAAAGTGCTATATTTTCATATTTTTATAAAATATACTCAAAGCTAGTCACAGGAGCACTATCACAGAAGCACTGTTAGGCCAGCCTGGCACTAAGCACCAGCCCAGTGGCCCTAGAAGAGGCATCTCATCACCTGCACCCCCTTAGGCCTTGCTGGAACCCTCCAGCTGCTATCAATGCTCTCCCCAGCAGCTGTGAGCCCTACTGGATCAGGATGAGGGAAGGATGGTTAATCAGTAAGAAACTGGCTTCCATGAAATCAGCTAAAATTGCTGACTGAAAGCATGTAAGCTCACTTCCTTTTATGGGCACACCAAAACCACAATTATCAGAACAGCCATCAATGAAAAAGACTACAACCTACTAAAAAAAGATCTACAACCAAAGACATGAAGAAGGAACCACACTAGACGGGTAGGAGGAGTGATATAATCAAGTCCCATACTCCGAGGTGGGCGATCCCCAATATAATTACATTGCAGAAGTTCTTCCAAAGGAATGAGAGGTCTGAGCCCCACCTCAGTCTCCCCAGCCTGGGAATCCTGCACTGGGAAGATGGGCCCCCAGAGCATTTGGCTTTGAAGGCCAGTGGGTCTTACTTTCTGGAGACCCAGAGGGCTGAGGGAAATAGAGATTTCACTCTTAAAGGGCACACACAAAATCTCACACACTACGGGACCCAGGACAAAAGCAGTAATTTGAGAGGAACCTGGATCAGGCCTACCTGCTGATCTTGGAGAATCTCCCAGAGAGACAAGAAGGGACTGGAGCTCACCCTGGCGACATAGACACTGGCAGCAGCTATGCTGCTGGCCGGCGCCATTGTGGTATCTTTCCTCTAGCTCATTAGTGCCAAGACTCGGCTCACCTGACAGCCTGTAGGTGCGAGTTCTGTGAGGCCTCAGGCTAAGCAACTAACTGGGAGGGGACACAGCCCCATCCATCAGCAGACAGACTGTTTAAGCCCAGACATCCTGAGTCCACAGTCATCTCTGCACATGCCCCTGCCCACCAGAGGGCCAGGACCATGCTCTACCCACCAGTGGGCAGGCACACACCCCAGAATACCCTGCACCCCACCCTGCCCTCAGGGAGCCTGCTCTAGCCTCTGAGCCGGCCGCACCCACCAGGAGGCAGACACCAGACTCAAGAAAGCCACAATTCTGTAGCCAGCCCATCAGTAAGCCAGACCCTGCCCTGGGACCAGCTGGGCCCAACCCTGCCCACTATCAGACTAGCATAAGCTTCAGGACAACTCAGACCCCATATCCAACTGTGTCAGGAACTGTCCCCCATCTTCCCAACCCCCAGCCATCTGATAGTAGCTCTAGGATGCCCTGGGTCCTGCAACCAGACTCCAGGACCCAGCTCTGTCTGTCAGTAGGCACTAGTCCCAGGACCTGGCTTCACCCACCATTGAGCCTGCATAATCCCTGGAATCCCTGGGGTTCTACAGTTGGTCAGTAGATGACCTGGTCCTGCCAATGAGTGGCCAGAAGTCTCCATGCAAGGCAGGGCCTGGCAAGCAACTGGACCAGGGGCCAAGCAAGCCTACAGACTGCCCATATAGTCAGCCTGCCACAACAGAAGGACCCACACAGACCTCACAGGAGGAACCCCTTGAGCATATAGCTTGCTCAGGTGACAAGAAGGGACTGTGCTACTGGGATGCACAGGACATCTACAAAAGGCCACCTCTCCAAGGTCGGGAAATGTAACCAACCTACCAGATACATAAACATAAAAACAGCGACTTAGGCAAAATGACATAACAGAGGAACATGTTCCAGACAGAGGAATAAGATAAAACCCCAGGGCTTCCCTGGTGGCGCAGTGGTTGAGAGTCCACCTACCGATGCAGGGGACATGGGTTCGTGCCCTGGTCCGGGAAGATCCCACATGCTGCGGAGTGGCTGGGCCCATGAGCCATGGCCGCTGACCCTGCATGTCCGGAGGCTGTGCTCTGCAGCGGGAGAGGCCACAACAGTGAGAGGCCCACGTACCACACACACACACACACACACACACACACACACAAAAGATAAAACCCCAGAAGAAGAACTAGGTGAAAATAAGCAATCTATCCGAGAAGGAATTCAGGATAATGATCATAAAGATGATCAAAGAACTCAGGAGAAGAATGGATTCACAGAGTAAGAAATTAGAAGTTTATAACAAAGCTAATCACAGAAATTCATTCAGAAGATTTGTAATTGGGATAGACAATTAGAATTCTAAGTTTTTTTAAGGCATGCTGTTATGAAAATTTTTATAGGTGACACTCTGTTTTCAGTAATAAATTATCTAATTATGGACATATTTACAAATGTCACTTTTCAGAATGTTCTCTCCATAAAAGAAGATCCTTTGGAAAGCAACTACTGTTGCTTCTTACTGTTAAAATGTGGCTATATCAGAATACATATTTTTGTAAAGGAAAGATATGTAACTCATCTTTAACTTTGACAACTCATAATATATGTGAAGTATTTCCGTGTGCCATGCAAGGTTTTCCTTCAAAATATCTGCTTTTTCAAAATACTTAGAGATTCTTCAAGTTAAGTAATATAAATATGTTCACATTCAAAAACTGCAAAACCTCATAATAAATATACTGCTACATAACAAGAAAGTGAGGATGTCTCTGCCCACTCATGTTGAATTCCCCTTCTTTCCTTTGTGTGTGGCAGGAGATCATCTCACATGCTGTGACTAAGGATAACATATTTTTTTCTTCCTATAACTCAGTTAAATCATCTGGTACACCTGGTGTGTACCTAGTGCAATTTTTTAGAACTTTTTTGGTAATAATTTTTTTTATTGAGGTAACATTGGTTTATTGGTTTATAAAATTTGCAATAATTTTTGATTTATAGAAAAGCTGCTGAGACAATATAGAGAATTTCCATATATCCTTCACCCAATTTCTCCAAATGTTAGCAACTCACAGAATCATAGTACATTTGCCAAAACTAAGAAGGTCACATTGGCACAATACTATTGATGACACTACATATTTTACACATTTGTTCACTAATGAATGTCCTTTTTCTGTCCCAGGATCTGGTCAATGATCCCACATTGCTCTTAGTTGTTGTGTTGCATTAGTCTCCTCTGATCAATGACAGTTTCTCAACTTTTAAGTGACCTTGACAATTTTGACGAATAATGACCAGGTATTTTGTAGAACGTTCCTTGATTTGGACTTGCCTGATGGCCTCTCATGGGTTTTGAGAAGAATACAACGGAGATGAGTTGCCCTTCTCAGCACATCATGATCCACAACATCAACATGACTTATCCTTGTTGTCAGCCTCCATCAATCACTTGATTAAGGGGTTCCTGAGATGTTTCTTCACTATAAAGTTACTTTTTCCCTTTCTTTATTTTTGGAAGACAGAAAGTCCTGTTCACACTCAAGGAGAAGAGCATACTCCACTTTGAAAACAAGAGGGTCCAAGTTGGTACTTTGAGTTTTTTGTGAGAACACCCCAAAGTTTCCTTTGGTTTTCAAGTAAGATACCATTGACACATGATAGAGAAACATGCCAGCATGAAAGTTAGGCCGTGAGAGTTAGGAGGGAACGTATCCTAGGATGTTCCTTATGCATTCCCCCTGAAGATGGAGTAAGGACATGGCAGAAATATCAGTAAATTAACTGTGACAGAGTTTGCTAAGTGAAAGCCAAAATTAGGCCCACAGACATCTCGGATACCACTTCGTTATTCGACAGATGGCCTGATAAGATAATGTTAAGATGGAAGAAAAGATCAGAAGAGAAATGAGACAGAGGAAGACAAACAGGATACTGCTACATTCAATTCAAGTTCTGAAATAACACCATCTCAGAATGTCTTTAGGGAGAAAGAGACACATTGCAGATTGTAGTCTAAATGGGACTACATTTTAAGCCTATAATGACTGAGAAATCACTGGGCTGGGCCAAGAGAAACCAGAATTAAGTAGATCAAATTGTTTGCTATTATGTGGTATAGGAGCTCATGCTAGAAATTCAGTTGAATTACATAAAGATAAAGAAAACAATTTTTTTTAATATCTGGGCTTTGTGGACTGTTGTTTCTGTCAGGTATGTGCCTTTCACAGAAATTGGCAGCAGCATCGCAGGATACAAGCATGAAGTCTGTCTGTTCTGAGCTGGCTGGATGATAAAAACAGTTAGTACAAGATAGTAGGACTGTGCTTGATGGTTGGGCTAAACAAGATATATTTTCAATTTGTTTATGATCTGGGCAGACATTTCATAGTAACATTTCATAAGACTGGGCATGAAAATACATGAATAAGGGAAAGACTATAACTTAGCGTTGATGAGTGTCAGAGTCGGAGAGACCAAAGTTTCATTTCCAGTTTCATTATTCACTAACCCTGTGATGTTGCTGAATTTACTTAAATTTTTTAAGCCTCAGTTTACTCATTTCTTAAATGGAGATAACAATGACGCTTTATGGGATTATTATGAGACTTAAATGAGATCATATATGTGGTACATCAAGTACAAAGTGCCACACATAAGTATTCAATATGTCATAATTTGCTATTCTTCTTCTTATATTATTATTATCCTAAATATCTATTTTGAATCCTGAAATTATAAGAAATTAAAACCAGGTTAGTAAAATTTAGCCAAGAGCTGAGGTAGCTAAAGAAACATGTAAGAGAGTACAAATGAGAAGAAAAAAAGTTCATAATGTATAGAGAAAGAAGTCAATTAAGGCATAGAATTTCCACCAGGAAAGTAGGTTATGAGAAGAGAACTGAATGCAAGCTGACTGAGTTGATAGTTTGTACAGATACCCAGGGCTGCTTTCTTGAGGATTTATCAACTCTCAAATGAAGGACAGTCCTTTATTTTATGGCTAAGGCAATTAGAAGAAGGACGGTCCTTTATTTTATGGCTAAGGCAATTAAAATTTATTTTAACTTACATATTTTAAATTATAAGTCCTAATTAACATTTTTTACAAATATAATGGGGTACTGTATGCCTAACACAAATTCATAGAAGTGCTTGTGAGATTTTTAACATTTTATTGCCCATGGCTGACCAAGCATGAAGGATTAAGAGAGTAAAATTTTTTAAAAAAACATTTAGCTATTAAATTAAAGCATAAACTTTCCCAATCTTTATTATTATTGCTAGATAAAGAGCTGTCATTTCTAAAGGAATGCTGGAAGGTAGTTAATTTCTCTTTATGCTTAGGGTTACAGACTTTTAAATTTTTTGGTCTATTTCTGGCCTCATTTAGCTATTAAGAAATTTATGCTATTTCCTTCAGTTTTCTAATGGCCAGAGATGCTGCCACATAAATTGAAAAGGGAGAAAAAAAAAAACAAAAAACTTAAATTTTCATTACAGTTATACTTTCCTCTCATCAGAGGACCTCAGAAATTTCCCTGCTGTATCAGTAATGCCGGATAGTTAGTTTCTCTGCCCAAAAAAGGATACACAGATGTGCTAACATAATAATACCCAATGTTTCAAGATCCTCAAGGATATTAATAAAAAGCTATTTCTTATGGGAACTTTGGATTTTTTTTCCCCCAGAAAAGATTACAGATCAGTATATATAATCTCAAAATATTAAGGTAATTAGTGCTGGGTGAATTAAAAAAAGAAAAAAGATGCAACATTCACACTCGTTCAGATAAATACCAAAGTTTAGAGGATGCTTACTTGAACTTTATCAAAATTATGGAAATTCTGGTGTTTGCAAAATTGAACTGCAAGTCTGGGGGGAAAGGGCTATCTTGCAAGATTTCGAGAGCATCATGTTGCTGGTTGAACTGAAAATACTACATACATGGCCGTTCCCTGCTTTTTCAGCATTCTCTGGGTCAATTTAAAAAGAGAGAAACAAAACAAAACAAAACACACACAAAAAAAACAGAAGTTTAGAGACATTAAAAAGGCAAAAGTGAGCTTTCAAAAGCTTTATAAATGAGATGTTTTGTTTTGGTTCTTTTTGGAGTTTTACCTGACATTCCATTGATCTTTATTTTAAGGGAATGATAGTGAGCCAGGTAACTTGTAGTGGCTCACATGCCCTGCCCCTCTGCGCTATTCTACCTTCCATTCTTTCACCTACAAGAAGCATGGAGCCCCTTGGAAGTCCACGGGAACTCCGTGCTTGCATCAGCTCAGGGGGGATCCAGAGCAAGATGAGAAACAGGCCTGGAGACTTCAATGGAAGCTTGAGCAGATTGTGCAGTATCATTTCACACGCTATTGTATCCCCTTATGTCACATTTTTTCTGTTGCCGACAGAAATCAGCTAAAGGCAGAGCGCAAGAAAGCTGGTGTAGCAAATGGTCTTCTTGCTGGTTTCAACAAAGCAGCCACACCAGTGGAGAGCCGCTTCCTCTTGCATTCTGCTCCACTGTCTTGAGTCCATTTCTGAACCCCAGCCAACACCCAGCTGGTAGTATACTACGATGCTGTCATGTCATCAACCCAGTCAAGATGTTCCAGTGTTTTGTGTGTGTTTTTTAAACTTGCCAACTTGGCTGTTTTCCCATAAATTGCATGGAATAATAATTTTTTTGAAAAAGCTTAGCTTCTATTTACCCATGGGTGAGCAGGTTTTTAGAGATTGCTCAGTAAACAGAATTCAGGTCAAAATTAGTGACAGTGAACAGGCAATCATATTTAGCTATTCAATGACTCATATTTGGATATCAAGAGTCCAAACTAAGGTAAATTACTCAGAAGCTTTTACTAGAAGCAGCATCTGAAAACACAAGTAAGCTTTAATATTTCCCAAATAAGTTATATTTCTTCACTCTACAATAGTACCTTGCTTTTTGACAGTAGTTTACTTTTTGTGTATATATGTGTGGGTACTTATGTGTTTCTTTTATAAAAGCTCTTCTGGCAAAAAATCAGAACATTATCTGTAAAATAACTGATAATAAAGTACCCAAGAGAAGAAAATAGTTTTCTGCCTAAACAATATATAAGTCAAGATGGTTAATTGGAGAGAAGCTTGGGTTTGTTTTTTTTGTTGTTGTTTTTTTTTAAAAAAAGCATTTGTGGGTATTTTTAATAATTTGAACATATGGTCTGAGCAGAAGCAGAAAAGGCACTTTTTAAACTTGATGTCAGATCATATCACATTATGTTGATTTATACTGCATAATGTGATATGCTGCAGATTTTTAATAAATGGACTTACTTTATCATCTCAACTAGGAAAGATTTTTGGGGTGCAAATCTGGTGACGGCTTTTTTGATTCTTTAACAGCTCTTGACTAATACCATTTTCAAGTTTCTGACAGAGATTTTTTGTATTTCGCTTACTTCTTCCATTAGGTGGGGCAGCAAACAGATATAATGAAAATGAAGTTCTAGCAGAAAGAATGTTTCTTTTTCAATTGTTTTTAATCAACTGGGAGGAATTAAAGTTTCTTTATTTAGGTCAGGAGCAATAATTTGACAATAAGAAATAAGCAATGTTTTGACGGGGCTGGGCTTGTAAATTAAAGGTGTGAGAAGCTGTGTAAGGACAGGACAGGGAAAAACAGAAGCACTGCCATGTCAGAAAGGCCTGATCTGAATACCCTATGTACTGAGTGTGTCCTAAGCCTTTTTCCCAATGTTCCATGTACCGTTCTTATGCTGAATCACAGACAGAAACTGCTAAGATTTCTGAATAACTGTCATCTGTAATACCCAAACTGTGTTTCTAAGAAAAAAATAAACTTTCACAGTTGATTTTTTTTTTTTTTTGATGAGAAACAGAAACCTAAATAGGTTAAGTAGTCAATCTAAGATTTCAGCAGAATCTGACATTTTGGAAAAATAATATAAAAACTACTGTTTTCAGACTATTATTCCAACTTTCTCTTCCTCTATTTTATTTATGGGTTATCACCCAAATAATCAGTTATCTTTAATTAGATGACTATCTTTGAAGCACTATGTAGTGACATACACATACCTAGAAAAATGAATTAAAACAAAATTCAACAGCGATGCATCATTTACCCAGCCAATTGCCAAGAGACAGTATACAAATATTAAAAGACAGGTAAGAAAAGCACAAAACTCCAGAAGGAATGTCAAGCCAGTAAGATACATCAATAATTTGGCTAGTGAATTTCAAATGTAAAGAAGCAAATGAGAAGACAGGTGGTGGTGAGGGCTAGGTTTGTCCATTAAACAGTAACATAAAGAAAAAAAAAATGTCAGAAACAAAAATTGGAAATATTTGATAAATAAATTAATGTAAGCATTTTATCTTAAAAAAGGAAAATAGAATATTTTAATTTTTTTAGGAATGCAAAGTGGAAATAAAATCCACTATTTTCAGTTAGTACATATAGTGCACTTATTCTAGCAGGGCCTCAGCTAGTGGCTTTACATGGATTATTTAATTTAATTTTTATTAATATTCTATTTTAGATTTAAGGAAAAAAAAGAGTTCAGTTATTAAATTATTTATTTAGAGTTGATAAATAATTTGCCTAAGGTCAATAGCTAGTAAACAGTGAAACTAAGGCAGTAAGACTTCAGAACCCACCACACTGTACTGCCCAAAAGCTTTCAAGGAGACAACTAAGCTTCGACAGCAGTAAATTAATTGTTTCAGATTATTTGGATATATGAAAAATGGAAATCTTTGATAGCACCATTTTAGGAGTTGATAGAGATATTAAAGATCAGCCAGTGAAATAGCTAAATATATTAAAGATGATTTGAGATGATGTGAGCAAAGGCATTAGAGTATAGGAGGACCTGAAGATCCAAGTTCCTATCTATTTATATCAGCAACAAAGAGAAAGGTATCATGATATGGAGATATTATGTTAAGGAAATCAACAAAAGATGATTATTATTATTATTGCCAAATAAATTGACTTCATACCAAAACTAACAATCTGTCTCTAGAGAGAAATGGAGCTCCAGTAGTCAGATCTTTTATGATGCTTAACTCATTTATACCTTCTTTTCAGGTTAGTTTTTCAACCAGAAATTCAACTTATCCTGAGAAAAGAAATAATTAATATATCACTTAGGATTAGTTTTGGCTCTGAGAAACAGAGATCCGAAAAGTAGTAGCTTAATCAAGAAAGAATGTTAATTCTCTTTCACATGAAAGTCCAGAGTAAACTGGCTAATGCGGACAGAGCAACTTTGTTCCGCATCGTCCTTAGAATACCAGGGTACCTCTACCTTATTTTATCATGCTCATCCTTCATTCCCAAGGTCAGTTTTAGTTCCAAATGACTGTCCCTTCTCCCTGTCATACTCACATTCCAACCAATAGGAAGGAGGAAGGAATGATGAAGAAGGGATGCCGTGTATATTTCAGCTCTATTTTAAGGAAGGTAAGCAGGGGACACACAAAACATCTTCCCTTACATCTCCTTGCATAGAACTCAGTCACATGGCCTGGCATGTTGGGCAGTTAGAAATTGTATTAATTTTTCAGGGCAGTTAACTAAAATATAGAAAATTTCATAAATATTAATATGAAAGAAAGGAAGAGTAGATGTTGAAAGACTACTAGTAGTCTCTGCCACAGTATTTATTTAGAAAGTGAAGACATTTCTTTCTCACTCTGTTTTTTCAGAATTGACTTTAAGCTCACCTCTTCCAGAGATGCCTTCCATGCATGGCAACTAAGGAACTTGTTACTGTTTCCAATAGTTGCTAAGATTCTTGGGGATTCTTTGCCCAGATGGTCATATTTTGCCTCAGAAGTACCAAAAAACCATACCACAGGTAACATTTATCATTGCATCCATAAAGCCATATGAATTGACAAATATTTTTTTCTCATACATGCCCTTTATACTGTTTGCTTGTGGGTTCAATAATATATTAAAGGACAACAATCTCAAACCCAGACTGAGTTATTATTCTTGACACTTGCACTTTGAAACCTGGCCTAGCTCATCATATTTCCCCAAACCTACTTTCACTCCTACTGTCCATTTTGATGAATGGTACCACCCAGCTTCCCAGGATCATGCTTTATTTCTTATTCTTTCACTCAGTACAGCCAAATACTGTTGACCAGGCTTATTCTTCACTGGAATCTATGTAACTCAGACTGATATCATAAAAGGTAATAATTCTACTGATCTACCAGATAATTTCTACTGATCCCTAACCTCAGTTCTGCTTGATCTTGATAAGAACCCTCTTTTTCTGTTAGGAAGCTAAGAAATTCTATCTTTATTACCCTTATGGTAGGGATATTATTGATACTACAAAAGTTTCAGGAAAATAAGTAGACAACGTTTAGCTTTAAGTTTCCAAACACAGTTAGCAGTGGTAATCCAGAAAAGGCTCTGTCTCCGAATGTAAAACACCTGTTCTCTGGAGTATCAAGTGCCTAGCAGTTCCTGGCCTAAAGGATAGGTGCAGGAGGATAGCGATTATTTACAAACTCTAAAGGTTATTCAATCTAGAGAAGAGAGGGAGAAGTTGAAAGAGAAGACCAATGACGTTAACCACTGTCATATCTCTGAAAACACACTCAGTACTCCTCCGGGAGTCAACCCCCAGGGCACTATAATCCCTGAAGAGATTTAGGGATTTAAGAGCACAGGGAACTTTTGCATCATTACCTTGTTGTATTTTAGGGTATAACCAACCTTCTAATTTTCCCTCACACTATCTTAGTGGTCAAGGAGTAAAATAGTAGGGGCAATATTGGCAAGTCTATTACAGACAAGCCTTGAGGAAGGGCCTGAGTGAACATACAAAATTTCCTCTACTTTTCTGAGAACATTATAGGTGAAGGAGAGAACAGCCTAAGAGACCTTTCAGTTGCACAAGAGCTACCCTGCTGCATTCTGATTGGACTGTGCTGTGACAGAACACAAGGAAATATAAAAACAAATTCCGGTGGAGATATGTGCAGGAACACTAGAGACCATCACTCCCCACCCCCAGCCCCACCCGATTCCATCATCTATAGCTTTGAAAGCTCAAAGAAGGCAAAGAGGGGAATGTCCACAGCTGAACATGGAAAGAAATAAAGGCATAGAACAAGAAGGTGCTTCTTGCCAATGAGGCCCTTATACCCCTTTTCCTTTTTCTATTTTTTTAAATTTTATTATTATTTTTTAAAAATTTTTATTGGGGTCTAGTTGATTTACAACGTTGTGTTTGTTTCAGGTGTACAGCAAAGTGAATCAGTTATACATATACACATACTCACTTTTTTTTAGATTCTTTTTCCATATAGGCCATTACAGAGTATTGAATAGAGTTCCCTGTGCGATATAAAAGGTCCTTATTAGTTATCTATTTTATATATAGTAGTATGTATATGTCAATCCCAATCTCCCAATTTATCCCTCCGCCCCCTTATCCACTGGTAACCATAAGTTTGTTTTCTACATCTGTAACTCTACTTATGTTTTATAAATAAGTTCATTTGTACCCTTTTTTTTTAGAGTCCACATATAAGTGATATCATATGATATTTATCTTTCTGTGTCTGACTTATTTCACTCAGTATGGTAATCTCTAGGTCCATCCATGTTGCTACAAATGATATTATTTTGTTCTTTTTTATGGTTGAGTAACATTCCATTGTGTATATGTACCACATCGTCTTTATCCATTCTTCTGTTGATGGACATTTAGATAGCTTCCATGTCCTGGCTATTGTAAACAGCTCTGCAACGAACATTGGGGTGCATGTATCTTTTTGAATTATGGTTTACTCTGGGTATATGCCCAGGAGTGGGATTGCTGGATCATATGGTAGCTCTACTTTTAGTTTTTTAAGGAACCTCCATACTGTCCTCCATAGTGGCTGTACCAATCTACATTTCCACCAATAGTGTAGGAGGGTTCCCTTTCCTCCACACCCTCTCCAGCATTTATTGTTTGTAGATTTTTTGATGATACTATAAAACTCTTAGAGGAAAACATAGGCTGAACACTCTTTGACATAAATCGCAGCAAGATCTTTTTCAAGCCACCTCCTAGAGTAATGAAAATGAAAACAAAAAAAAGCAAATGGTACATAATTAAACATAAAAGATTTGCACAGCAAAGGAAACCATAAACAAAATGAAAAGACAGCCCTCAGAATGGGGGAAAGTATTTGCAAATGAAGCAACCAACAAGGGATTAATCTCCAAAATATACAAACAGCTCATGCAGCCCAATATCAAAAAAACAAATAACCCAATCAAAAAATGGGCAGGGGGCTTCCCTGGTGGCACAGCGGTTGAGAGTCCGCCTGCTGATGCAGGGGACACAGATTCGTGCCCCAGTCCGGGAAGATCCCACATGCCGCGGAGCAGCTGGGCCCGTGAGCCATGGCTGCTGAACCTGCGTGTCCAGAGCCTGTGCTCCGCAGCGGGAGAGGCCACAACAGTGAGAGGGCCCGTGAACCGAAAAAAAAAACAAAACAAAAAAAAGCAGAAGATTTAACTAGAAATTTCTCCAAAGAAGGCATACAGATGGCTAAAAAGCACATGAAAAGATGCTCAACATCACTAATCATTAGAGAAATGCAAATCAAAACTACAATAAGTATCACCTCACACCAGTCAGAATGGCCATAATAAAAAAACTTTTTTTCGGGCTTCCCTGGTGGTGCAGTGGTTGAGAGTCTGCCTGCCGATGCTAAGGGACACGGGTTCGTGCCCCGGTCCGGGAAGATCCCACATGCCGCGGAGCGGCTGGGCCCCTGAGCCATGGCCGCTGAGCCTGCGCGTCCGGAGCCTGTGCGCTGCAACAAGAGAGGCCACAACAGTGAGAGGCCCGCGTACTGCAAAAAAAAAAAAAATATATATATATATATATATATATATATATACTTTTTCTTTAATTACTTGGTTTTATGTAAGCACCATCTCCAACTCTAAAAGGCACATACAAATTCCATACATGGGTGTGAAGAGGAAAAGAGACAGTTAAAATATAAATTATATTTAAGAGCTTTAAAATTATATATATATATATATATATATATATAGTATAAACTGGTTTGCTGGGTTATCTTATATAAACAAGTTTTATAAACATGTATTACATAACCATTTTTTCTTTATATTTGTTACCTCAATCCTAAATCAAGTTGTCATCGTTATCTCTTGCTGGGAGCATAGTCACTGGAGTTTCCCCAGTGCCTGACTTACACATGCCTCTTCACAGGTTACCAAGAAGGCCATCCATGGTTATATCTGTTGACTCTCCTGCTGTGAGTTCCAACCTGCGTCATGATGCCACTGGCATTTGCCCAAATCCTTTGTACCGGAGTCTGTTATTGCTTTGCTCAATACACTTATTTTGACTATAATGGTTGCAGTTATTATGTTGTATCATAATTAAATGTTCACTTGTTTGCTTTCCCCAGTGGAAGCTCTTTGGGGTGAAGGAATGTGCCTTATGGAGTTAATTTCATCACCTGAGGCACAGCATGTGATCAATCAAGTTTTATGAAGGGAATCAGTGAAATAACAAATAAATAATTACTGTATTTTCTTTGCTCTTTGAGTTTTAATAAAATCTTAGAATAATTATTAAACTAAAAAAGGAGAAGCCTAGGAAAAGAGATGTTTGACTGAAGCTAAGTAGGAAATGTGGAAGTTATAAATTATAGGGAAAATTCCCTAAATCTATATTTGCTACTCACTAGCAACAGAAGAGATGAAAATAAAATCTGAAAATGTTTTTAAATATTTCTGCATTTTCAACTGTATATATAATTAGAAATTAGATTCCAGTAATATTTCAAATGTCTCATTGTAATTAAAAAAATATATTGAACATTTGCTTTTGCTCCACAGGCTTTAAGTAGAAGCTTAAAGATGGTAATGTAAGAAAAATTTTTCTACAAAATTCATAACCTAAAAGCAGACCAGAAAAACAAAATAGCATTTAGCTAATTCATACAACATTTTCCCAAAGAGTACCATATTTTTTTTCCCGTTTAAAAAATGAGGAAAAGTTCTGTGCCACTGTGGTAGATTGTTAAAAATGATCCCCCAATAAATCATGCTTCTCTGTGGCCATGACCCGTTGCTATGTCTTTGCTGCTTTTGCCATCAAGAGGTGGAATGTATTTTCCTATCCTTTTGATTTGTGCTGGCCTCGTGAATTTTTCTTACCAACGCAAACACAAGGACTTATGTTCTTGGATTTCTGAGATGAAAATTTAAGAGGGTTTTAGCTTCTGCATTTACTCAAAAGAACCACAGTTATGTAAAGAAGCCTAGGTTACCATGCAGCAGAGAGACGCCAGGTGAAGAGAGATGTAGTGGGAGATAAGAAACCATGTGGAGAGAGAGGGCCTGTGGAGGAGAACTAAACCCCAGACATATGAGAAAGCCCAGTGAACACCAGGGAAGGAACAACCCAGCTTTGCTAGCTAGCCCCCTCCATTTTGTGCCAACACAACACTCGTGGCAGACCAGCATCTTCTACATAAGTGAAGTTGTCTTGAATTGTCCAACCTTAGTTAAGGTCAGCTCTGGCAAGACAGCTGTGTGGCAGAGATGAGCTAAGCCCTAGGACTTCTGCCTAAATGCTTGGCACAAAACATTGTGAGCAAGAGTGGTTATTTTAAGCTCTTTAGTTGTTTGTTATGAAACAATAAGCAACCAATATAATATCTCAATGATTATGAGAGTTGTATATACCCTCTAGAAATGGACATAGATTGATGGTACACTAATTACTGTACTGCATAAAGTGGTTGACTATAGTGTTCTGAAACTTCTGTTTAAAAAATCTAAATAATTGTATGATTTTTGGGGGCGTATGAAAACAGATATCCTGTGTAATATGTGCACAAAGTAGTGTGTCTCTTAATGTTAAGAGTCAAAATATATCTAGTCTTACAAAATAATCATGCATATAAAAGAGAACTAAGTGATTTACTTTTGTTTAATTAAAATATAAAAATCATATTTTGAAAATATATAAGTATCATTAGAAGAAATAAAAATGAAGTGGACATTCATGTACACATCATTTATATCAAGGAAGAAAATTGCTATTTAAAGCTAGATTTTCTTGCATAAATGTTTTACATTACCCAATTTAAAATGGCATAAACAATGACATTCATATGTCACATATTTTTAGTATCAAAGCAAAAACTATTTCAGAAGTTGGAAGTGTTATATTTAATCATAAAAACAAATGCCCCAGCTAATTTAATTTAGCTCATTAGTGTTATTTGTTTCATCAATATGAAAAAACAGGAAAAATATAGTTTGAATTAAGGCAAAGAACAGTATTCAGACGTATCTTACCCTTTCTTGAGTCGTGTAAAAGGCTGCATAATAGATTTTAGTCTCTGAAGATTGAAAGATAAACTGTACTTCCAGAAGAGAAGAGAAAGAAAATCAAATGAAACCTTTTTATTGTGTTTGTTTTATTGTATTTGACCATTGATCATTTCATGATTCAGTTCACAATTTTGGCCTACTCTTCATAAATAAAGAGTGAAGAGTTAAGTGGTGTTACTCAAGGATCACCACTAGATTTAATCAATCTTGCTTAACATCAAACTATAAATCAGAGGATCTTCCATTGCTACATTATACCGAAAAAAAAAAAGTGTCAGTAATAATCCCTGATTTTTACCAAGGCAGTTTAATTTAAATCTTAAGAAGTTACAGAGGCTTTTATGAAAATGTTTTATAAAAGCTGATTTTAAAATGGTTCAATTTACTATAAAAAATTTTTATAGATCTTTAATAGTTAGTTTCTAGAGAGTCATAATTTTTCTTCAGTCTATCACTTATTGTACTTTCAGGCACTATGATGTCATTTTCATTCAATGTAAATTTTTGAGGGAGAAGTAATCGTAGCTGAAGTCTCTGAAAAATCACCCAGTTGTTACAATTAAGTTGATTGCCAGTCTGTATTTTTTATATAAGAAAAAGAAAATTTGCCCCTTTGTGAATGATTTGGCCATGATGAATGACACTCAAGTTTGCATACATAGCTACAATATTTGCATAATGCTTTTTTCCCCCCATACATAACATATCTAACCTTTGTTTTGCCAAGCATTTTATGGACAACAGGCTCCCAACAATTCCCAGCCCTAATCAAAGATAGAGGGCAGGGTTCTGGGGCATAAAGAAATAAAAAGTAAAAGTAATAAATTTTCTCCAGTTCACTTTTCCTGAGTTCAGATTAATGTCATGTGAATAATGAATATAGAGCTCTCATTTTCTGGATACTGCATTGAATTGGATTGCATACATTTTAAAATTAAGTCCAGCTTAAACAGTGATAAGTAACTGAAACAATGAAAAACTGGCATCTTAGAAAATACAGGAAGTAGAAATTTACAAATGAATTTTATTGGCATTATTATGTCTCTCAAGTCCCATACACATACAAAGAATAGATAAATGTCTGCAGGAGAGTTTTTGTCTGAAGTGTCATTGTACTCTTGATACTAAGAAAGATTTTCATCATCTGATCATCAGCATTCTATCAAGTTCAGAGTATTGTTTGACTATTTTCTTCATATCTGTGCAATTGCAAAAAATTGACAAAAGCACATCAGTTTGCATTTAATATGAAAAAAAAAGACTCTCTCTGAATTGGATGACTTAATTCCAGCTTAATTCCAAGACTAGGGTTTGTTTTAGTAATCCATTGCTGTGTAACAAATCACTTTCTTCCCTTCCCCAACTTAGTGGTTTAAAACAATAATTCATTATTTTGTTAGTCTGTGGGATACTGAACCTAAATGACCAGTTATTCTGCTCCATATTATGTTTGATGAGGCTGCAGTTATCTGTGGCCTTGGTCTGGACCATCCAAAATAGCTCACTCTTGATTTCACAGTTAGTTGTTGCTGGCTCTTGGCTGAGAGCTGATCTGGAGTTGTTGATCAGAGAACTTCAGTTTTCTTTCACATTGTCTCTGTATTTGGCTCAGGCTTCCTAGAGTATAGAGTCTGGATCTCAAGAGAGGACAATCCAAGAATGAGCCACTGAAGAGGAAGGAGGTGGGTGTTACCAGTCCTCTTAAGTCCTGGTATCACTTAATTCCCAGGAAGTCATTTTAACCACGTTTTTTTAGTTAAAGCAGCCATTACGCCATCCCGGTCCCAAAGAGAGAAGAATAAGTTCCATTTTTTTTTTTTTTTTTTTTTTTTTCTGGTACGCGGGCCTCTCACTGCCGTGGCCTCTCCTGTTGCGGAGCACAGGCTCCGGACGCGCAGGCTCAGCAGCCATGGCTCACGGGCCTAGCCGCTCCGCGGCATGTGGGATCTTCCAGGACCAGGACACGAACCCACGTCCCCTGCATCGGCAGGCGGACTCTCAACCACTGCGCCACCAGGGAAGCCCAAGTTCTATTGTTTGAACTGAGGAGTGACATCTATGTAAAGAGAGGCTAGGAATTTGGGGGCCACCTTTGGACACTAGCTACCATAGACTCATCAACCTCTCTCGTACCAACTCTATCACCTTACCACCTTTTCCATTCCTCATTTGTTCTACTTTTAATATTGAGAAAAAATAATTGAGGCATCTCTGTTGAGCAACCACCAAGTGTCAGACACAACTGGATATTTTGAGAATGTAGCTTCACCAGACAAAGATGACATAAAATTTTATGGCTTAAATATCCGAATTATTATAGCTAAGCTCCTGATTGTTCTCTGTGTCAACAATTTGAACTTAATAACCCCCTATGCATTTTTTTTTTTTTTGCGGTACGTGGGCCTCTCACTGCCGTGGCCTCCTCCTGTTGCAGAGCACAGGCTCCGGACGCGCAGGCTCAGCAGCCATGGCTCACGGGCCCAGCCGCTCTGCTGCATGTGGGATCTTCCCGGACCGGGACACGAACCCGCGTCCCCTGCATCGGCAGGCGGACTCTCAACCACTGCGCCACCAGGGAAGCCCCCCACTATGCATGTTTGATGGTTCCCCTGGAAAACTTGCCCCAGAACAAGTCTGCCCTTGTTCCTATCTTTCCATTTTGCCATCACACTCTTGCATTATCTCAGGTTACCTTCTGGAAGTGGTTTCATTCTCTGACCATGGCCGCTGATCATTTCACTGTCCCACCTAGTTTTTCACAGCACAACTCAAACTATATAGTAACATTTATCAAGAATTTATAAAGGCTTGATATTAAGGTAAAGACAACATAAACATAGCTTAAAGTCACTACTAAAGCTTTCACAGAACAAAACTCTCAAACACACCATTGCCTAACTATATATAGGACTTTACATTCTGGGCTCTGGCACATCTCACATCAAAGGAAAGATATGTTATCTCCATGTCTGGAAGGCTGGGTCCAACTTAAGGAGATAAGAGGAAGATGTCTCCTAAAACTCTGACTCTCCCAGAATCCAAGTTCCAATAAATTTCCTGCCACTTTACTTATTTTCAGAATGATTGACAGTAAGAATGCCCATTACTTTGGAGTGCAATGCCCACTCCTGTGAATATGGTATGGTTTGGGTCACATGAACAGCATGCAGCAAGTTTAATAACTGGCAGTGCATTTCCCAAATCAGATATGTTGTATTAAGTAACACCTTATGTGAGACGTCTCATTTCAGCTTTTTTGATTGCCTTTTGACCAGTGAGACTTTAAGAGAAAATCAGATCTCATTATGTATTCTGGCTAAGCCCAGCCTAGGTTGCTAATGAAAACAAAACAATTGCTTAACACAAAATCTTGCTCCCTCTTTCCTTCTCCATCTCTCTCTCTCTCTCTCTCTCTCTCACACACACACACACACACATACACACACACACATACATACAACACAAAGAATATATACATTTCGAGCATTAGATATTCTAAATCCAGATTTAGGGAAAGCTAAACTAAATTAAGATAAGCAAAACTAAACTAAGGCTGCCATAACAAAGTACTACTCACTAGGTGGCTTGAAACAACAGGAATTTATTCTCTCAAAATTCTGGAGACCAGAAGTCTGGAACTGAGGTGCCTGCAAAGGTGGTTTCTTCAGGATGCTCCGAGGGAGAGTTTCTTCCATACCTCCCTCCTAGCTCCATGGTTGCTGGTGATCCTTGGACTTCCTTGATTTGTAGACCCATCCCTTCAATCTCTGCCTTCATTGGCAACATGCTATTCTTCCCTGTACTTCTCTATGTCCAGATTTCCTTCTTCTTGTGAGTTCACCAGTCACAGAGTGGGGATTAGGGCCCAGCCTAATCCAGTATGACCTCCTCTTAACTTGAGTGTATATGCAATGACCCTATTTTCATGTAAGGTCACATTCAGAGGTACCAGGCATTAGAACTTCATCATCAACTTTTTGGGGGACCCAATTCAGCCCAATACTCGATATTTGTATCCAGAAAATGTTGCTGCCTTATAGGTACGCACAAGTCAGGCTAGTAAACAGCCCACTTCACATTTACCACTTAAGTGTCTTAATTTGGATTACTTCTTTGAGTCAGGACTTTCCAAGAATAATTTAAGTACTTAGCTATTTGTCTAATATCTACATAACTTAAAGACTGGATCATCCAAGTTGTCCCTTCCAGAATAAAGGAAGTTCTGCCCCCAAACAAATATCAATTTCCAGCCGATAAGGCAGAAACTGCTTATAACCTCGCAGCTGGCCATTTTCTAACTTCAAAATCTTAAGCTTGGTAGCCACTGGGCACCTGTTTACAAGGATAAAATGAAATAATAGAATGAGAAACCCCTCAGCATTCTTAGGAAGAAACGGTGATATACAAATCCAGGGCGGTTTTATTATTCTTTTTTCCACACCACTGAATTCATTTTCTGAGTGGGAAGCCTTCTCTATCATCCTCTTTTTTCTACATTCTTTCCCAAAGCAGAGCTTATCTTTTTTATACCCCTTTCACATATATTATGTCATTATCGGTAAGAGCAAACTTTAAAAGAACCTGGATATCGGAGCTGTCTCTGTGCTCTTGAGAGAATACCATGCTTCCCACTGAGAAGGAAGGAGTCCTGCTGCTAAGACTCCCCAGGCGGTGAGATGACCAGGATAATTGTCCAGGCTCTGCATCCCCAGGAGTTGGATGGGACCCAGACAAAACACAAGGGGCTCTGAGTGGTGTGACTGGGCTGAGAAAATACCTCCCATCACTAATGCAAAGAAGTGGTTATTCAGACTATTGTCTCCTCACCCCTCCCTGATTATTTAAAAAGATTTAAAATCAGGCTACTAAAACACACAGATTGTAATTCTAGCCCGTACACTGATGGAGCTTGGACAGATCTGTTGCTGAGAGTTCTAAGTAACTTGAATATTCCACTCCAGAGCTGAAGATCACCAAAGATTAAATCTCAAAACCACCTTTTTAATTATGAAATAATTCTGACATAACAATAGCTATTGAAAACCATATAACAAACTCCATTGTGAATTTCTTATTCAATTGTATTCATTGCTTTTCATTTTTTACATTATCTCTCAAAGCACATGTTTTTAGTTTTAATATACTCAAACTTGTCATGCTTTTCCTTTTTGGTGTGCATTTTGTGTTTTGTTTCAGGAAATATTTTTCTACCTTGAAGTCATAGAGATATTCTCTTATTTTTTATTTTTTTTCTGAAGAATTTAAAGTTTACTTTTTACATCATATATTTTACACTTACAGAAATTTATTTATGTTTATGTTTTGAAAAAGAGATACTCTTTTTCATCCCACAAGGGGTAACCAATTTTCCAAGTCCCTGCATTGAATGGTGCACATTATCCTATCTGAATTTTGTGACAGACAAAATGTACTAAAAAATTAAGGAGATGGTTTTATCTAAGAAAACTAAAACAGTTGCAAGAAAATTAATGAGAGGGATCTCTGAAGAAGGGGGTTTGAGGTTTTATAGAGGCAGGTAAAAAAGAGTCATCTGTGAGTCTTAGGGAGTAATGTGGAAGGATGCAGAAGGGTCTAACATGGGGATATTTTAAGGTTCTCCATTTCCTGAAAGACAAAAGTGTGGGGGAATTTCAGAGAACAAAATGATAGGGCAGGAGGATTTTTAACCACTGCTGTTTTCAGGTAGCACAGGGCTCAGATAAAGTTCAACATCGGCACTTATGATCAAACCACCTATAGCAATTTTTCTATAGGTCAGAGTCTGTTTCTAGGTTATCTCTTAGTCTATCTATGTGTCAACATCATCACTTTCTTAATTATAATAGCTTTAAAGTGATCTTTAATATCTCATAAAGTGAGAATAATGACCTTGTTCTTCCTCTTTAAAAAATCATCTTCGCTCTTCTTATTTCTTTATCAAGTTCCAAGAAAACCAGTTATGACTTTTACTGATATTTACATTGAATTTAAAGATCAGTTTTGGGGCTTCCCTGGTGGCGCAGTGGTTGAGAGTCCGCCTGCCGATGCAGGGGACACGGGTTCGTTCCCCGGTCCGGGGAGATCCCACATGCCGCAGAGCGGCTGGGCTCATGAGCCATGACCTCTGAGCCTGCGCGTCCGGAGCCTGTGCTCCGCAACGGGAGAGACCACAGCAGTGAGAAACCCGCGTACCGCAAAAAAATAAAAGTAAATAAATAAATAAATACAAATAAAGATCAATTTTGGGAAAGGTGACAAACTTTATCAGATTAAGGCTTTCTATACATTAATTTGGTTTGTTTTCCTATTTACTCAAGTTTTCCATCATATTCAACGAAATTGGCATCATAGCTTTTTTTCTCATTTTTAATGAAATGCAGTAATCAGCTAAATAAATATTTTAATTAGTTACATTTCATTAAATTTAGATTGTGCTAGATTTAGCTTTAGTTAAGAATATGTTTCTGACCCAGAGGTAATATTAACTAATTGTAGAAAATTTGGATAAAAGGGAAAATGAAGAAGAAAATATTAACTGTCAATATTTTATATATTTTCTTTAGAGATTCTTTACATTGAATATTTCTATATATGATGACATTGGGATCACAATTACATGTGTAATTTTATATTCTACTTTATTCACCTAATATTACAAAGCTTAAACAAACCGTTATTATACCATTATGTGGATTTGCAATAATTACTTTATTCATTTCCATTATATTGGGTATTTTGCTTTTGTTTATCCCCTGTTTTTTATAAATAACCAATTTCAGAGTATCTCTATGATAAATCTTGCTAACTGTACTTAATTCCTTAGGACAGAGGTTGGCCAACTATGGCTTGCTGCATGTTTTTGTAAATAACATTTTTTGTAAATAACATTTGATTAGAGAACCCAGCCACACTCATTTGTTTATGTGTGGTCTATGATGGCTTGCACGCTACAACAGCAGAGTTGAAGAGTTGCAACAGAGACTGTATGACCCCTTTGGGCCTAAAATTTTATGGAGAAAGATTGCTGACCCCTATCTTAGGTGAAATCCTACACATGAAATTTCCTGATCTACGTGTATGCATAATTTTGTAATGTCTAAGACATTATAAACTTTCTTCCTGAAGTTCTGAAGTTTGTGGTAATATTGCGTGAGTGCCCATCTCAAACTACATTTACCAAGATTGAATATTTCACCTTGAAACTATAGTACATTTTATTTTGCCCCCCCAGTGGATTTTTCAAAAATTATGATTAAAACAATTTATGCATATTTTTAAAATGACATTTACTTTCTATAAGATACCATAATTTTCAAATCTCAGTACCATCTTGTGCTTGACCCCCCAGAAGGGTGTGTTCCTTGGGAGTGCCAGGGTTATAAAGTCTAATGTCAGGTGATGCTTGATGTATTTGATGGCATCCAAGGGGATAATTTTTTATGAGAAAACTGAGGCTGTTTGGGTATCACCCTTCCACTGTGTGCACTGGCAGATCCCCCAGTATATCCCGGTAAACACTGCAAAGTTTCTCTTTTCTGCCTTCAAGATTTTCATCCTTCACTATTAGTTTTGTCACACTAAATCACCAGAACAAAAATTCTAGGCCCATGTGTTCTTTCCCAATAGTATATATCTCATCTTTTATAGAAAAAAAGAGGTATTTATGATTTTTTTCTGTGATTGGCTTATCAAATGCTGCACCAGTAAGATTTATGAATGTATACTCACACATAGAACAATTTTATTTAGTGACAAATGTAAAACTCAAATAATGGGGAACTATATTTTTCTTAAAACTGGTATAATAACTATTATACTCCAATTATTTTATACAACATATGTTGAGAAGATGGTGTATGTGTAACATTCTGCAACAAATAACAACCAAGGTATTTTTCAGGGAAACTGCATCAGACAGACAGGAAGATTTCCTCTCTTTGTTCACCCATTTCATCTTATGATGATGTTTAAACGTATAATTTACGTGCTCTTTCTTACCGTCAAACCATTTTAATTAAGAAATTAAAAATACATTTTTAAAGGAGTAAATGTATTACCATTTTAAAGTGTTATGATTATTGGTTAGTTTGAATTTGTTGTGAGAATGAAGGGCTATTATTGGGATATTTTAGAGAAGATAAATGCCTATTGGTATTTGACCTCTTGCTTTTTGTCATGAGACCAAATAAATCCTTTCTACAACTTCTTGGAACTTTGGCCATGATATTTATTCATAAAGGGATCCTCAAAGTATGTTTTTTTTTGTGAAGGGATGACATATTAAATGGAAATGATGTGCTACTATGAGTCTGAGACATGTTGGGAAAAATGTGGATTTGGGTCTATTGAGATTTCCATACTGTACTGATACCAAGATTCCTGCATGGCACCAAGTTACTTCCAGGCAGGATTACCCCTTTTTACCACTTCATTCTCACCTTGGACTAGAAGAAAAGGAAATTTTTATTGATTGTGTAACCACTTGGCTAGAGGCACAGTGCTAAGTGATGTTTATCTGTGAAACATGGAAAATGGCCCCAGGACCATCATGACCTTGAATGGAGGAGAAGCACTCTGCCTCAATGTTTAGCAAGGATTTCACCTACCAGAAAGCCCTGATAATTTCTCACCAGTGTGTTCCAAAATGTGCATAGGAATCATCTCTGTCAGAATGACAACTTTACCTGCTTGTTAATTTATGCAGATCCCCTTAGGTCTATGAAAGAAAGATCTCTGGAATTAAGCCTTAATGATCTACATTTTTATAAGTGCCCTAGATAATTTTTATGTAAACAGAGAACTATTGATAAAGAAATGTTTTCCCACATCATTCCTTACTTTGGAACTCAGGCTTTTGAACTTATGATAGAAAACTGTGAGATCCTTGCGCATCTCCCATGTATCATAATGTGTGAAATAAGAATTTGTAACATACTTAACACAGAGAACATATACAGAATACACTAATATACGGTGTCATTTAGTGGAAAACACTGTGGCTGTTGATTCAAATGACAGTTTTGAATTCTTATTAGGTTTTCAACAGTCAAATGACATTAGAATTTAAGTCAAGTACTATATCTAAATCATCTTCTCATCCCAAGGCTTCTAGATAGTGTCTCCTACCATTTATAACCCTACACACATTCATTCACACTCCCCCACACTCTTTATGAACCAACATGTACTATTTATTCAGGTAAGCACAGAGGCATCAATTCCTCACACAGAAGTGAACATTCTACAGGGCACTTCCATTAAATATCAATCTAGAGAATGAAGGAATGAGAGTGTTACCACAGGATGAACTAGGATGAACTCCCCTAGTTTCATCTTTGTAAGTTCCTAAGAAATTTGAGACTTAGTTAAATATTATCTCCTTTGTTCTGGGATTCCTATAAGACCAGATATTCTTATCTTATCCTTCATTCTTGAGAAAAATCATTTATAGTCTTTCTGTGAGCTTTAACATGGGAGATTAAGAAAAATAATCCCAAAACAAATTAACAGGAATATTCCTTACATAAAGAAAATATTAGACAATAATTTTGGTTAGGGGTGGGGTGTTTTCCATTTTACTAATTACTGGATGAACACAATTGGCTCTCAGTACCAAGTGCAAGTGGCTGCAGCTCACCACTGACTGGTTCACATCTTTGCTCTCGAAACAGACAAATACAGCTCGGTAGTGATGAGCTCCAGGAATAAATATTACTTTACATCTTGACTTTTCAGGTTAGTATGGTGTTTTGCAATGTCTTCGTTAGTAAGTAAACAGTTACTCTAGTAATTAGAATATGTTGTCAAGAAAACCTTGTCCTCAGTGAGTGATATCTTGAATCTGTGACATCATATGTGCCTCAAAACGGTCTCATCAAACTGTCCACAGAAGTAATTGATTCTCGACAGTCTCATACTTTTCCAAAATGCAGGAGAGCAACTTGGCAACTTCCTGTAGAGACATCCAAAGTTCTGTCCCTTTCCCAGAGGTTGGTACTTTCACTAAATGCCTCCTTTGACATTAAGCAGATCTTCGAAGCTGTTCTCATTTATGATAGAAGTGGGGCACTGGCTAAGGGATAAAGTATGTGTGATTGCAATGTTCCTCTCTCTCACCTTCTCTTGCCTTTTTTGTCCTCTGCTGCCCTCTCTCCCTCCTTCTCTTTCTTCTTTCTCCTTCTCCTTCCATCAGTCTCCCCACTCTCTTCTTCATTTTGTTCTTCCATCATTTCTTTTCTTCTTGTATTTCATATAGATATTTCTGGTTATATATAACCAGAAATAGTGCTTTGAGCAGAATTGAATCAATAATTAATGTTGAAATAAATATGCATCTAAATAAATGGTGATTATAGGTCTGTCACATTAGGAACAAGTGTTTCTTTGTTTCTGGCTAGCCAGCACAGTCACTCAAAAATACTTTGCTGCAAGTTCAACCAAATGATAATTTTCATGTGGAGTGACTTGCCAAGGTAGGCTGGTTAATTTCATGACTTGATGTTGTCCTTCAAGTTGACCTAACAAAATAGACCAAGTTGATGGTATTTTAGGAAAATGTGCTTATCCTACCTTTCAAAATCCTTTAAAAAATGTAGAGCATTGAGCCAGATATTTATTTAAACATTTTACTATTTGAACTATTTACCTTCAAAATATCTTTCCTTAAAAATGTAAAGATTTTCACATATGCTATTTTTGTCAAAACTTTACTACCCTAAGCTCATTATTCTTCTCATTTTCCTATCTTAAGTGCTTTTGTTCCTGTCTTTTAATGACAAAGTTAAGATAGCTAAGTAAACAGAGGAAATTGGCCTAAAAAGTGGTTCTGGTTCTACCAAATAGATTTTTTATAATTTTTATTTGAACATAGGTCAAATGCCAGTTATTCTGAGACTTATAAGACCAAAAGCAAATAATTTTTGTGATGGTGTTTTGATGGGTAAATGTGGTGAAGCTGAACTACCATCCTCAGAACCCTCTTTCTAGGATGTCTCTAGGATGATCCTAGGGTGTTAAGATGTGCTAAAAAGAATCTCTTGTGAGATTAGGAGCAAGAGAGGTAGCAGTGATTTTCAATCAAGCACATACCTTCTCACAGTTAAACACTAATCTAGATGCTGCAGTGACGGGATTTTGAAGAAGTAATTAAAGTCTCTAATCAGTTGAATTTAAGTTAATCAAAAGGAAGATTATCCTGTGTTAACCTGATTAATCAGCTGAAAGACTTTTAAATGAGAGCTCAGGTTTTCCCTGAGCTCAGAGATTCCAAAAAGCAAGTGAGTCAGCAATCCCTCTCCCATCTTCCCTGTATCTTCCTTCCTGCCCGCCTCTAGACAACAAAATTCAGATCATGTCCATGGGGTTGCAGCCTAATCATCATCTTCCCTTCCTACATGCTTGCCCCACAGATTTTGGATTCACTCAGCCATTCCCCACAATTGCATGAGCCAATTCCTTGAAATACATCTCTACATATTATCCTACTCATTTTGTTTCTCTGGTTGAGCTCTGACTGATGCACTGCCAACAGTTACTGAAACTGGAGCAATTACCAGAGATTGCTGTTAAAATAACTGCATTCTGTATATGTGTATGTGAAAATTGTTACTTTAAAGTTCAAGCACGAAGAAAATTAATTTGTATAATAAATTTTATTTTGTACAGAATGTCTGTGAGAATGCAGGTAAAGTATGAAAATTTTGAACAAGTATTCACTTGGGTTTATAGTCAGTTCACAAGAAGTAAAATGAAATGGGAAAATTATATTTTTATATTGAAAAATTGAGTAAATGTGTTGAGGAAACAATAGACAAAATTTCCATAATATGAATGCTTTGAGATTCTGTGAATCAGAATTGCTGAAAGATCTAATATATAATATGGTGATTGTAATATGTTTGTGGTAATGGTATTTTTGCTATAGGTAATCATTTCTACTCAGCCAATGTGTGTTTTTCATAATAAGAGAATTTAGGTCAATGAGAGTTATCCTGATTGTCCCAGAGAGAATTCACAGGGTATACTAAAAAGATATTTCTGAATTGGAAAAGTGAAGGAAGAGATAGTTTTTGGCTTCTCCTTGTTGGGAAGATCCATTGTTGAAGGAGAAATGAGAAATAGGAAACAAAATCAATATTTATTTTTCTTATAGTATGTGATCTCTGTATTAGGAAAATGAGTTAAGTTCAATTAAATAGTACAATGTATTTGATATTTTTACAATCTTCTTAGAAGATCTGTGTATACAATACCCACTAATGGGCCAGGAACCCCTGGGATCCCTAGCAATCAACACAGAAGTCAAGTAGAGTGATCTGGACTCTTGTTGTAGTTGCTGATGTGCTAACTTAGCAGAGAACATTTAAAAAGTATATCAATTAAGTACCCACTATGGCTAGACATTATTCTAAGTACCATGGGGAAAATAAAGATTGAAAACATCGTTTCTCATTTTAAGCAAAGTATAATCTAAAACTCTTTAGTTTTCATTCAAAAGTTCAGAAAACCTTATATTTCTCTTTAATTAATTCATCATTTCGATTTTAATGCAATCTATTAGTAAGAAAGTGATGGGAATAGCAGAGTCTTTGCCCTGAAGAAACCTACATTTTAGTAAATAAATAAAATAAACATGCATTTAGATCACAGAAGAGATTTAGGAACTATAAATAGAAATATGATTCTCATTAATATATGACATAATATAATAGTAATAATTAAATGTCTCTAGTGTTTACTAGTGTTTTCATGTTAGTTGATGCTTGACTATATTTTGATGATTTAGGGACTTTGATTTATATTTTTTCATTCCATAATTTCTTAACCAAAATCTATCTTCTCATTTTATGGAATGCCTTTAATTGTCAAAGGCTCTTGACAGTCATCTAAAATCTGGGGACAACACTTATAAATGTCCTCTGGTTGTCACCTTTTGTAAAAGTTGCCCACCTTACAAAAGAAAAGAGCTAAAACTTATTCTAGAACTCAGCATTTCAGCATTGGAGGGCATCTTGCTGGCTACAGAATCAGTCACATTCTCTAGTATTTCCTCTCAAGAGAATCAATTCAATATTGTAATCATTCAGATATTGAATCAAGTATTTCAGTACTTGATATGGTGGTTCTTATGCCTGGAATTCTCTTGCCTAGGGTTTGTTCAGCTGAGTTCCATTCAGTATGCATTTAATGTGAATCTGTTTCTAACAATTCTGCATTCATTGTTTGTCTAGATCAAGGATTGGCAAACTACGATCCATGGACTAAATCCAGCTCACACCTATTTTTATAAATAAAGTTTTATTGGAAAACAGCATTTCACATTCATTTATAAATTTTCTCTAGCTGCTTTCACACTACAGCATGCAGATTTAGTATTGTGACAGAAACCCCGTATGGCCTATATGGTAGGCAGAATCCTAAGATCCCCACCTCCCCGCCGTGATTCCCTGTCCTGATTCCCAGGACTGTGGCTATTGAGGCTGTCTGGCCTGCACTGCAGCTCAACCTCTCCCTCTGCCCAATTTTGTTTCTTTCCCCTCCATTCCACAGGTTTTGAGCCACAGGGAATGCCTTAGTGTGCTTCCTAGAAAACACAACCTATATCACAGAAGCTGATCATCAAAACTCACTTATTTTCAAGGCTCTAGGCTGGGCTTCCTCCAACCCTATTATTCTGGGCTTCCTCCGACCCTATTATTCTTGCTACTTGCAAATAAGTGACAAATCCTTAGCCATTTACCACAATGTGGTGATTTTCCTCTGGATGGCTTTCTTTTTTTTTCTCCAATGGCCTTCTTCCCTGGCTTGATTTCTTACTTAGAAAGGACTCAGTATCATGGTGTAATTGACATTGTAATGTCCTGAATCTTGCACAGCTGAGGTGAGAGTTGGGGCTTTTTGAAGAAAAAGTCCCTGCAGGTAAGAGGCTCTAAACCTTGAACTCTACCCTAAATCCTCCTCTGATTACCAGAACTAGATCCTGGGGTTTGAAAGGAAATAAGTTAGCTCTCTCTTATCTGGCCTTTTATGAATTTGTCAAAGTAGCATTCTCAAAAGGGCTCTGATTTGGAGTCAGAAAGTATTGGTGAGGGTCTAGGATTAAACAGACCTTATTTGAATTCATTCCTTCCTACACAAGCTGTGTGATCTTGGACAGATTACACAACTTCACTAAATCCAATTTCTTCAGCTATAAAATATAGATATTAATATCTACCTTGTAGTTTTTCAGTGAGCAATAAATGGAGGGAAAAAAGTATAAACACACATGGCATACTACCTGGGACATTTGTATGTCCTCAATAAAAAGGTTAGTTATTTTAACTGTTAATTACATTAGAAATATTATTATTATTACATGTTATGTATCAATTCTTGCTTTAAAATCCATTAATGACTATTTTATTTAGGATAAATCCACAATCATTAGCATAGCTCATAGTGCGCTACATGGCCTGGACATCCTTGCCTGTCTTTCAGCCTCATTTTTGCTGTTTTCACTCAGTTCCAGACACGTTGGCTTCATTTTTTTATTTTGTTTTGTTTTGTTTTGTTTTTGCGGTACGCGGGCCTCTCACTGTTGTGGCCTCTCCCGTTGCGGAGCACAGGCTCCGGACGCGCAGGCTCAGCGGCCATGGCTCATGGGCCCAGCCGCTCTGCGGCGTGTGGGACCTTCCCGGACCGGGGCACGAACCAGTGTCCCCTGCATGAGCAGGCAGACTCTCAACCACTGCGCCACCAGGGAAGCCCCATTTTGGTTTCTTGAATGCAGCAAATTTTTTCTACCTCAGGGAACTTCCACATGCTTTTCCTGGGTATGGTATTCTCATTTTCTCACTTTAACTTAGCTAATTGCTACCTATCCCCTAAGTTTCTGCTTAAACTTAGTTTTAAGGAAAAAAAGCTCCTTCACCCCATTATCATGACCCTCCCTCCAGGTTTAGATTAAGAACACCTTATTATAATTACTCAACTCAGTCCTTGCTGTGGCTTCATAGCACTTATTGTTGGATATAATTACATTTCGGTGATTATTTTGTCAATGTAGGCTGTAGCTTCCATGATAGCAGGGTCATTGCTTTACTCATTGACACGTTTCCAAACCTACAATAGTCTTTGCTCATAATAGAAATTAAATGAATATTTATTAAATAATTGAGTGAATGTTTGTGTGCCTTATTAGACTAAAATAGTTTGGAAAGCAGGCAGTGTATCATTTTATACCCCAGTGCCTCATATAATGCATGACATGTATTAGGATCTCAATAAGTATTGGTCAAATAATTAAGTAAATGAATAAATACATGGTTCTATAGTTTTCTCTTATTAGATAAATAGTCTATACATAACCAGATAATAAGAAAAGGTATAAAATGTGAAAGTGAAAGGGTAAAACACTGATAATGTTTGAGTATACCAGCAGAGATCTGCTAGCTTTCTGGATTGGATCTTAAGCTTACTAGGGAAACTGTCCTGTTACCCATACCAGTATGTCCTGATGTTTGTTTACTAATGAACTTAAGCATCTTTATATATGTGTATATATGTATTTTTTGTATTGCTTATGTGTTTGTCCATGTTTTTATACAGCTTTTATGTTCCTTCTTTTGTGTGTGTGTGTTTTATATATTTTTATATTTTTTAACATCTTTATTGGAGTATAATTGCTTTACAGTGGTGTGTTAGTTTCTGCTTTGTAACTGATTTATAAATATTCCTCATATTAATGTTACTATACCCAAGTTGTATAGCACGTTTTACACTTGGAGATGGCTTGCTCCAATCTCTGGAAATTCTCATTAATTTCTTTTCTATATATATTTTTTAAAAGTTACAATGAATAATTATGTTGAACATCCAAGACCAAAAGTTGTCACTTAGAGTAAAGACTTTAAACTTTTGATTATCAAATTTGATGTTTCTAGATTGTATTTTGTCTTTTTGGACATGTGGACATAATTAAAATTTTAAGTAGCCAAAGTTATCATTCTTTTATTTTACATGTATTTACATTTAACATTGATCTTATGCTAAGAGAGGTTTCTTAAATAGATACGGATACGTTTTTTTCCCTTTAAGTTGCAATTGTTCTTTAAATACAAAAGAATAAAAGCACTTATTTTATAAGTATTTGATTGTCACTGGTGTACACATCTAATCCCCTTAGCTGCATTTTAAATTTATTGAATAAAAATTAATTTCTTTTGATGGAATAAGGGTTATTAGATTTTGTATTAAAGAGTCAGGTCAAATGTTCCTCGTGTTGGTAATTGACCTCAGGTAAAGGGTAGGAGCTTTAGAATCAAACATTCTCGGGCTTCCCTGGTGGCGCAGTGGTTGAGAGTCCGCCTGCCGATGCAGGAGACACGGGTTCGTGCCCCGGTCCGGGAAGATCCCACATGCACCGGAGCAGCTGGGCCCGTGAGCCATGGCCGCTGAGCCTGCGTGTTCGGAGCCTGTTGCTCCGCAACGGGAGAGGCCACAACAGTGAGAGGCCCACGTACCGCAAAAACAAAAAAACAAACAAACAAAAAAAATACATTCTCAGCTTCTTATGGCAGAGACCTGTCTTATGCATCTTTGTAAGCCTGTACCTTGGACACAGAGAAACATTCACCGTTTGTTACATAAATGAATTACTTGGGATTCTATCAAAACTCCAAGATTTACAAGCCATAGAAAATGACCAGATTATTTAATTTCTCTGATCATGCATTTTCTTAAATGGAAAATTTAGATGATAATAACTTCCTTTTAAGGCTTTGGAAGCATTACATTAAATAATTTAGAGAAAGTGCCTGAAACATGGTAGGCATGCTATAAATACTAGTTATTATCATTTAATTCCATGCTCACTTTTTAACCTTGGTTCTAGAAAAGATTTTAGAGAATTTCATAAAACTTAAGAAGAATTATGAAAGAATAAAAGAAGTTTTAGACATACTTCAGTATACTTAGGGATTTTGATAGAAAGTTGTATATCTGTTTTTATATTGGAGATTGAAGCTAGTTTTGGCAAGAAAACTTTAGAGAAACTTATTCCAACAGAAATGGTGGTTTGAATCTATTCTCCTTTATTACTCCCATGTAAAATTTGGAATATGTTTCCACCAACACTTTCTTTTTCGCAGGCTCAGCAGCCATGGCTCACGGGCCCAGCCGCTCCGCTGCATGTGGGATCTTTCTGGACGGGGGCACAAACCCGTGTCCCCTGCATCGGCAGGCAGACTCTCAACCACTGCGCCACCAGGGAAGCCCGTCCACCAACACTTTCTTTATTTAAACATTTCGTTGATTTCAACTAAAATTGATATGATGATTTGAAACTTGGCTACTAATTCCACCATACTGAAAACAGTCTGGGAAATATGCTCTCCAGTGAGCACAGATCAAAATAGTTAATATATTACAATGAATTCCCAAATGCAGCTGCTATGAAAATTTATTTTTATTATCTCTAGTGCAGGGCTCTCACTTGACATAACAATTAAATACAGTTATAGAGACAACAAAACTTCTTAGCATAACTACCAGCCTGCTCCTTGCAGCTGTTGTTCTTGAATGAACAGGAAGGGACAAGGGAGGGACAGCATGGATGACTTTTAATGATTTCTTTTCAATCTACATTTATGTAATATATTGGAGAGCCACTGTAGTTGATAAGGAATTACACAGTTTAATGAACACAGCATTTGTTTCATCAAAGGTTCAAAAGAGAATATTGTCTGAGAGTGATAAACTCTCCAATGTCATTTTGAATATATAGATTTTCAAAAATTTTTCTTGTGCAGCATCATATTATCTGCCTTCAGCAAACTAATCCAAGCATATACACATTATCACACAAACTTGTTATTCTTATTATTTTTAGGTGTCCTAAAAAGTATTGTAGTTTATGAAGGAACTTACAAATAAATAATTCAATGAAATGTTTAAAGAGTTAAATGTGGGATGTATGTTAGTAACTTGAATCATACTGTGTGAATTTTACATATTGTATTTGGAATAAACATTTTATTATGATTCATAGAGTATGCATAATAAATATTTCATGACAACTCATAAAATCTGTTATTATTATTTGCTTTTCTGTAATACAATAGATTTGTATCATAAGAACATTTATATAAAGATATGTTTTTCTTTTTGTTTAAAATGCAGAGTTTTTTTTTTTTTAATAAATCAGTTTTTTACCACAATCATGCATACCTGATGTGCGTCCTTAATGGTTCTTCATAAAACTAGCATTTAAACTCTTACCTAATGTCAGGAAATTTGAT
Source organism: Monodon monoceros (assembly GCF_005190385.1). Lineage (NCBI taxonomy): Eukaryota > Metazoa > Chordata > Mammalia > Artiodactyla > Monodontidae > Monodon > Monodon monoceros. The sequence goes on from NW_021703774.1 coordinate 111,334,869, forward strand.
TTACTAGAATATGCACCTTGATTGCCATAGGAAAATGTTTACAGAGGTTTTGCCTGTTAAAATTGCATACAATTTTTTTGTACTTAACTGTAAGGAGAATGCAGGGAATGAAGATCAATGATTGACTAATGTAAGAAGGTTCTATATTTATAAACATACAACACACTGATAAGCCTGGGATGTCATTAATTTACTCTATTCATGTGTAAGTATTAACTTTCTATGTTTCTGATGATACATAAAGGAAATTATTGTAATAGTAGGGAAGGTTTGTTGACATCAATCCTAGTGCTTAAACCATAGTGAGCTCCCTGGGCCAGAGAAATCTGTTATTGAAATATCATAGATCAATATTAAATATAAAAACAATAAGGAAACACTACAATGCTTTTTCTTTGTAATCGTTTTTCATTTTGTTTTTGTTCTTTATTGCACTAATCTAGGCTCAAAGCTCTAAATGAATTGAAAAAAAGTTTTAAAAGTAGGTGAATGAGAAATTAGCCTGAGATATACATGTAGTCAGTCTAATACCAAGCCTACAGTTTTGATTTTTATTTTTAGAGTTAGACAACATTGAATATGTTCCTTTGTGTTTTAGTTTTTGTGTGTGTTTGGTTGGTTGTTTTCTGCCACATTACTCTTTTCAAGTTTTCCTGTCAATTAAACCATAAACAACTCCTTATTTTTCATTTTCACCAGAACCTCTTGATTTAGTCATTCTTGGTGGTATCCTGTGTTCTATTTATTGTCCTTTCACTCTTCTATTTTACATACTTATCTTGAGGAATTATATCTATTCCCATAGTTTCAACTATCAACTCTGCAGGTAGCTCTGAAATCCATAATTCCAATCAACATTTCTTTCAAAATCCAGACTGATATCCAACACTTCAAATTTCTGCCTTGACATAGAATAATGTGCAAATCAAATCTGGTTCTTTATGGTCCTTTTTCCAAACATTATCTCTGTAGGAAGGGAAAAGACTAAATCAGAAGTTCTAGTCCTATGGGTCCTCAGCTAGTGCAGAAGAAACAAAAGAACAGTGACAGAAGGAAAAAGATGCACAGAATTTCTGGGATATATGAAACAATCTCATTTTTAGCAGGGAGTAGAGAGTCCAGAATTGTTCCAGGCAGAGTAGTGAAACATGCCAGTGCCCTATAAGGGTTTTCCCACAACAATCCTAGGTAAAGCCAATACCCTGGGCTTGGCTCTCCCTTGCCAGATTGACAGAAGCAAGGACACAATAAAAAGCAGAACTTTCCTCTAATAACTATTAGAGAAAGAAGCAGCAGTGCATCTGCCTTTCCAAAAGTTCTTTTCTGATGCTCCAAACATGAGCTAGTCAAACATCATTTTAGATGTGGGCATTGGAAATGCCCGCCCACTATAAGGCTGTGGAAACATTTTTCCAATTTGCTTTGCTTTGTGCCACCATAAAGCTTCCTTGGTAGAAGAGCTGAGAAGAAGACATTCTCTTATATTGGTAACAGCAAGAAGGGCAGCAACAGCCAACAGATGAGGTGGTTCCAGTACATGAGGAAGCATTTCTCAAATTCCAGTACTAATAGTGACATCAAAAATACACACTTACCTCACACAGAAAACTTCAATATTCCATTGAGAACCAGAATAAATTTGGGGAAATGTAATAACCAAAATAATACCATAGGAGACCTAAGTCAAAATAGCTCGTGTTTGTTAATTATCTATATCACCTCCATAGCTCTTCTAAAGGATGTTCTTAGGAGAATAGCACTGACATACGTCTGTTCAACCAAGTGAGAAAAAGAGGAGTTATCCTAGGTCCCTTCTGAACTGGGTCTAACCCCCTTGCTCTGATTACCTCTGCCATTCTGGTGCTTGGGGCCTCATTACCACTACCTGGGATTTTTATAGCAGCTTGCATTTCTGGACTTTGAGGTTACCCTCTTATACCTCATTCATTCACATTTCTGTTAGTAATCTTTCTAAAATATAAATTTGGTCATTTCTATTTCTTCTAATGGTTTCTAATGTTCTAGTATAAACTTCACTTCTTTAGTATGGTAAAAGAGACATTATGCCCTGTCCTGTGTCTTGTCTTCCACTTTAATTTCCATTAAGTATCTGTATTTCAGAATACAACACACCTCAAGCCTCCAGTTTCTTCATTCCACACCCAGCACCCCCAGCGTATCACTTCCTATGTATATTTCAATAATTTGCTAAATTTGGGAGGGGAAAATTTTCCCTTTTCCCTCTTGGTTCTTTTGGCTGGTCAAATAATTAAAATGGCACAAGGCAAAGTAACAGGAGAGAATCAAATTTAATTTTTTACATACAGAGATCCCATAAGAGTAAGAGGCCAAAAGGACAATTAGATAAAATAAGGTAATATGTCATCCTGGACTAAGGAGATGGCGGAGGGGTCTGGGACTTGGAAGGAAGACAGTTCACAGGCAGATAAAAAGAGCAAATATTTGGTAAACAAATGTTTACTGGGCCATACAGAAAGAATGGGACATAAAAAGGGATTTTAACAGACTTTGCTAAGTTTTTCCCTGTCCACTACACTCTATGGCAGTGGTCCCCAACCTTTTTGGCACCTGTGACTGTTTTCGTGGAAGACAATTTTTCCACGGACGGGGGAGGGGAGGGATGGTTCGGACGGTAATGCGGGTGATGGGGAGTGGCAGATGAAGCTTTGCTCGCTCACTCGCCGCTTACCTCCTGCTGTGAGGCCCGGTTCCTAACAGGCGGCAGACCGGTACCGGTCCACGGCCCGCGAGTTTAGGACCCCTGATTTATGGTGTTCTTTTTCTGGAACAGATCATCTATCTTCTATCTAAATTCTTTTAGTAGTTAATGGGGAGGTAAAAAAGAAAAACTTCTTAAAAATATTCAGTCTAAAATAATCCTCATGGGCTTTTCTGGTGGCGCAGTGGTTAAGAGTCTGCCTGCCGGTGCAGGGGACACAGGTTCGAGCCCTGGTCTGGGAAGATCCCACATGCCGCGAAGCAACTGGGCCCGTGAGCCACACTACTGAGCCTGCGCGTCTGGAGCCTGTGCTCCGCAACGAGAGGCCGTGACAGTGAGAGGCCTGCGCACCGTGATAAGAGTGGCCCCCGCTCGCCGCAACTAGAGAAAGCCCTCGCACAGAAACGAAGACCCAACACAGCCAAAAATAAATAAATAAATTTAATAAAAAAAAAAAAAAAAAAAGAAAGTTTAAAATGATCCTCATGCCCCAGAAGACACATTTTGGGGTGGCAAACTTTTTCCTCTAGGCTAATGCACAGCTTCCTGGTCTTCATTTAACCTCCTCTCTTCTCTTGTCCTTCCAAGCAGAATTAGCGATTAGTATACTCTCTGTGGAAATTTTCCTTTTAACAATATATCAAAAGATGGAAATACTTTCATATTCTTAAATCTGATAATTGCATTTCCAGAAATTTGTCCTAGTGTAATACTCAGTTACAACACCAACTTTTTATTCATTGATCTACCTTATATATGATTGTAATTTTTTGATTTATAATAAGAAAATATATTAGGTCTTCTCCATTTCTGGCACAGAATTCCTAAAACTCTTGGGATTTCCTAAGTGATAAGAATCATAAAGGTGTCTTTTTATTATTATAACTAGGTGCTTTAAATTCATTAACCATGTTAATAAGGTTGCTTTTGGAAAGCCCCTAAGGATAGCGGTTGCCAGGGGAACCAACCAAGCGATTAGAGGTTTTGTACCTCAGGGGAGGGGAGAGGTAGAGGTTGACTTAATCACTAATGGCCAGTGATTTAATCAGTAATGCCTAGGTAATGTAGACTTCATACGAAAGTCCAAAAGGATTAGGTTTGGAGAACTTCCAGGTTGATGAACCAGAATGTATCCATGTGCTGGGAGGGTGGCACATGCCAAAATCCATGGGGACAGAAGCTCCTGTGCTTGGGACCCTATCAGACTTTGCTTTATGTATCTCTTCACCTGGCTGTTCATTTGTATCTCTTAATATCCTTTGTGATAAAACAGTAATCTAGTAGATAAACTGTTTTCCTGAGTTCTGTGAGCAGCTCTACCAGATTAATTGGACCCCGGGTAGGGAGAGTGGAAACCTCCAATTTATAGCTGACCCAAGGAAGGGTTGGTGAACTCTTTGATTTATAGCTGGTCAGTCAAAGGCACAGGCAATAACCTGGACTTGCAATTAGCATCTGAAATGAGGGAGGGAACAGTTTTGTGACATTGAGCCCTTAACCTGTGGGATCTGAAGCTCACTCCAGATGGTGTCAGAATTGAATTATACTGTAGGACTCCCAGCTGGTGTCACAGAATTTCTTTCTCTTTTTTTTTTTTTTTTTTTTTTGTGGTACGCGGGCCTCTCACTGTTGTGGCCTCTCCCGTTGCGGAGCACAGGCTCCGGACGCGCAGGCTCAGCGTCCATGGCTCACGGGCCTAGCCGCTCCGTGGCATGTGGGATCTTCCCAGACCGGGGCATGAACCCGCGTCCCCTGCATCAGCAGGCAGACTCTCAACCACTGTGCCACCAGGGAAGCCCCCAGAATTTCTTGATGTAGGGAAAAGAATCCTACATATTTGGTGACCAGAAGTGAAGAATTGAGAGTAGTGCTTGAGTACACAGAAAACAGAAGCGTTTTTTTTTTAATTCCCTAAATAATAATTAATTTTTTAAAAAAGTAATGATCACAGACTAAGAAGATTATTCAAAATTAAGAAATATACTGTGTTTATTGTGTCACTAAAATCACTTTCAATGAATATTAAATCAATGGCATTGCGAATGATTGTTAGATAACAACAGTCAAACACATGAGTTTATAACTCTATATGTTATGTGATGCCAATTTTATCAATGTATATATACTAGTATATAAAAGCTTACTTCACCAACATCTGGGCATACATTTATCTTTGTTATATTAATAGTTTCATTTTTTAAAAAATTAGGAATCTGTAGAAATCAAAGACTCTTTCATCAAATCATTCTGAAAATTACCAAGAGCATATTTACAGATCTGCCTTGACTTAGGAGGGGGTTACATCCCAATACACCCATAGTATTTTGAAATTATTGTAAGTTGAAAATGCATATAGTACACCTAACCTACCGAACATCATAGCTTAGCCTAACCTACCTTAAACATGCTCAGAAAACTTACATTAGCCTACAATTAAGCAAAATCATCTAACACAAAGTCAATTTTATAATAAAGTGTTGAATTCATCTCATGTAATTTATTGAATACTGTACTGAAGGTGTTTAGACATACATTTTTTCAAATTCATATTCAGCTTCATTTTCTTAGAACACACAGTACCTGGTTACCAGGTTGTCTCAAGTAGGATAAATTCTAATATTAGGTGCCATGCTATACCTGGAAATATTTTTCTTTCTACACTCATTGTTCTAGTCTGCTCAAGCTTGAATACAAAATACTATAGACTGAGTGGCTTAAACAACACAAATTTATTTTTCATAGTTTTAGAGGTTGGGGAGTCCAAAATCAAGGTGCCAGCTGATTTAGTACCTGGTGAGACCTCTCTTCCTGGCTTACAAGAAGGCTGCTTTTTGTTGTGTGCTCACACGCTGGAGAGAGATCTCTTGTTCTCTTCCTCTTCTGATTAGGAGACCAACCCCATCTGATTATGGCTTCACCCTTATGGCCTCATTTAATTTTAATTACCTCCTGAAGGCACTATTTCTAAATATAGTTTCATTTGGGGTTAGGACTTCAACATATGAATTTTAAGGGGACACAATTCAGTCCACAGCACTTATCATCAGTTTTTCATTCATTTATAAAAATTGACTGAATACCTAGGGTCAGAGGACACAAGGAGCAGAGGATACAAATCTGAATCAGAAAGGCTCCCAGCATGAAAGGAACACACATTCTTGATGAAAAGAGAAGTACATCAACAAATAATTGATAGAGTGTGATAAGAGCTATAACAGAATTATGTACAATATACTTCGAAAAACAATGAGTAATTGTTTGTTTACTGAAAAGTAACATTGAACCTAGTATTTGAGAATAGATAAAGCAGAATAAGAGGTAAATATTGGGAAACAGGTCACGGAAGGTGAAAGAAAAAACAGACTTCCTTTGTGTAGTAAAAGAGCATGGCATGTTTGGAGAATCCTGTAGTATTTACTACGTTTAAAGCATAAAAATGTTCAAATGGGAGTGTGGTATGATATAGGCAAGGAGGTTCAGTGATGCCTAATATTATAAAGGGCAATCTATGGCTTACTGAAAAGTTAGACATTTTCCCATAGCCACAAAAAGAAAAATTTAAAGTTTTTGTTTTGTTTTTTTTTTTTAGTAAAACTAATCAGATTTGTATTTTGGAACAATCACTCTAGAAGCAATGTGGACAATAATTTGAAGAAGGAAGAACTGGAGAATGGAACTTTCATTAGGAAGTCATTGCAATTCTTTGGTTAAGGGATGAAGCGATCTTAAATGATAGATGTGACATGATCATAGAGAGAGGAAGTTAGATTTGACAGCTTCTGACCAGCCATAGAGATGAAAAAATAATAAATAAATAAAGAAGGGGGGGACAGAAGTCCCATAAACCTCAGAAATTTCTAGCTTGAATGAATGATCTATTGGTGATGTTACTATCTATTTTAGAGAAAGATAAGGGACCATAAGCATGTGTGGAGGGGACGAAAGAGGGTGGATGATGATTGGATTTATTTTAGTTTCCATAAAAGTGATTATTTTTACTGGAAAGTTGGCAATCATGGTTTGCAGTCCTTCAGAAGTTGGAGTTAAAGGTTTAGATTTGGCAGTCTTTAACATTTCAGTATAGTTACAGTTTAAATTGTATTAAACATAATATTATCTAGTTGAATCAAGAACATTGGAAATCCAGGGGCAAAGATCAGTGTAGGATATGAACCTGGAAGGCTGTGAATTGTATAAAGGTCGAGGGTATGAGAGAATGCAGAATTCTGGGTCCTAAAAAGTACAATAGTTTGTTGTTTTATACTTTCTGGGCTCAGTCTGCTCTCTTCCAAGCTACATAATTTCATTATCTTCAAGATCTACAACAATGAAGACTTCTAAGATCCTAATGGGTAATTTCAGGATCTAACAATCTTTATTTTTCTGAAAATCTTTCATAATTTTTAAAATCTGTATTTCTCTAGTTTGCCCTTATATTTTTTTCAATCTATCCTACATATGTGTCTTTATATATTCAATGAATATTTACTGAACATCTATTCAGGTACTGTTCTAGGGTCTAGACACACAACATTTAAATACGTGCCTTCAGAAATCTTGTTTTCTTTCTTGGAGGAAGTAGTCAAATGCATGTAATGGAATGTAAAGAATTACAAGGGAATTCCCGGCAGTTCAGTGGTTAGGACTCTGCACTTCCATGGCAGGGCACCGGGGTTTGATTCCTGATCAGGGAACTGTGCTGCACGACCAAAAAATTAAGAAGAAAATTACAGAGCTCTAGTTCAGCCTTCATTCCAAAATAATAATACTCAGTTACTTTATCTTTATCTGTATCTGGCCCAGATTAGAAGACAAAGGACCACAATTTGGGTCAACAAGTCCCTCAACCTAAAAAGCAAAGAATTATTTCTCTATTCACTCTTTAAGAAGTTTTGTTTGAATGGATGAGAAGATTGAGCACACAGTTTTCAAATGTCTGATGTCTCCATGGAACACAAATTTAGTTTCCTTTCCTTAAAGGAAAGAAATTATAGTTTCAGTTGAAAACACATATTGTTTTCTTTAAAATTTCAATTAGTATCATATTGCCCTGCATATAGTTCACTGTGTTAATTTTTTAAATAAATTTATTTATTTATTTTTTGAGTTATATTTTTTTTATACAGCAGGTTCTTATTAGTTATCTATTTTATACATATAAGTGTATATATTTATTTATTTTCAGCTGCGTTGGGTCTTCAGTGCTGCACGCGGGCTTTCTCTAGTCACGGCGAACAGGGCCTACACTTCGTTGGGGTGCACGGGCTTCTCCTTGCAGTGGCTTCTCTTGTTGCAGAGCATAGGCTCTAGGCACGCGGGCTTCAGCAGTTGTGGCTCACAGGCTCTAGAGCACAGGCTCAGTAGTTGTGGTGCACAGACTTAGTTGCTTTGCACCATGTGGGATCTTCCCGCACCAGGGATCTAACCCGTGTCCCCTGCACTGGCATGCAGATTCTTAATCACTGCTGCACAGGGAAGTCCTCACTGTGTTAATTTTTGAATGCAGATTAAAATGTCTTCTTTTTAACCTTAAAGAGAATCTTTTACTGATGTTTTCCAATTTAAAAATCAATTGCAACCTAATAATCTTCTAAATATATCCATTAGAAAGTTCAGTTGTGTTCATGATTAAATCAGTTTGATATTCTCACCCAAAACAACTTTATATATTTTAACATAGAAGATTTTGTCTTAAACTTATTAGATTTTGGCACACCAATTTTATGTTATTGAAATGTTTTGATTTTCAAAGCATCAGATAGTGATGCAAAAATGTTCAGGTCAAGAAAAATATGTGCTATTTTTAATATCATTGGGGCAAATTGAGATACACTTTCTTAACTAATAGTCTTGGTAAAATATTTCAATAATGTTTATATTCAAGTTTGGTGACAACAATTTATCGGTTGTTGATTGAACTATATTTTAAATTTGTTTAGCAATAAAACTAGGTTTAATTATATAGCAGAAAACACTACTGGAGAACTAAAATGACCAGGAAGTAGCCTTACTCACTTATTTCATGGGAAAGTTTAGGACGTTTATTATTTACACACTTATATCTCTTAGGTTTCCACAGCACTGAAGATTAGCATCATTAAGAAGGCATGGCGTCCTACCACACCTGGCATCTATCTGATCCCATATCCTTGGTAGTTACTCCAAACCACTCTCCTCACCACTTGTCTCCTTTCCTCCTGCTTGCAGCAGACAAAATTATCAGACAAGCTGATATCATTGAAAACTCAGAGAGCTCTAGGTGTGGTGTGGGCCTGAAGGATTTCCAGAGTATTTCTCTCTTGGCAGAAAAAAAAGGGGCTCACTCCTTTGGTCAGAGGTAGGGCCTACAAGAACGAAGAGAATAGCAGTTTTCCTGTGAAGTTGACCATGGGGGAATCAATACTTGAAATTTTTATGTCCTTTTTATACTTTAATGTTTCTCACTTGTTATATAACATTTATTTGTGAATTTTCAAGGGTGACTTGTCTTCAGAAGATTCAGAGAAAGGAGATTTATTCTTATTTCAATGAGAGCCTTGGGAGAGCTGCATTCTCTACCTATAAGGGTAGCAGCAAGGGGACTGAAAGAGGGTGTATTTACAGTCAAGGATGTTGGGGACTCTGTACCTGAAAGGATCATTCTTAGCCTTTTCTTTTAAAACCTCATTTTTACAAAGAGAGTCATGTTATTACATCCTCACCCAGGACACAGGAAGAAGTTGACATTTATTATTTTCAGATTTAATGTTGCTAAATTTGGCTCATTTTTCATGCCTGTCAAAATCCTTCAAAATTCTGATTCTGTCATTCAGCTTATTCAGTCATTCCTTCCAGTCTATATACAAACATGGTCAGTGCATCACTATTGTCTTCATCTAGTTGTAGGTTGTATACATTGAGTATAGTGCAGTGGTATGACTCTAGAAAACTCCACTCCAGTTGACAAAAATTTCATTATCTGGCATATTCTTTGTATATGATCATTTAATAATGAATGATATAATGTAAAGTTTTGTCACAAATCCACACAATTGCATTATTGTCTATTTCACACTGTTTCATCTGACCTACATGAATATCATTCACTAATTCATTTTTTTGACAAATGAGACAGATTGTCCCTAAGTAAAATCCAGATGTTTATACTATATACTTGTCTATCAGGCTAGAAACCCAGCAGAAAATATTTATATAGGATTATTCCATGATCACAGTTCTAAAATACATATTTATTGCCATCTTATCTTTAGTACTATATCAGAATATGATGCTTTAAAATAATATTTAGTGATAAACATTAGTTACACTGACTTTTAAATTTAAGGCATACTCTACTTTATTGAAGAGGTGATGTGTGTGTTTTGTTTAATCTCATTTTTATTTTTAGTATATTTTCTTATGAGCTCTTATTCATTAAACATAAATTTCCATTAGATATGAAACAATAGAGGTTGAAATTAAATTATATCTGTCTTTTTTGGGGTAGTTTTTTTTTACTTCAGTTTCTGGGGCATTTGATAGAATAATTTTTCCTAAGGTCAGCCAATGATGTTATTTGTCATATTTGTATAAAAAGGGTAAAAAAGTGACATATCAATTTATGGTTGCCAAAATAATTACCATTCATAACAAGTTCATTTTTCTTTACTTTTTATGGGGTTGGAATAAAAGAGACTGTAAAAGTGCACAATACCTATTTATTTCACCTAGCAGATCTGTACTCATGTGTCTGTTTCAGTTTAAAATTTGTCGGTGAAAAATAGAATTAATTTGTTAGTAGAGGAATTATTCATCAACGGATATAAGACATGGAAATAATGGGCTCTTAAACAAATCCTAATATTTTATTCAATTCTGGACATGCACTTGTAATCCTTTGGCCATTGAGGCAAGAAGAGAACAAGAAGAAAAAGAATTGAGGAGTTAAAAAATAAAATATGAGTGGGGAAGAAGAACAAGAGAAATTAAGACTGACATTTGGATTATTTTCTTAACCTTAGAAATGGGAGAACAGTAAAAAAAGTTATTAAATAAACATTATATATAATATATATATTATATATATATATATGTATAAATATATAATTGGAGCAACACTTTCCCCATTCTCAGTTCTTTACAAATTCCTTCTAAATGTTACATCACTGGAACTCATTTCTAACTATTAGAGAAAAATGATCTCCAAGGTTAGCTACCTGACATCTCTTCTTTTGCTTATGTTTGTTTAAACATAAAGACAAAAAGTGCTACAAATGTGTTCTTATTTTAAAATCTTAAAAGATGGTCATGTGAGACGGAAATGGACTGAGCTGAATTTGTAATGGCAACTCAGATTAACAAATGAAGCAGTAACTAATGTATACTAGGAGCTTACTCTGTAACTGTCAATTGGCTGCTTTTTGTATTATTCTTATGTTTGAGGAAGCTGACTCCTGAGGAAGTTAAACATCTTTCCAAAGTCACAGCATCAGTAAAAGTATCAATGCTAGGAAAAGAGCTATTGTATTTCATATTGTAACTGAGCAGGACCCTATGAGGCCTTCCTAGAATAGACCCCCACCCATGTCCTCTGCCTTCCTTTTGTCTGTAGAAAAACTTTAGTCAAAGAATAAGTTTAATCAGAGAAGTAAAAAAATGCAGAAAGAAATGAAAACAGTCGAGCAAGACAAAATAATAATACTTTAGCCATTAAACAAAGTCAAGGACCTTTAGTTCTTCATCAAGGACTATAGATAATATTCTGAGCCATGTCCTTTGAGCTGATTTGCAGATACTGAAACCACCAGGTGGAAGAAGTTAATTGTATGCTGCCCACAAGCACGTGGTTGATGATGCTGACTCCCAATTTCCTCACCACTAACCAATCAGAAGAATGTCCACGAGCTGATCACACACCTCACAAACTCCCTCCCTCACTCTGTCTTTATAAACCTTTCCCTGAAAGCCTTTGGAGAGTTCAGATCTTTTAAACATTAGCTGCCCTGGACTCCTTGCTTGACGCCCTACAACAAAGCTATTTTTTTTTCTACTTCACCCAAAACTCTGTCTCTGAGATTCAGTTCACTGCTGGTGTACAAAGGCCAGATTTGACAACAATATTCCTGGTTGCTATACTCAGTGATGTAATTCCTCATTATTATAATTAACACTACAGTGATTATATATATATACACACACACACACACACACACACACGTTTATGGCTGCACTTTTTCCTCATTACTAATGATATTCTTGAGTGAAAGGAACACAAATACTAAGAAACAGTAAAATAATTGTTGAAATAAATTTTATCATACTGTTTATAACAAATGTAAACCACTCTGTTCTAGTTTTGTAAATGCATCCTCTTTTGGACTCCCTTTAAGAAGGGACTTGAATATCTACTTTTTCAGAAACTATTATTTGAGCACCCATATTTTTTTTAAAATTCACCCATTTACCCTCCTCCCCACCCCCACCCAACCCCATGCCTGGGGCCAGGCTGAGTCATGGTCACCTGCTGACAGAAGCTCAACACCACCTGGAGCCCCTGCCCTGGTTCCTCAGCCCCGAGGCCAGCAAATGCCAACTGACCATCTCCACCTCACAGTGCAGCTTCATCTCGCTGGAGCACACTTAAGCACCCATGCTAAGCTAAGCATTTTGATATGTGCTCCTGCAGAAGACAAGATTCCTCCCTTAAAGGACATAATAGTGTAGTAAAAAAGGCAAAAATGTAAACATATAATTGTGTCATAAGCTATAATAGAGGTTCTTTGTTACAGACTTTTGGGATTCCATAGGAATGAATTATCAGCTGTGCCTGGGTGGATCAGGAAAGCCTTCACAGGTGAAGACAGTCTTGCAGTAGACCTTGAATATGAGCAGAAGCTCATCAGGCAATTGAGGGGCAGTTTAGGCTTTCCAAGTAGAAAGGAAAGATGGGTAATAATGCTAAGGCAGGCATGAAACACAGTGGTAAATTTTAGAAATGGTAAAAAATTAATATGACTTGTAGTGATGCTAGAGTTTAGGCAAAGTTGATTCTGAAGGGCATAAAAACATGCCAGGCTTATACATTTTATTTGAGATAAAGTGCCAGTGCCCTGAAGAACTTTAGTATGGAGAAGCCATGTCATATTTACATTTGAGATGTCCTCCTGCCCTATCTCCCCAGAGCCATGGTACAGAGGATGGAAAAAATAATGTTAAATGAAGATGTTCAACACTTTCCAACACTACACCAGGATAGCTGGCTCCTGCCCTGTGATGAGACATGATAACGATATGCGGCTTAATTTAAGTTTAAGAAAAATATTAATTTAGAAAGTTAAATGGTATTGTCTTTAGTTACTGATAATTCCCAAATGGGTTACAAGAGAAGTTTTACAACCTAATAAATTATTAGGATACTAAGCTGTTATTCTCTCATGCTGAGGGTTGCTCCTTAATACTGAGAGTGTTGTTGGTTTTCCCAGTGGCAAAATCTTTCTTTCTTTCCTTTTCTTAACATTTCCTATCATTGTATCCTAAGGCATCTTCCCACTAGTGCAGCTGCCACAGTGTTTTCCCTAAGCAACTCGCCCTGTTTTGCTGCTCCCCATCTCAGTAGTTTCATACCTGAGGCCAATTTGTGGTTCTCTCCTGTAGTTAAACCAGCTGTTTTGTAATAACATTGTTGATTTCTCTGAATGGATAGCACAGAGAGCAGTCTTTTACAATATCATAACACTCGTAAGACAAGAGCCCTAGAGGATTTGAGAAAATCTATGGTATGAGATAGCATAAAAATATTTCTCTAATTTCAAAATGTTTTGACAACATGGAAATGCAATAATAAGGAAGAATGGCAATCACTTTTACTGAATCCTTATTACTGAAGAGAAGTGATCTTTAAAATTAGATAAAAAAAAAATGAATGTTGTTCCATTAAGTCTGTACATCTGTTTAAATACCAGAACAACATGGCAGGTGAAGAAAGAAAAGGAAAGTGGTAAAGTCAAGCTTTAGCTGCTTAAATGGGAAGGTATCTGTTTTTATAAGCAGCCTAATAGGTTAGGAGTAAAGATACATTAAACTGCCATTTATCTTTTCACATTTTATTCCATTTCCATTATTTCATTAATAAAATCCATGTATTTAAATTACATGTAACAATTCTGAGCTCGATATAAAACCCTAAACATTTCTACAATATCATGTTTTATTGGAAGGAATGACTAACATTTTGGGAAACCTGGCAAACATTACACTGATTTTTCATGTGTCTTTCAAAAAAGTGAGAATGAGAAGACTTCTTCCTAGGTCTTCAATAGCATAATTTTGTGTTATATACTGTCTCCAATATAGAAGTTGATGTAGTATTCTAATCATCATATTATTTAACAAATAATGCATTTAATTGGAAACATTTTTACATATAAGCCACTGTTTTTGGTTATTTTATCTCTATATCAATTTTTGATTAAGTATCAAAGAGAAATATAATTCACTTGAGTTCATGAAATACAATAAGCCCTTTTATACCATGATTGATGAACTGTAAGATGCTGCTCGTCTCCTAGTGTATGTTACAGATGTTAAATATTATGAGCAATCTCTAGTACTTATAACAATAGAATCTTAGAAAGAGACTATTATTAAATTTTAGAGAGGAAATCCAAAACCGAGGACAGATTTGTTAGACATTTGTTTCATACTTAAAATATATTATCTTCCATTAGTAAATTGTATTGTGAAGAAATCATACAGTCAACGGTTTTCTTTTAATAACTGTTATTGAAAAATTGGATCAAAGTTCTCCAACAAATCATCTGTGATAGACTAGTCAAATATGTCACATGTATAGGTGGAGGGTCAGTAGCCACCATAAACTTTTATTCAGAAGAACTAATAGGATTTTCAGCTAAAATAAGAAAATCCCAAGAGAAAAATAAGAAAAAAACATATAGGTACTCTTTAGGGTCATTTTCTTACTCTTGGCATGGAGAAGAGAGGGGAAAGAAAGAATCCTCAGAGATCTGCTAATTCAGAAACTTGATAGAGGATATCAAGACACTGCATAAATTTTGACTTTGTTAGGAAAATGTAAAGACCACTATATAAATTAAATTTTAAGGAGAACTTCATTTCCCAATATGATGGTGAGCTGGCATCTGTTGCTGCTTCTCCCTTCCTAAAGAAATGCTGAGATGCTACAAAAAAACAAAACAAAACAAAACAAAAAAAAACCCAGAAAATACGAGTGACAGAGTATTATGATTCTCCAAGATATGGTGAATTATTTATTAAAACTCTGAAGATACCTTGGGAACACCTAAGCTGTTTGAGTACCAGGAAACATCAGCAAAGGAGCCAGACTGGAGCATATGTTCAGAGGTCACAGATGTGGGGTAGTTTGAATAAAGATTTTTCTTTAAGTCCTATCTACTCCTCTCCCCCACACAGCCCTTCACTGACTCCCACCCCCATCAGTATCCTGGGCAGATCACTGCACAACCAGCTAGAGGAAGTGAGTAACCCAAGTAAAGAGAAAATGGTGATGAATCCAGGTGAACTGAGAGGTAGGCCTCTAATTGTGTCCTCTTCCCAACTTTTCCAATCCAGGGCTCAACTGTTCTTATAAAGAATGCCTCTGGCACCTATTCATGCAGTCAGCTTAGTTTAAATACTTGTGTAAATTAACTACCTTTTTTTCTTTTGAAGATTTTTCTCTTTATCCTTGAAGCTCTGAAGTTTTACTGTGACATGTCTAGGTATGTATTATTTTAAATTTATCTTACCCAGAATTTGATGTTTTATTTCCACATGAGTATTCATTTGTTTCTTTAGTTTAGGTAGTTCTTGGTCATGATCTCTTTACATTGGATGTATTCTAAATCTGTCCCTAATTATCACTCAGTTATCTTATGGAGCTATACAGCTCTTTTTGTATGATCAAAGGTATTAGGTAATCTAACATATCTATATTTGTCATAGATATATCCCCTCCTGGCCTGGAATCTTTTGCTTTGTGGGCATGTTGGCCAACTGCCTTTTTATTTTGACCTTTTATCTACCTCCTCCTTCTTTTTTTCTTTTCTCCCATATTCTATCTCCTGTTTTTTGGACTTGTGTTTTTTTGTTTTTTTGTTTTTATCTTTCTCTCTTTGTTTCTTCATTTTGTGTACATATCATCCAGAAGCATCCTAATAAAAGGTGCATTAAATAATTGAAAATGGCTTAATTTTATACCCAAACTTGACTGATAGTTTCACTAAGCCTTCTGAGTTAAAAATTATTTTTCCTTAGTGTTTAAAATATCACTCCATTGTCTTTAATTTCTAGTGTTGCTCTTTAGAAGTGTAATGATATATCAGTTGATGCTTTGTTATATGTGCAATCTATTTTTTCCCTCTTCAAAGCTTTTAGAATCTTTCATTTATCCATGATGTGCTGAAAACCTGTGATAATGCGCTTTTCTGTAGAACTTTATTTTTCATTCATTATGCTGGCAACTTAATGGCCTTGTCATGGTGAAAATTGCTACTAACTGTCTTTGGTGTTTATTTTTCATTTCTGATCCATTGAGATATTTATTTCATTTTGAGTATTGCTTTTTCATTTTAGTATTTGAACAAGTATTTATGATTCCTATGTTTTAAAATTAAAGGCATTGGTTTAATCCATAATGTTATAGAGTCATCATAGCTGTAAGTCACTCTAATTGGTCTCCACTTGTTCATTAGGCCCCTTCCATCAATGCTTAGTAGTGATCTTCCTAATGCTTAAATCTGATTTTGTAATTCTTATGCTTGCATTACTTTAGAAGTTTAGGAATTGAGCCAATTCCTTTGCATAGAAGACAAAACCCTTTATGATCTAGCCTTGCTTAGCTCTTTCTTCTCATGGACCTTGATTTTGCCCAATGATGTACTCAATGTTCACCACACCTAAACTGATCATGCTACTTCACAAATCACTGCCTTCCCACATGATGCTCCCAATGCTGTAATTCATTTCTAAGTTTTGCCCACTGAATTCCTGTTCATCAGGCAGGACTTAACTCAAACATTGCTTGTTTTAGACAGTTCGATTTGAATCTTCAATCCTAAAAACCTGCATTCACTTCTATTACACTTTTTGGGGACTTGGACATTTTATTTGGCTTTCTGTCAAAATGATAGACTCATTGAGTTTAGACATTATGTTTTGCTTATCACTGTACACTTAAGAAAATGAGCAGTACCTACAACGTAGTAGAACACTGTCTTTTATGCATGCCTTTTGAGAACAGAAAAAAATTAAAATGATGTTTATAAAATAAATGAACACAAACTGGATTCAAGTGAAAGAATGTCTTCACTAATGTTACAAAATTGTGAAGAATAATTGAGAAAAGTTGAAAAAATAGCTTTTTTATATCACCTTGCTTTAAAGGTTGTCTCATGGAATGAAGAAAAATACAGATTGAAACTACCAAAAAGCTTTTATACCAATTGCTGGGATAAGCACAATTCTTTTCAAATCCCAGAGAAATTACAATTTAAATAACTTCCAAAAGTTATGCTTCATTGAAAACTACTGACTCTCTAGAATAGGTATATGAAGGAAAATATAAGAACTTTTAAAAAATGTGAAAACAGAGAAGTATCTCTATTGTATTTTTCAATATAAAGAACGCTAAACTCTTGTTGTATGTACACGATAACATATCTTATTTTATTATTAAAGAGTAATACTTAATTTTTCCACTTGTTAAAATTTCAGGATTTTGCTATTGAGTATTCCGTAAGATACATAGCATTTTCTTTTGACTTGTATATAATGATATTCTTTTATACAGATTTTAACTTCTTGAGAAGAAAAGTGTAGATGACATCTCTTTTTTTATTTTTTACAAATTCTATCCACTTTTTTTCTGATAAGTTTACTCAGAATTGGCCTGGTGACTTATTCTTTCTTCACTGGATACTATCATACATGAGTTTCATGGACACTGACACTTCACAGTACAAAT
This sequence comes from Monodon monoceros, assembly GCF_005190385.1. Taxonomy (NCBI): domain Eukaryota; kingdom Metazoa; phylum Chordata; class Mammalia; order Artiodactyla; family Monodontidae; genus Monodon; species Monodon monoceros. Next base: position 111,352,589 of record NW_021703774.1, read on the forward strand.
TAAAAAAAAAAAAAAAACACAAAACCCCCCCACAAAAATCTAAGAATTTATTGGCCAAGAATTTACAGAGGGAATTAGTAGAGTAAAATACATGGTCCCTCACATTTTTCCTGAACCAAAGAAAATTGTGCCTAGATTGGGACTAACTGAACTACACACATCATGGACAGGATTATGGTAAAGAATGACCTCAACTCTGAAATGATTTAAGCATTTTAGATCATTTCTAAAGGGGGGTAGAGAAGATCTATGCAGCTGTGTAACAAAGGAGGCTCCCTGCATGGAAAGAGTGACCTTGTTAGAAACAAGAAGACCTCCAAAATGCATCTTCTGGTACTGACCTGTTCTTCCAATTAACTCGATTGGAAGTACTTAGTTGGCTTTCATCCGACATCTTATTAAGTTACTAAAGAAGGATGAAGGAAACAAGTCCTGTTGTATTTGTCTTTCTCAAAATACAGTGTTTATGGATTTGTCAAACAAGCTGTATTGCTCTGATTGGGGCATAAACCAAGCAATGTCCCTGTCATTATGCAGCCTACATTTTCCTGAAGGAAAACAGCAGGAATATTAATTAATTAATACATGAATAAAGGAATAATTAGTAAACCACTAAATATAATGTAGTACAAATTGTTTTGCACGTAATTAAAATTTGATAATGTGGAAAAAAATGTTACTGGGTAACTGCTTGGTTAAGTGGTATGCCAAAGACTGCTAGTAATCACCAATATTAATGTTTTTCTCTTCATCCTGGAAAAGCCATTTAGCTACATTTTCCAATCTCTCTTCTTTAGTATGGTCATGTGATTGAATTCTGGTCAGTGGAATATGGAGACAATTGACGAAATCTACCTCAGATCTGGTTCATAAAAGGAATCTGTGCAGTTCTCCACAAACTCTCTTCCCTAAAGATGATGTAGGACAAGGGAGAGGGAGATCTGTAGGTTCTATAAGATATTAGAACCAATAAATTGAAGAAGCCCCTGGAATCTTCATGGGCAGAGCAAGTCCTCACCATGTGCACACACACATACACACATATACACATTCAGTGAATTAAACTGTATATAAGTGAGAAATAAACCCTGTGTGTATATGTGTGTGTGTGTGTTTGTGTGTATGGTAAGCTTGAGAATTTGGATTTGTCTGTTATGGAAAATCATTATATAATGATATGAATTTAGATGAATAATCTCAAAAAAGGAACTATCCATATAAAAATCATAGGTAAGAGTTTCCCCAGAGGTGAAGAAATTCTATCTAATACAATCAATGTAAAGAAGGCTGGTGGGGCTAACAAAGGGTGAGCTAGTAGTATGCAGTGAGGCCAGTCAGAGAGATTACATTATAGGCAAAATCAAAATAACAATATGATTTCATTCTAAATGTGATGAGAGCTCATTGGAAGGTTTTAAGAGAGTGACACTCCAAGTAATATTTCTAAAATATTTTTTATCCTATTGTGGAGAGAAAGAAATTGTTAAGATACAAAATGGAAAGCTATTTAGGAAGCTATGGTGATAGTCCAAGTGAGAAATAGGGAGGGTTTGGTCTTGATGGTCTTAGTAGAGACTGAAATAAGTGGATAGATTTTATATACAATTTATAAGTATAATCAATAGGATTTGCTGATGAACTGAATGCATGTCATAGATTTGAGGTTTGGCCAACTGGTTATATAGTGATGTGGCTTACCAGCGTGGAAAAGACTGAAGAAAGATCTGATTGGGAGTGGAGTAGTTTAAGCGTTCCGTTTTTCACGTGGTAAGTTGTAAGTGCTTATTAGTCATGCATCTAAAGATGCTAAGTGGACAACTAGAAACAAACATTGTGAGCTGAGGAGAAGACAGGGCTGCCTAGAGATATTTGAGATTTGTTGACAAGTGTAGTGACTGATGAGAGAAGTGAATGAGGTCATGGGCGGAGAGTGTGCAGATAGTGAAGAGGTGACAGGGACAAAGCCCAGGAGGCACTTCAACACTTAGAAGTCAAGCAGAAGATGCCAAGCGCAAATGAGCTTGAAAAGGAGTAGCCAATGAGTTAGAGAGGACATTTCTTTCGGCAGATAAAAGAAAATGTGTTTCTAGAAAAAGGTCATGGTTAACAGGGTAAATGCTGTTCAGGGTCCAAGTAAAGTAAAATCATAGAAGTGACCATCAGATTTGACAAGGATAGAGACTCATGGTGTTCTTCACAGGTGGTTTATTTAGTGTTTGGTCATGAAACAATGGTGCAGGTTAAGGAGAGAAAGCCTTGTGAGGAAGTCTAAATAGCAACAATTTACCACTTCTTTTAAGAAGTGCTCATGTGCAGGATAACAAAAAAGTAGTAGCTGGTGGCAAAATGATAACAAAAAATATTTTTTTATAAGATGGGTATTTTAAGGAATGCTTGTATGCTGAAGAGAATGTAGACAGAGGTAGAAATTAGGGGAGAAATATCCTAAAGAGTATAAAATTGTCAGAATTCAGTCATAGAAAAGATGAGAGTGGATGTTTTCCAGAGGGCAAATGGGGAATTAGACTTTTGATGCAAACAGGACACTTACTCCAGTGTAACGAGAGGTAAGAAAAAGTTTACAAATGATTTGACCAAATAGCAATGACCTAAAGAGATATTTCTATAGTTGTACTACCTAGATTCAGCAAGCTGCTCTGGGTCCTTCCTTTATGAAACCTGGTTCTTCCATACTAACTTTAAATCTGTGAATTACCCCACATCCTGCCAATACATTTTCTTTTTCTTTAGTTAGCCAGAGTCATTTTTTTGGCTTAGTAAAAAAACCCAACAGATAAAATAAGTCAGTGCTATGTGAAGATACCAGTCTTCATGAAAATTTTGGAAACATTAAGTACAAGGATTCTTCTGTCCTAAAATATCTTCACAAGCTTCCTCACATAGATCCAGAGATTCCAGCAATAAAGAATATTCTTCACGATCTTAAATACGATGTGGTTGCAGAAAGCTCGTCATTGGTGTACACTGTGGAGACAGGCAGCATCAGGTGAGCAGATATTAAGCAGTGGACTTGTTATGTCTTCCCTCTCTCCATTTCAATAAGTAGGAAATAGCGCCAGCCTCTTTTATGACAAGGATGAATGTTATTTTCCATAGAAAATCATTTATTAAAGATAGAGCAGTTTTGCTTGAATTAAGAATGGGTTCCCATAAACCCAACTTTGGTTATCCTTCTCTCTCAACCCTACCCATAAACATAGGACTCTACTGGAGAACATGGTTTGGAAAACTACAGATCTATGTAGGAGAAGAAATTTATCTATTATCTATCTATTTATCTATCATCCATCTATTTTACAAATTTTAACATGGTAATACATGAGTGAATATTTTTGTATGTGTTACACTATGAGTAGGTTCCTTGATCAAAATGCAAATCAGAACTGAAAGTACTTAGTGAGTTTGCTTTTGATTATACAACTATAAACTATAATTTGAATGGTGTGAATACATGCTCAAAGCCTTAAACTAATGAGTGTCCACCAATTCAACAAACCATATGGGTCATTACATGCTAATTATATGCATTTTAACTTTATTACTTGTATTATTTTTCTTTTTGTTATGATGCAGAATAGCAGTGTTCAAACAAATGTGTGGGTGATAATACTGAGGTTTCTCTTATCTCAGTAATGAGTAAGGTTGATTTAAGGCAAGATGGGCTGGTCCTCATCCCTTCCTGACTGTTCAGTGTATGTGCTTCAAACTATGTGCTCTTTCAGAGTGAGTTTTTCAGAGAGGGAAGAACGTTATTCAGTCAAGAGTACATCAAGTGCAACCTATCAAATTATTTTTTCGTACAGTTCGTGATGAATGCATTTGCCCCTAAGAGAAAGTTTTATGTGGGCATGAACCCTTATTACCCAGTTATCTTCAAAAGGGACTATGGAAGTTAGAGGGATTAATAATGGCATTCTTAAAATAATTAGCTATGGCATTTATTTTAAAAAGAGCTAAATCAACATGCCCACTCTTATACACAGAACCATTCATCAGAGAACAGATGGTCCCCTAAAAGTGAAACTAAACAATTCCAAAACATGACAATCCATTTATCTTAATGTGAACATCCTCTAGCAGATATCAAAAAACAACCGAGGCAGATTTATAACTTTTGGAGTGTATTATACATGCACTTGAAATCCAAGAAATCATGTTTGCATTTAATAATCTGATTCATATTGGTAAATGGCACATGAAAATGTATAGTAAAACAGTGCTTAAATATTTTGATTATATTAAAAACTACATTAGTAGGAACAATAACATTTATCATCAATATTTCTTTAAGCTTTCTATTCTGTTGTGTGGCAAAAATTATCAAATTCTATTCAGAATATCTCTATCTGCCTAGATATATGAAATCCGGGTGTCTTTTGTTGGACTGCATACTTTCACATTAAACTGAACAGTGATCATGTATGTATTCTATTTTATCTTTTTAAATTCATGCATTCATCTTTTGATTATTTAGCCAGCAGTTATTGGGCAACTGCCATGAATTATACCAGGAAATGAAAATAAATAGATAAACCAATGGTCTCTATTTCTTCCCTTAAGGTCTGTCTTACAGTATAAGAAGGAGAGACAGACATAAATATATCACAACAAATAAAATAAGAGTTGAAAATGTAGTGGGGAATAATATGTTGGAAATATTACCCAATGTTACTTCCTCCCCTTATTTCCAACTCCTCCTTGGTACCTTCCAGTCTCATCCTTTCTTCCTTTCCCCTCATGCTATAAATTCATATCTTCTGACTTTTGGGATTCAAAGATATGAATTCTGAAGAAAAGGAAAAGGACCAAGGGCTTTGCAAAGAACTGGTAGTCATCCAGTAAAGAAGAGCAGGGCCTAGCTAGGAAAGGATTTTCTGTATTGTAGGGAGGAAGGAGAGAGCTGGAAGGAAAATGGTAAGATTAGATGGTTATGGGTCCTTGTGAATGGGTTCTCATCTTAATTGCTATGAGAGCTGATCTACTGGAGTAAGAGCTGAGAAAAGAGATTCTCTAGATACATTCATGAGATTTGAGAGTAAAGGGAAACTGTGTGCTGTGCACCTTTCCCAGTTAGAACACAAGGCACATGTGCTGGTCCCAGCTAAATATTGCACGTTATGCTAGGCAGACAAGGCAAGCAGACTCTTATGGAGTCCCCTAAATAGGTATGTGATACTGTAGCAATAGTCATTCACTCATTTATTACTTTATTCACTTATTCATTTTTGCATTCATTCAATAAACTTTTCAGGAACTCTTCTCAAAACTTGGGATATATGCATTGTGGTAGGCAGAATTCTAAGACGGCTCCCAATGACACTTGACCTTGTATAATTCCCTCCCCTTTGAGTGGAAGGAAAAACTGTGGATATAATGAGATATCATTCATGTGACTGTTACATATAGCAAAAAGCAGAGTATCTGGATGGGCTTAACCTAAATCACATGAGAGCTTAAGAATTCAGTTTTATCCGGCTGGTAGCAGAAGCAGAAGCTACAAAGATTCTAATCGTGAGAAGAATTTGACAAACCTCTGCTGGCCTGACGATGGAGAGAGTCATGTGGCAAGGAGTGAGGGCAGCCCCTAGAAGATGAGAGTGGCCTCTGCTGACAGCCAGCAAGGAATTGGGGGCTTTAATCCTACGACTGAAAAGAAGTGAATTTTGCCAACAATCTGAATGAGCTTGGAATCATATTTCCCCCCAGAGCCTCTGGATAAGAGCCCAGCCTGGCTGACTGACACCTTGGTTTTGGTTTTGTAAGATGGTAAGCAGAGAATCCAGCCAAGTCCCCCCAGAATTTTGAACTACAGAACTGTGAGATAATGAATGGTGTTGTCGTAAGGCACTAAATTTATAGGAATTGTGGTAAATTGTTACAAAGCAATAGAAAACAAATACACACATGAATAAGAGAGACAAAAAGCCCTACCACATGGAGCCTGAAATCTAGTGGGGACAGATAGATAATTAATAAATAAATAAATAAATAAAAGTTCTTATGTGAGGACCAAAAATTGTGTGGTGACCCAATTCCCGGAAATCCCCACCCCTTCCCAAAATAGCTGGAATACTCCTCCCTCCCATTAGCCTATGAAATTGCCCACCCCTATAAAACCTATAAAAACTGACACCCCCCAAAAAAAAACGTTCTTATGTGCCATTAAAAATAAAAATGTAAACTATGGTAAGTAGAATTGGAAGTGGGAATATGTTACAATTTTAGAGAGGGTGACTGAAAGGCACCACACTGAGACAATATTTAAGTTAAAAATTTCAGGAGGTGAGAAAGTTATCCATGCAGGTATCTGAGGCATGAAGCAAAGTCTGGGAATGGAAAGGATAAGTTCAACTCTAAGTACAGCATGTTTGAAGAATAACAAGAAAGCCAAAGTGGCCAGAACAAAGTGGACAAGGAGGAAATTAGGAGATGAAATCAGAGGAGTAACAGGGAATTAGATTACACAGGGCTTGAGAGAACATTGTCTGAATGTTGTTTTTTCCTCTGAGTGAAACTGGAATCGAGCTAGGATGTTTGTCAGAGGAGTGAGATGATGTGACTTTTTATTTAGTCACTCCAGCTGCTAAAAGAGCAATAGAATTAGTATGATAGAAACATGGAAGAAACAGCTGTTAGGTCTGATTTTGTAGAAACAAAGTAAAACTCACAAGAAACCTATATACACCTGTAGCAAAGGACCAGATAATACTGTAAAGTTCTCAAAAAGTGTCTTTGAGGATAGATGTCCACTAGAATGTAAGCTCTACCAAGGCAAGGTTTTTAGTTTTGGCTTATTTTCTTAATTAGGGTATTCCTTGGAGCCCACAATATAGTTCCACTTTATAATTAGTTGTCAAATGAGTAAAGACGTATATGAGTGGATTAGCGATCATGAAAATCCCTCATTTACCCACTTTGCCTTTCAAACTGGGAGAAGTTAGGGTGTGTGGCAATGAGTTGAACATGTTTCTAATGCATTGACATAATATATATTTTGATTCATTATTCACTTTTTAAAGATATCATTTTCCCATTATTGTTGAGAACCAACAAACTCAGAGTCTCTTGAGGGCAAGGGGAATGTCTTATGATTATAGTCCCAGAGACCAGCAAACTCTTCATACATTATAAGCACAGAAAAGGATATATACATATGTACATATGTATACACATTTAATCCATGAAAAAATAATGAATTCTGTGATGAAATTACCTGTTTAATATCTTGTATAATATTCCCAATTACTACTGGGGAACAAATGTATTCATGAGGCCCCACTTACACACAAGTAATGGGTACTATGTACACTAGAAACAAAGAAGAAAAAGTAAGCTCTGTAATTGAAGGGATTCTGTCCTTCTCAATCACAGGCATAACCCCAGTGCCTGGAATACTGACTAATGATTAGATGCGTGCAAAATTTAAGGAAAAATAATCAGAAAAACTGAGTTCTTGTTTCCACTCACTGTACATTAAGAAGTTATATTTCTAGTTACGTAGTTAGAAACTAGTGTTTGGTCAGTTGATTTTTTAAAATTTTTTATTGGAGTATAGTTGATTTACAATGTTGTGTTAGTTTCAGGTGTACAGCAAAGTGCATCATTTATACATATACATATATCACTCTTTTTTTTTTTTTTTTTAGATTCTTTTCCTGTGTAGGCCATTACAGACTATTGTGTATGGTCAGTTGATTTTTAAAAAATTTTTTTAATTAAAAATTTCTTTTTAACATTTTTATTGGAGTATAATTTCTCTACAATGTTGTGTTAGCTTCTGAAGTAAAACTGTCACTGTTTGTAGATGACATGATACTATACACAGAGAATCCTAAAGATGCTACCAGAAAACTACTAGAGCTAATCAATGAATTTCATAAAGTAGCAGGATACGAAATTAATGCACAGAAATCTCTTGCATTACTTTACACTAATGATGAAAAATCTGAAAGAGAAATTAAGAAAACACTCCCATTTACCATTAAAACAAAAAGAATAAATACCTAGGAATAAACCTACCTAAGGTCATTTTAATTTTAATGTTTGTTCTAAACACAGGAAAGGAAGTAAATTGTGCTAGTCTAGTAAATGAATGGATTTATTACATTCAACCTGTAGGATTTACTAATGTGTTACAGATTACTTCATTCATTTCTCTAGATTCTTCTTAGTAATACTTTGAGTGAATACAGGCATTTTTCCATGAGAGAAAAATCAGTAATGCTGGATAGAGAAGGCAATCAGAGGGATAGGGAATACAGGGGGAAAATCTCTATACAAGAAGGTCATTCTTTTGAGAAATACATTAATAAAAGGAAAGTTGGAAGCTTTAAGATAAAGTTTAGGTTTACTGAATGCCTGAAGAAATATTAATTATGCTTTTATTGCTATGACCTGATCCCCTGTACCATCAGTATTATACAAACACCTGCCTACTCTTCACAAGTTGCCAGTTATCTTTATAAAAACAAATCTAATTTGCTTTGCTCACAAAAATTTGATGCTTCTTGCTCTCATAGAATTAAATCCAAATTCTTTACAAGGAAATATAAAATATTTGCAATTTGACTTTCATTTTCTGACTCTTTTGATGTCATGGTCAGTCCATCTTGTACACAGACTATGCTCCAGCCACAAGAAATTCTAATAATAAATGTTTGTCTCCCTCCCTGCAATGTTCTCTTTCCTTTTTGTCCTTACAACATCCAATTCATCACTCGAGATTCAACCAAGACTCACTCTCTCCAGGAGACCTTTTCTTACAACCCTGGGTGAATGAACATAGCTTCACCATTGGGTGCCAGTGGCGTTATTGCAACAAAAATCATTACAGGTCCCCAAAGGCCATTGTGCCTTTCATCCCTTTGACAATAAAACTCAAATATTTATCACATGGCCATATGACTGGCCAATAGGTTGTGAACAGAAGTTAAGCAAACAATTTCTGGATCACATCTTTAAAGTGGAGCTACTTGACTTTTACTTTATCTTTTTTCCTTCCTGAAGGTTGGAACCTGAAAGGTTCCCTAGGGAATGCCAGAGCAACAAGATAGATGAAATCTAGATTGGTGGTTCACTTGGTGGAGTGTAGCATCCCTACACTTAATTGTCTATCTGCTAGGACTTTTGTATGAGAGAGCAATAACCCTATCTTGTATAGTTTTCTTTTAGTAAAGCAGCTGGACCAAGGCCCTAATGAATGCAATATACTTTCACTCCTTTTACAGGCCCAGTGAAGTTACTGATATTAGTTGCTATAGACTGCTTTTGTTAAGAGTATTTTGGTTACTTAGGGAAAAAAAAAAGAGGGAGGATTGATTTTAAGAATAAGGTGGTATTTAACAGAACTCCAGGGAAGTACATCTGGGTCTCACAGAAATCTAGGAGCACAAATTGTAAAGTTACCAGAAAGCCAAATAGTTCTTCTTTGAGGCTTAATCATTTTTCCTGTGTGTCTTACTCTGCTCTCTCTGAAAATCTACTTCATTCTTTGGTCTGGTAGTTAAACGCCTTTGCCTTCTTCACACACAGGGGAGTAGACAGCCTCCCACACCTCTCCGGAACATATCACTTAAATTTAAGGAAAATGTCAGATGGAACTAGATCCTTTAAGTCCTAATTCTGAATTCATTAAAAGAGAAGCTGAGGGCCTGAGTTTGGGTAAAGTCTTCAACCCTAATCTAATCGTGAAGCCAGAGATGGGGCATTCCTTTTTCACAGTGAAAGGAAGTAATCGTCTCTGTACATACATACTGAGAGGTATCTGCTGTAGAAATCATTTGCTATTAGAGAGCCTTGTCAAGATTTTACTCATTTTGTTATCCTTGGAGCCTAGTGCACTGCCTGGTAAAATAAATGTTTGCTGAATGAAGAGTTAGAGAGTGAATAAATAGAATCCAGAGAGAGTTTGCTGATGTATGACAGCCAGAAATAGGTTTTATCATTTGGGTGTAGATGTAAAAACTTCTTGTCTTATAGACAAAAAGTTATACCCAGACAGTGCAGAACTCAAAGAAGGTATTTTCTGGAAGCAAATTCATCACTGGCAGTTCTCAACAGGTGACCTATAAAGCACACAATGTCCTTATCTCCTACAAATCACAAATCTCTGCGTGTGCTCATATTATTATTATTTTATTTCAAAAAATAATTTTAAAATGTTGGACTATCTGCAATTTTTATGGTTCTGTCAGTTTAAAAAGCCTCTGCTCCATTGCAACCAAAAATACGTGATAAAATATTTAACCAAATGCATACCCATGACAGTAAATAGTGATCTCCATTTTAATTCCACACTTTTGTTTTTCACTTTCCTTGGTCAATGGAAAATGATCTGAATTATCTGAGATAGAAAACTTAATCACCTTGGCTATAAAGTCTTCTTTTATTGCTAAAGATAGGAAAAGATAGAGGACTCATTCTGTGATAAAGATATTCAATCTTCCTCATCACACTAGGCATGTCAGAAAAATCACCTCATGGATGAGCATAACAGATTGAGCGTATCAGACATTTGATGGACTTGGGAGATGGAAAGGCATAGGTTAGGTCAGAGCAATCCTAGATGGTGCAAGATAACAAAACGTTGCATCCATACCTTCTATTTCCAGTGAGGATAATCACTGGAAGTTTAGTCCTTTAGACATTTGGAGATTATTCTATACCTGCAGAGATATCATAGTAATATCTTACCCTACGTTTCAATTCTAGCATATAATTGTAATGGTAAACTTTATGGAGAAAAAAATAAAAAAATATTACTCACTAACATCCCTGATCATTTTATTTTTAACTTTTTATTTTAAATAATTTAAAAATGAGATGAAAGTTTCAATAACTATACAAACAACTTCTATTTACTCTTTGTTAATATTCCCCAAATGTTAAGATTTTACCGTCTTTGCTCTCTACTGCCTGTCCTCTCTTTCTATCTCTATTCTTTAGAGCTATTTCTGAGTACACTGACAAACTGATACCCTATCAACTAAGCCTAGGCTTCATGTTATCCCAGCTCTGCTGAGTGAAGAAACCATTTTGGATATGGATCACTAAGCTCTAGTTGCTTTAGCCCTCAGCCATGTAAGTCAATCCTAGTCACTTGTTTTACCTCTCCTTCCCCACCATTTCGGTCTTCGAAGCCATGGCTCCAGACATCTCTGAGCAGAGAGAAGGCATTCTCATTGTGCCCCTAGCTGAACTTCTGACCCATACATTTTGTAAGCATCACAAAATTACAAAATTTTTGTTGTTTTATGGCATTAAGTTTCAGAGTTTGTTTTATGACATTAAGTTTCAAAGTTTGTTGTTTTATGACATTGTTTGGCTATACAGTCATAGTAACTGGAATAATCAGTTATGAGATGATTTACCAGCCCAGTTTAAAATGTATTTTATCTTCTACCCAATTAACATTAGTGGAAATAAAGAGAAACAGAGGTCCCTGAGAAATAGTTACAAGTTAAAGACATAAAAATAAGTTAGTGATGTTTTGATGGATGACGAGTGGTAAAGCAGATGAAAATATGAAGGTTCCTAATTTGTCCAACATGATGGATGACGTCTTTCAATGGGGTGCTATTTATGAACAGTGATTCTCTTTCCCATCCTGGGAACATGGAAAAATGCACTCCGACCTCTTAGCACTTTGGTGGCACTACTTGCCTAATTCTGACCAATGAATTGTGAGTAATGAATAATTGTGAGTAAGGTAATGAAAAGCCTCTGCATGTTTTCCCATTCTTTTTTTCTTCTTTGGTGGAGAATAGAAGCAGCCTGAATTTCTGAGTCATGGCAATAATGATAACTTCCCTGGAGAGTCACCCACCATACGGAGGATTTTGTATAAACAAGAAATTAATTTTATGAAGTAAGCCTCTGAGTTTATGGGATTGTTTTTCACCCTAAATTGGTCTTGTTTGTCCTGACTGATCACATGGGCAGTGCTCAAGGGAACTCTGTTGCCTCAGGAAGTTAGTTAGAATAATCGTTTTGTTTTTGTTTTGTTTTTAATTAAATGGGAATTGTGTCAGTTGTAAGGCCATTAATACATTACAATGTAACTATTTTACTTTGTTTTTTCTTCACATTTTTTCACAATATTTATTTAAAAATCACTTTACAGAGTCAAAGTATATCCCAGGCACTATTCTAAATGGCATGGACCTGGGATAGATATAAATATATAGTTACATATGATTAGATAGATAGATAGTAGACCCAATGAATGTAAAATTTAGTAGAGATTATAATACATGAATATAAACACCATAATACAAGGTAGAAAATCATCAGTGATACAAAAACTGTTCAAATATGTTATGCTTATTCAAGGAAGGCTGGAAGTTTCTGTGGGTATTACTGTCTACAAAAACATACAGAAAATAATGCATCAAGCCTAGAACAACAAGACAGTATTTGGACATGAGGTCACTCAGAATCATGGCATGAGTATGGCACAGGACACACGTAGTGACATGTATATGGAGGTGACAGAAAGCAGTGTATTTGGGCTACAGCTCAAAGCATAGATAATGAAGGAGAGAAAAAAAAAAGTCCAGAAAATTTGGCTGGGTATCAGATTTCGAAGAACTTAAAGATCAAAAACATAGGTTGAGATTTTATTTGGTTAGGCAAGGGGAGAACTATGGACATATTTGAGCAAGGGTATTATTACAAGATTGTATTTGAGAAAGGAAACTGATAAAAAACCAATCGCATCATAGCAGTCTTCAAAGCAAGAGTAATATTAAAAGCAATAGGCTTTGAGGGCTTGAAGAAAATATAATAGAAGCAGTATGACCGAAGAAAAAGAGACAAAGGCAAATATTTTTAACTGGCAACTAATTGGATAACAATAACAATTATTTTATATTTACATGTATAAACCCTTACTCTGTGTCATTAAGCAGTGTTCTATCTCTCCTCTATTTCTGTATGTATGTGTTTATCTATCTGCCTATCTATTATCTATCCTTCTATCCTCCTAATATTCTGTCAATCTTTTGGTCCATCCTCTAGCTTTATGTCTACCTGTATATGTAAACTTATTTAATCCTCACAATTATCTTACAGGTTAGTTTTATTAGTGTGTAAAGCAGCAGGAGGGATAAATACTTAACTCAAAACTTGAACTTGAGTGACTAGGACAACTGAATTATAAACAGAAAGATAGCACCAAATTAGAAAATTTGTAAGAAAAATATGCTCCGTTTAGTTTTTGACATATTTTATTCAAAGATCAATTTCAAGTATATATAGATGTAAATTAGAAATTTGTGTGCATACATAGTGCACACAAATTTCTAATTTTTAAAATCCCAGATCTTTATTTTCATTAGATAAAAAATGATGATGACAAGTTCTACAAGTAGATTGGTGGATTAAAAAGCTTTTGCTATGCAGATTAATGCTAGCTATGGATTGCTATAACAATCCATCCCAAAATAATGGCTTAAAAAAATAGACATTTGCCACTTCTCATTGTTCTATTAGTTGGTTTGGCTAAGTGATTTAGAATGGCCTTATTCTCATGCCAGCATGATTGGAATGGCTGGGACATCTGGGATGGCTAGTTCTTCACTCTACATAGTCTCTCCCCTTTCAAGAGGCTAGCTTGGTTTTGTCCACGTGGTGGCAAAAGTGTTCCCAGCAGCAAAAGTTGTTGAACTCTAATGCACAAGCACTCTTCAAGTCTGCATTGGTTAAATTTGCTACTGTCCCATTGGTCAAAGCAATTCAACTGGCCAACCTCAGAATCAAGGGGTGGAGAAACAGACTCTACATCATAATAGAGGAGGCACTATAGTCACATTGCAATGGGACATACATATAGTGAAGCATGAAAAAATTGGTGGTTACGACTGCACTGTTGGTGCAATCACAGTTGTGGATAACTCCTCCAACATTAAGAATACAAATTGATATCATAAATGTTATGTGTTAATATGTAGGTGTGGTGCATTAGAGTGATGATGGCTATGGTTCTTACCATATCTTGCAGAGCAAGCATTTTTCTCCAAACCATTGTTTTCTTCTGTTTTTTGATTACACTGTCATTGTTTGCCTGTAGCAGAAAAGTAAGAGAGACCAGAATGTTCCCAACACTCCTGCCACCCCCATCTGTTCTGTATTCTGGTGATAAGGTTAACAGTGCTAAAGTGTGGGACATATGTGCAATACCATGTTCTATTCTCTTCTCACATAGAATACATTATTCTAAGAGAAATAACACAGTTGTTTTTCTTCATTTCCATCTGATAAAAGCTAATTTAATGTACAATATCACTAAAAAATCACTAGATTACTGGCTGTGCTCACTGTACTGTAGAAAGATAATTTAACCATTCTATGCAGTTAATTTGCATTTGTTGATTGACCTGGGATCCCAGATACCATTTCTGAACTGTTTTTATTTTAAGAATGTTATCAAGTTTTTCACTTAAAACACTCATCTTGGAAAATGATTCCAGTTGGGGATTTCCATTGTATTTTTATCTTCAGAATGAGGTACAAACTATGTCTTGTTATAAGAGGCAGCATGGTGTAATGGGAAAGATCTAGGATTCAAATGAGTTAAACTCTAACTTCAGTGTCATCATTTATTGCCTCTGTGACCTGGGGCAAATTAGTTAAGGTTTATAGGTCTTAGTTTGCATTTCAAAAACATAAAGTAAATTAAAACAGTTAAAAAATAGATAAAAGTAATAACCACTCTTTCTGTAGCATAAAAGTATAAGATATTATAGAACTCTGAAAACTTTAAACCACCACATGAGTGTAAAGTATTATTATGTCTGTTAGGGCTACCTGATTTTACATAGGATAGTAACAAAAAGGTTAACCTATTTCTGCTGAAATCCATTATTATTACAATAACATTAAATAATAAGCAATTTTAAATAGAGTAAAATGAAATTCAATATACTTATTGACAGCTCAAAACTGTTTACACTGAATCAACGTTTTAAAACAGAATAAAGTTTTTTTGAATGACACAAATACCATAGAACTTTTAAATATGAGGATGATAAAAACAAACTAGAAACCAACGAAACATTGTGATGATAATTGGGAAGTCAAGATGAAGTGACTGTTTACACATTAATAACTTTTAGTACATTTAATTCCAATAAATTTATGTGAAATTTTAAAATGTCAAATTTCAGTGACTAGAAAAAAGTCTGCTAACCAGATTGCAATGACTTTTGTAGAATTTTTGTATGTGTGACACAGTGCAATTAAAATATCGAGGCTTCAAAATTTTCTTTTTTCTGTTTAGATACTTTAACAAAACAATTTTAAAACTTGTGGATAATGTTCTTCGATTAGTGTTAAACAAATCTGTGTATTGTGTTGCTGAGTCTATAATTAAAAGCACCTATGAAGTGACATTTTGAGAAGTGAAATGAAGAATTTATATGGTCATATGATTGGAGAGACAGATATAAGGGACAGAAAAATAGGAGTATTTTATGTGTGAAGTTCTACGGGAAAATATGTAAATGAACTGTTACTTATCTTGGGGTTGAAAAGTTAATAGTATTTCACCAGGGAAGAAGAAGGAAGGGAATTCTAAACAGAGGGAATGGTGTAAATAAAGGCATAGAGGGATAAGACCATATGAATTGTTTTACAAAATGTGAAAAATTTGCCTTAGTCCAAGCATTTCACAAGGTTGGTATTTCGTAGCCAGTCATTTCCATCTCTGCATTCCACAACATTCTGCCCACAGTTCATACTCTATTTTGCAAACTGCACCCTTTCTAAAACCATGATCTGGTCATTTTAGTCCTCTTCATATATGTCTTTGATGCCCCCTCACTGACCAAATAAAAAAAGCTCAAACTACTTTTTCTGCATTAGCTCCTGAATCCTTTACAAACTAGCCTCAATTTACCTTTCTGGTCTCCGCTCATACTAGAAAGAGTTGTAAAGAATTTAGATAACACATGACCTGGACTTCTAAATTATCCTCCAGCGCCTTGCTATATTCAGAGTCTTAACTTTTTATAGGCCACAATTTTGTTATCAGATCTTTGAAACTACTTACAGACATCATAACCTGTTTCAAATTCTGACCTTGGTTCTAAATACTTGACTTTGTCCATGGACTCCAGCCTTCATTTCTGACCCCTGACATTGTTCCCAGATCCTTTATCTCTTGTTTAAAAAGGGTCTAAATTGTGTACACATTGTATTGGATTTCTAATGTTTTATGACAAATTAAGTGGCTTAAGCAATACACATCTAACTCACAGTTTCTGTGGGACATGAGTTAGGGTATGGTCTAGTTGGGTCCCCTGTAAGGCTTACAATTAAGGTATTAGCCAAAGGTAGACTGTCATCTGGAGACTGGATTGGGGAAGGGTGTGTTTCCAGATTCACTCAAATTACTGACAGAAATCATTTCCTTGCAGTTGTAGGATTAATGGTAGCTTGCTTCCTCACAGACAGTGTGGGAGAGAGAGATACTCCAGAGTCATATGATGGCAAGATGGAGTCTTTTTATAATGTAACACAATCAAAGAAGTGACAGCCCATCACCTTTGCCATAGTCTATTAGTTAGAAGCAAGTTACAGGGCCTACACTACCCATGCAGAATGAATTGTAAAAGTGTGTGAATATAAGGAGGCAGAAATCATCCCTAAAAATATCCAAAAAAATAAAATATTATTTTATTTTATCCCTAAAAATCCCTAAAATATATATATTCTCCTAATACACTCACATATGTATACATAATTGAAGGAAAAAAATATATATAGTTAAAATTATATATACAATTGATGGAAATTATATATATATAGTTAAAATTATATATATAATTGAAGGGAAGAAGAGCGATTTTATAAAACACTATGCAAGAACAGTAATTTGAAACATCATAATGATAGGCTATCAAGGAAATGGTAAACTAGGAACAATGCTGTCAACCAGAAAGAGATAATTTAAAAATAATGAATTTTTTTTAAAAGCACATCTTACTCTTGGCACTAGGTCAGAAATAACATATATATTATTATAACATATATTATATATCCAAAAATGACAACACAGTACTCACCCAGGCTTGCAATTTACCCTGCTGGTATTATCCAAACTAGTGGCTACTGGTATATAACGTCCTCAAGTGACTGCAAAAGAAAAAGCAATTCTACTCTTGAAGAAATATACTTCTGGCAACCATCAGTTTGTTTTCTATATATGAGTCTGTTTCTGTTTTGTTTGTTCATTTGTTTTGTTTTTTAGATTCCACATATAAGTGAAAGCATATGCTAATTACCTTTCTCTGCCTGACTTATATCATTTAGCGTAATACCCTCTAGGTTCATTCAGGTTTTCACAAATAGCAAGATTTCATTCTTTTTTATGGCTGAATAATATTCCATTATGTTTACATACCATATCATCTTTAAAAAAAATTTATTGGAGTATAGTTGATTTACAATGTTGTGTTAGTTTCAGGTGTACAGCAAAGAGAATCAGTAATACATATACATATATCCACTCTTTCTAATATTCTTTTCTCATATAGGTCATTACAAAATATTGTGTAGAGTTGCCTGTGCTATACAGCAGGTTCTTATTAGTTATCTTTTTTTTTTTTTTTTTGATACACGGGCCTCTCACTGTTGTGGCCTCTCCCGTTATGGAGCACAGGCTCCAGACGCACAGGCTCAGCGGCCATGGCTCACGAGCCCAGCCGCTTTGCGGCATGTGGGATCTTCCCAGACCAGGGCACAAACCCGTGTCCCCTGCATCAGCAGGCGGACTCTCAACCACTGTGCCATCAGGGAAGCCCAGTCATCTATTTTATATATAGTATCTGTATACGTCAGTCCCAATCTCCCAATTTATCCCTCCGTCCACTTATCTCCTGGTAACCATAAGCTTGTTTTCTACATCTGTGACTCTACTTCTGTTTTATAAATAAGTTCATTTGTCCCCTTGTTTTTAGATTCCACATATAAGCAATATAATATGATATTTGTCTTTCTGTGTCTGACTTACTTCACTCAGTATGACAATCTCTAGGCCCATCCATGTTGTTGCAAATGGCATTATTTTGTTCTTTTTTATGGTTGAGTAATATTCCATTGTATACATGTACCACATCTTCTTTATCCTTTCCTCTGCTGATGGACATTTAGGTAGATTCCGTGTCCTGGCTATTGTAAATAGTGCTGCAGTGAACATTGGGGTGCATGTGTCTTTTTGAATTATGGTTCTCTCTGGGTATATGCCCAGGAGTGGGATTGCTAGGTCACATGGTAGTTCTACTTTTATTTTTTTAAGAAACCTCCATACCATATCTTCTTTATCCATTTGTCTATCAATGGACACTTTGGTTGTTTCCATATCTTGGATATTTATAGTAAACAATGTTGTAATGAACACAGGGTTCATATATCTTTTCAAGTTAGTGTTTTCATTCTTTTCAGATCAATGTCCAGAAGGGAATTGCTGGATCATATGGTAATTCTGTTTTTAATACTTTGAGGAACCGCACACTGTTTTCCATAGTAACTGCACCAATATAAATTCTGACTAACAGTTGAGGGGTGGGCTAAATAGGTACAGGGGATTAATAGTTACAAACTTTCAGTTATAAAACAAATAAATCATGCAGGTATAATGTACAGCATAGAGACTATAGTTGACAAAATTGTAATAACTTTGTATGGTGAAAGATGATAACTAGATTTATAGTGGTGACCAGTTAGAAATGTATATAAATATAAAGTCATTATAATGTACACCTGAACTAATATGATCCTGTATGTCAGTTATATCTCAGTTTAAAAAATGCACTTCAATCAAGGTTTACAGGGATTTTAATATGCTATGCACTGGAAGAATTTTTTTTTAATTTCAGAATTATAAAAACGTGAAAAATATGATGCTTGGGTTCTGTGAAATATGGTAATACCTACAAATGTTGTATGGTGTGGCATTAGATTTTATCTGTTGAAAGTTAGAAAGTCAATTTTTAGGTTAAGTAACTTATCCAACACCACACAATGCTTCAATGGCAGAGGAAGAATTCAAATCCTGATCTAACCACAAATTCTATGTCTTTAAAACATGTAAATTGGACTCACTGTATATTATATAATTTTAAAGTGTGTACAAATTTATCTTTCTATACCATAGAAGAAATGCTGAACAAAACCAGATACAGCTCAGAATAATGTTGCTTGAGCTAAACAATGATTTGACTAAAATGAGTTTTCTTTATGAACAGTACCATGCCACTTTCTCAGGACATGCCAGAGTGATCAAAGATTATCTTGTAAAGACTCCTTTCTGTCCCCCATATACACATCCCATGTAAGTAGGCCACTACCCTTGAGGACTTTCAAGACCACAGCCTCCATTTGTGTCCACAGTTAATGGAATAATAACTACTTTTCAGTCCTAATAGGATATAGTCAGATTACTTTGAAAACTAGACTTTACTTCACCCTGGGAACAATGTTTCCATAAGTTTGTGTTTGCAGTAAGTCTTTCCCCTGAACAAGCTTATAGAATAAAAGTATAGGGATGTATCTCCTATGCAAATCTGTCAAATTCTGCATCCAAGAAGTGATGATTAAATAATGTCTATATCTTTTCAATTCTTGTCTGGACTAATCACAGCCAAATCCATTTGGTTGATCCTCTTGACTATCTGTATCTTCTTTATTATTTTGTCCTTGTTGTCAGGCTTCTATCAGTGCTGTCATAAGAGGTAATGTTCTGTTTATCCTGCTCCATTCACTCAGGGGATTCCAAAAGCATCCCAGTTCTTTCTCCCATGACCACCATTCATAAAGTTGTAGACTCACATGATATGGGTTTTGTTTATCTCTTTATAGTTAACATCTCCTGAAGGAATTTTCTGGAAGAAGCTAGTATAATAAAGTCATGATTATTCTCCTAAACCTGGGAGTTAGGTGGAGGCCATTCTGTTCCATTCCAGCTACAATAAGGTTGCCTCATAGCTCAAGAGTAACCACCTGCATTCTTCAAAGAATTCAATACTTCCATATAGAGAATGATGCTGTCTCAGTGTTGCTCAACCTGTTTCTTACTGATAAACTCCATTACATTACGCCTTCCTCTCCCTTTCTTTGCTCCAGGAAGGCAAGCACATGGTTTCACAATTTAAACACTTCAGACTTCAGACTATACTATCCATGTCATCTTGTAAGAGGTTCTGTATGATTATCTGTACCCCACTGTAGGCCCTCTGAATTTTTCCTAATGTGAAAATATAAAAGCCAAAAATAGTAGTAGCAATTGAAATGATGTTCATTTGGTACATCACATACCTTCCTTCTTGGGCCCATTACTCTTGATCCTCTAATTACTTGGGTTGGTCTTGTGGTTCTCAACATGAGGATTGATTATAAGCTTCCTTTAATTTTGGATCATCTTTCAAACTCAACGCCAAGTGTTGGTTGAATCACTTTCTCATGCTGCTAAATTCCTTACCAAAACAAGAATAGTTTATGGACTTTACCAAGAAGAGGGTCATTAAGGTTGAGATACTGTGTTATATTGAAAAGAAAAATAAAGTGAAATTTAGAATATCTGCCATTGCCATTAACTAACTGTAATTTCAAGTTACATTGCTCATCAATGAAAGAAGGGTGTAAATCCAGATGTTCAGCATCCTTTCTAACACTTACAAGTTTTAAGTTCTTTTCATCTCTAGAGCTGTCCCTAGCAATTCCAACCAGTGAATTCTGAGCAGTGCACTAAGAACTCAGTAACCGTTGCTGAATGAATTGTCAAATAAATCTGTTATGAGTCATTAAAGAAAACTCGACTATAATTGGGACTTTCCTCATTGAGAATGTGATGACAAATGAGATTTCATTTGATATCAGATTTCATTTGTTTAATTCTATCCTATCAAAAATTACTGTCTACTGCCTAACACTATGTTCTAACCTAGAAAAACTAAAATAGTGTTGTCAAAAGAAAATAAATACTATAACAATTATCATACTCTATGTGAGTGTCTCTGATTAGAGTAGTCTTCATAGGATAGGTGGTATTAAAAGTTTCCTTTTTTTAGATGAATGTTTGTATTTAGTGAGTGTGTGTATATATTCTATACTTTCCCAAGTCCAGAAACTGCATTTTAATAATTAATTTCTAAATAAAATTTATATATACTGTGTAATTCAATTTGGAACTAATGCATACTTGAGTATATTTAGAATATTTGATTTTAAGTGTCATTGGGTTTAGCAATCAGAATGTTTCAAAGTGTATGGTTACTCCTAGAGTTTTGAATAGCCATGCTCCAGAATCACTTGAAGTCTCTATACATAAGAGCTATGATTTAATCTAAAAATGATGTTGATGTAGTAAAAATAGTCCTATTTACAAAGCAAGGATCTCAGTTTAGAGTATATTTAGGACAAAGTTGAATGAACGGTGTGATTCATATTATTTATTTTGTAAACTAGCTGCAGGCTTTAAATTAGTTTCTAAATAATTTACTTCTACATTTCATATTTAAGCAACATTGCTGGGATATTTTCTTTTTGTGAACAAGAGTCAGTTAGCAGGGCATTCATTAATGTTTGTTTATACTTTTTTTAATAAGAAAAGGTGTGCTAAAATAGTTCAAACAATATTTCACTGAATGCTATTAGGGATTTTAAACATCTAATTAGCTCTCGTATGCAAATTTAATGAAACCTAATTAAATAAATATCGGATCTATGGATCAACCCATTAAACAAATGCTCCTGCTTTATATCAGTCTTACACACCCTGTGTTTATGGGAAAAACTGTTTAAACAAACAAGTGATAACAGAATAACTGTAAAATAAGTAATTCCCTTAAGTACTAAGTAATGAAAGAAAACAATTATGTCCACCTTGAAGCTGTACTTATACTTTTTTTTCAATTCTTGGCAGAGAAGTTCATTCTTAAGTGAATGAATTCCAAGTAAATGTGTGGGATTTTTATGGAATTGGGTTACCTTTAAATTATTGTTTTATGAAGTTAGTGATGTATAGTCTAACAAAGGAAATAATCATTCACATGTAATAAGAAAATTTCTTGCAAACTTATGAAGATTTCCTCCCAATACTGAAATTCAAAATGAGGAAGACATAAAATGTAGACGTATTTACAGTAATTACATAATTTTATCTAAGCTACTAAAGATGTCTTAACAAGCTAGATTCCATTGATCTACTGTAAAGCTTTGTCAGCTAAAGCTTTTTTCCTTAAATTGATTCTCCATTTTGTCTTCTCATTTTCTCAACACTGCACAGCAGGAATCACTGTCTACAGACAGAAAACAGGATCTAGCTGTAGGCACACATATGAAACAAAGAGGCCTCTATTAAACGAAAATCAGAAACTACTGTTACTATTTGATCTTAAAATTACTGAACTTGTCAATCAGTTACACAGAGTCCCATTTAAATTTGTTATAACTATTAATGTTACAATCATATTGCTGACCATTTTGAAAGTCATAGAAGGCCACAAGACAATATTATGTAATGTTAATTTTGCTTTAACTGCTTATGGTTTATTACTACACATTCTATTTTACAAACATAAAATCAGTGAATAATCTTTTTAAATTAGAAAATCAGGGCATCTGTCTAGAGTTTAGTGTGGTTTAAGAGGGAAGGCCTGTTGTGGGTGTCAATTTTGTCTACTTCATTCTCTCTAGGTTAGAAAGAGAACGTTAGGAATGGAGAAAACAGCAGAAAGGGTGTGAAAGACATTTGGCTGAGCTGTAAATTGAACTTGGTTGTAATAATGCCCAATATTAGTTAAATTCAAGAAGGAAAAACATGATGGGCATCTGCCTAGAAAGCTGCAGCCTTCATTTAAGTGTTTGTAACTGGCAGATTTTAAGTGAGAATGTTGATTCTCACCACGTTTTGCTTTTTGTCCCTCTTAGGCCAAATGTGGACAATTTCTGGTGCTTCTGTAATAATGCAACAACATTTCACTCTCACATATACCCATGCCCTCCAGTTCATCAAAGAAGCTGACCCTCTACTTACCAGGCTAACTGATTTCGCTTTGCCAATACTTCCTTCATTCAGTGGAATAACTTTTTTGTTTCTTTTCTAATAGGGTCAGTAGCGCCTTTGAGGTTACTTTCTTTAAAATACAAAGGGATTTGCACTGAATAAGTAAATAAACCTATGGTCATCCATATAGATGGAACATGCACAAGGTCCTGAGTTAATGTCCTTCCATACTCTTGAATCTGCAATACTGAGCCTGATTAACCTCAGGACATGCATGGTCATTGCAACTAAAATTACATCAGGTCTCTGTGAAGTTGCATCAAAAAAAAGACTAAATTGCTTATTCTTATTTGAGTAATTCCTGTTATTCTATTTGAATTCCTTAATTCCCAGATAGATTCCATGCAAAAGTCTCTTATTTAATCCAGTGAAGGTAATGGTGATTTGGTGAGTGTTCAAGTGGATAGATTTGTAATCATCAGTACTCCAAAAAAGCATGCTTAATTCTATATTTTTGGTTATTGTAATTGTAAAAAATTGCTAGTATCATCATTATGAATATACACTTTGTATTTAAGATAAAGCCTAGAAATCAATTCTGTAGCCTTTGAAAATAATAATTGTAATATCTCCAATTATTTTCACAAAGAAATAATTCAAAAATAGTTTATATTTGTTTTCTTTCCCTGAAATAAGACATTTGTCTACAAAAACATAATGTAAAAATAATTTATTCCATAAATTAAGTAAGTATGCTTTTCCATCAGTAAATGTAAAAACAAAATTAAAAGCTAAACTAAACTTTGCTGACTTCAAAAATAATGTAGCTCAAAGGAAAAATAAAATCAGAGAAGTTTGACAAACTTGGCTTTCACAGACTCAGGCAGAAATAAATTAAGTGAACAATTCTCTTTTCATTAGTTTTCCTGTTTTATTCAGGGAATCATGTGCACAAGAAAACAACAAATAAAATTTTAGTTTGAGCTTAATTTTAAAAGCAATGATTTATATTTGTATAATACTTTATAGTTTATAAATTGATCTTATGTAGGTCATTTTATTTAATACTTCCTTATAAGTTTGTGATTTACCATAGAAAATATCATCATTTCTATTTTATATGAGAAAGAAACTTAGCCTTAGGAAAATTGTGATTTAAATAAGGAGGTTACACCACTGCAAAGTGGAAAGTCCCCTATCTTTTTACTCCTACTCAGGGGTTATTTCCTTTAAACTGGAATGCATAACGATGAGTAACAAGAGTTAAACACTGTGATTTGAATAGCTATAAAACCTCTATCATCCAGAGGAAACAAACAAAAAAAAGCAGCTGGAAGTGCTCTAAAATAAATGAACAGGTTTCTAAAATGCCATTAAAAGAAAAGTATACGTGGTGAATCCTGCATTCATTGTCTGGAGATACCAGGAATATCAGCATGTGTATAGTTAATATTTGTAACCTGGGAAAGACATGAAAAGCCAGGAAGGAAACTGGAATATTGGGAAGAAGGTGAATCAATCAAGATAGAAATTGACATTAAGAAAATCCTTGAAGAGAGGAGAGCTATGTAAAGCATAGCCAAATGGGGCAAAGCAACAAAAAAGAAAAAAAAGAAAGAGGTATAGAAATAAGTATATAAGCAAATGACTTTCTGAATTGAAGTGGAAAGACAAACTTGAATACAGAAAATATTATTAAATTTGTGTTGGTATTAACAAAGCCTCTCTGTAATATTCAATAAAAAAGATGGGGGAGTGGGGTGATACATTTTATATTCTTTGATCATGAAAGAAGCTGAAAATTTGAGCTTGAGAAATTTACCAGAGACCATAGATATTTCTCTTTCTAGAATCTTGAGGAAAATGGAAGCCAGCAGGAAAGACATACCACCAAGGGCAAAACTGAAAGAATGGCAGAAACCTGAAAAAATAGTATCCAGAAGCCTGAGGCACATGGTGAGCTGAGCCTTTTGGAAAGTACTAGAGATAATTTAAATATAATTTTTAAGAAATACTGAGTAAGGGATAGACCTGCTTCCTGGGCCAGATGGTGTAATATTAGCTGATGACATTGGAAGGACTAAACTCCTATTTTGCTTCTGTTTTCTCAATCAGGAAAAAAATGATCTTCAAACCTGAAAGGGTAGGACAAACAAGGGAATCAAATCCTGAGATAAGTGAAGAGATAGTAAGAGAGCACTTAGCTACTTCAATGAGTTCACATTACCAGGCCCAGATTGATTACTTCCCCAAGGACTGAAATAACTTGTACTTAGACTCTGACTCATCTCATGAATCTGCCTGCTCCTCTCTGTCTTTGCTGCCACTCTCCTGCCCATGAAACCATCATCATCTCTCTACTGGATTATTTTAACAGTCTTCTATCCAGTCCACCTGGCCCCAGCCTCTCTCCATTGAGAGCAATCCTCCATAAAACCTCCAAAATATACTTTCCCAAACACAGATACATGGTCCTGTCCCTTTCTTACCTAAAATTCCTCCTGTGCCTCTGTAGTTTCTCCAGCATATACTTCTTAGGATGCTTTGTGTGGGCCTCTCCATTTTAACACCAGCTTACCATTCCAATATCTGGTTTCCCCATACCATTTAGTCTATGGCTTACCTGAGCTGGGCTATTGTTCAATTTGTCGTGCTCACATATGCTTCCTTATCTTGGAACTGCTGTTCAATTTGCCTAAAAAAACTTGTCTGGCTTCACAGATCCATTGGATTCTTCAGGGCCCAGGTTAATAATAACTCTCCTTTGTAGTTCACTCTAGGTCTAAAGGGAGAATGAATTCTGTACCTTTCTGTCTTCCTGACTATATAGATTGCTTCTCAAAATGATTGGATAAGATTTATTTAAACTGAAATTCTGCAGGCCAAATGTTAAATGTCTGCTGAGTTAAATACAGTTGTTATTGTATCACCAAATATTTCCATAAATGTTTGGAAAATCATGAAGCACAAAACATCATTAATGTTCTTGATTCCTAAGATTATACTTAGTATTTTTAAAGTTAACATATTGTCGTTATAAAGATTCCAACGCTGTGTGGGTTCAAGGGGTATACATTAGTGATCTTGTTCTTCCCTCTCTTCACCATGTACCCATCCTTATAACTGGGGGTAACCAACCGTCTGTGTGTGTGTGTGCGTGCGCGTGTGTATAAGTCAACACGTCGACATATGTAGTTCTACTTCACCCTTCTAGACAATTATATAATATTCCTTAGCTATCAATTAGCATGTTTTCTTATTATATGGTAAAGGAGAGAGCAAAGAGAAGACATTTATTATTTACATACTGTAGGCCTTTTCAACAGGGCCTGATTCATAATTTAGGAGTAAGAATGTGATAGGAGAATAATATGAGAACTTCAGCTCTCTCGAAACTATCATAACATAAGCATGTCTCTGTGCTGAGAGTGATTCTAATATTTACTGGGTTTTTAGGAACGCTTTTCACTAACCTAAGCTTCACAAAATATGCCACTCCACTCTATAAAACCCACTAAAATGAGCATATATGTTATAAATAATAATAAATATATTATATTATATAAAGATAACATATTAATATAAAAGAAATGCATATATATGCTCATTTATAAAATATGTTATAAAAAGTTATAAATAAATATAAATAAGTGAGCATATATATATGCTCATATATATATATGCATTTGCTTTTATTTTGCAAGATAGATTTCAAGAAATGGGATTGCTGAGTCAAAGCATACATATACGTTTTATTTTTTAATTTTTTAAAATTAATTAATTAATTAATTTTTGGCTGCGTTGGGTCTTAGTTGCAGCACGTGAGCTCTTTCGATATCCCCTGCATTGCAAGATGGATTCTTAACCACTGGACCACCAGGGAAGTCCCGACATACACATTTTAAAGTTTCATACTTGGGAAGAACCACAACTGATTTTATCATGGTAGTCATGTACAGTTTTGATTAACGAATGGATATCCACCTAGAAAAATATCTCTAAATTTGTGTTTCAGCCTTATTTTTAATTTTCTCAATTCCTATATTAAAAGTGTAAAGAACATATTTATTAAATAAATAGATAATAAGAAAAGGAGTGGAGGTGAAGCTAATTCTCTGATAAAATACACAAACATCTTGACAAATTTCAATGATAAAACCAACAAAAAATAAGAATCAATGAAAATATGTATAGAGATTGAAAAATTCTTTTCACAAACAGTTCAGTGGAAAATACTCAGGAGTTTCAGTTGGCAAAATCATCAATATTTAATAACTTTTTAGATTGTATTGGTATCAATATCTAGAGCAGGAATGGCACAGATTTCATTATTCTTCAAGAAGCACACTTCACCTGGAATATTGCCTCTCATTCTCCATACTACATTTTAGGATGGATATTTTCAAACTGAAACACACCGAAAGAATGATGACTAATAAGAGGAAGGATCTTGAAATTATATCATAGGAGAAATAGTTAAAATAAATGGGTAGGGCTTCCCTGGTGGCGCAGTGGTTGAGAGTCCACCTTCCAATGCATGGACCGGGGTTCGTGCCCCGGTCCGGGAAGATCCCACATGTCGCGGAGCGGCTAGGCCCGTGAGCCATGGCCGCTGAGCCTGCACGTCCGGAGCCTGTGCTCTGCAACGGGAGAGGCCACAACAGTGAGAGGCCCGCGTACCGCAAAAAAACAAACAAACAAATAACAAACAAACAAAAAATAAAATAAATGAGTAAATTCCTCTTGGGGAGAGAGAGCGTGCACACAAATAATTCAGAGGTTTTTGAAGGTTTGAATGTCATTAATGAGAAAAGAGATGTAGCAACTACAGATTAATGGATAGAAATTACAGACACACTGATTTTAACTTATTATATGGAAGACATTTAGCATTAGAAGTTTCCTGACTTAGGGAAAAAGAAGAAAAAAAAGAAATTTTGTGAAGTAGTGAGCTGTGCTCTTTTCTAGAAATGCTAGAATTCTCTACCCAGGACTTTGTAGTTGGAGCTCCTGTGTTGTGTGAGTTTATTAAAAGTGGATGACTTTTATTGGCTCTTTACATGAGAGATTTTTATAAAATGGAAAGCAACCATCACAATAGCTGATGTTTATGGAGAGCTTATGATGCGTCTGTCAGGTGGTCTTTAAACCTGTCATATGAAATAGTTTATTTAATCTAAACAACAGCCCTATGTGGTAGGTAAGATTATTATCATCCGTAGGGCTTAGAAATATCACATACTTTGGTCCTAGTTTTGCGACCAGTAAGTGGCCGCCTGTCTTTGTGTCATTGTTTTTAAGCTTCATGATATACCATCCCAAACAAGTGGAACACACATTTTATCTTGTGATGAGACACTTTGTGACAGGTTCATATGAGTGAATGCTAGTGATTATGTCTCCTTTAATAAGCCCCAGAGCTATTTTTGTTCTTCTCTGTTTATTAAGTGCCTGCAGTACATCGGGTGTTCTAAGGATAACAGCTGCAGGTGCTGCACTGTAGAGACCCTAGTAGTCTGTTTGACCCTTACAACCTGGTTCCAGAAATTTCACCTCCCATGTTCTTTCCATCTTGAAGTACAGGCTACGAAGGGAGCGATAGTTTGAAATTATTTCTTGCCAGTCGCAAGCTATTTGGATAAGGGCTAGGTCTTAACCTGCCTAGTCATAATTTTCCTCACCTGTATGATGAAAAATAATAATGGCAAGAACATTTGGGATTATAATGTGACAAATAATGTAGCGTTAGTGTGGGGATTACATAAGGAAACACATAGCAGGTTCTGAGTACAGTAACTGACACATGGTAAATGCTAGATAAATGTTAGCTATTACTGTGATGATGGAGGTGACGACATCTGTCGGTATAATGCTCTGTACTTCAGACTCACAGGAAACACAGTGCATGTGAGCACACATGCACATTGCAAATCGTGATAATAATAAACATTATTGTGTATATGTTTCTACAAAGCAGTTAACAGAAGTTCCATATTGCAATAGTTTCTAAAATGTCCTGTAACGAAAAGCATAGTTCTCAGTTCTGAGGGAAATTCCATAAATCACTAAAAATTCTCATCCCCACTGAGTCTCTCTGTGACACCTCCAGCGGCTCAGCAGTCATTCACAGGCCCAGCAGCTTGAAGGTCAGGGTTGCAGTATTTTCAGGTGCCAGGGCCACTTCAGCATTTAACCCCTAGTCCAGTCAATTTAAGGCTACTCAGATTTGTTCTCTCCTTTGAGACAGGACCCAGCAGGGTCTTATCAGGTGGTTCTCCCCAGGGAAGAGAAACTTACTCCAGGACAAGCTGACCAACCACATCAAATAAGGGCAGACGAGGGACAGTCCCCTATGTCCCATGTGTGAATGCTCTGGGAGTTATGAAAAGACCTTGAAAGTGTCATGATAAATAAGGGGAAAATGATACAAAGGAGGGTAGTGGGGATGGTTTTGCAGACAGATGGGCCACTGTGGTTGGTTGTCAGAATCTTGAGCAGTTTCTTCAACCTTATGGCCAGAGCAGGAAAGAGTTTCAAGGAAAAGAAAATGTTTGAGAAGGTCATCTTCTCAGACAGATATTTATGATTTCAAGGATTTAATATTGGTGATCTTGTTACTGGTTTACACACAGTGAAGTGGAAAAACTAAAAGGCGAAACCCATTCCCTTACATAAACACCTGAGGCATTTAAGAAAAAGAGAAACATTAAATTTAAGATCTGTCTTATTTTTTTTTCCGTAAGCCTGCTTCAATTTGTGTACTGTAGTTTGAATGACTTTTATAATAAACTATTTTTTTGCACTTATATAGGGATTAGAGCAATTTAAATTTTGGTTTTATTTTATTTTTGATCTCTGAAGTAATTAAAAGCAAACCCATAAAGATGCAATGTCACAGTGTATGGGACATCCCTTTACATCTGAAATATCTTCTCTGCATTAAGCTTTGAGGAGAAATGGTAGGAAGCACCTGGATATATGGATATGTTTGTTTTCCTCAGATTTCTTTTTCTGTCAGACTTACACAAAGGGAAGATGTATAAAATATCTGAAGTACTATTACTTTTCATAAACTCAAAGGTTACATGGTTGATTCACATACACTGATATTACTGGGTAAAGATAATTCCATTACAAAAATGAAAATATACAGAAGTCATCAGATATAAGTGAGAAGTTTGGAAAATGGAAAGCTAGAGTATAGAGTGCAGCCCTTCTGGGCTATAGTCGATTAACTCCTAAAGAAAAGAATCTTTGGAACTTTGGTAACTTAAAACACTGCAAAATAGAAGACAAAACTTTTCAATCAAGTTCTGCGTATACATTTTTTAAGCTCTGATAATTGAGTAATTACACATTTTTCTACTGGCTATCTTTCACTTCAACACTGATAAAATAGAAGTGGCAGTCACTGCAATGCATCAGTTCCAGACTGGGTTGATAGGTTATAGAAGGAGACACAGAAATTCACTTCTGTCTCTATAAGAAGACAATACTCCTATGTTCCCCTTTACTCCCACAAATATTTACTGAGCTTCCGTCTTTTATGTGCTGGTTCCTTTGGTATCTATGTTTCAGGAGAGAAGATGACTGAAATATTTCTTGCTTTCAAGGACAGAGCTTATGTCCTACCAGGGGCAGTGGGGGATGCATTTAACAAGTATACATATGACTATACACAAGGTGAAATCAAATGGGTACCAGAGAGAAGTACCACTAGGAGAGTAGGAATGAACCTTCAAAATCAGCCAGTCAGTCTAATCTGCTTCATTTTACAGGTGAAAAATGAAGTCAAGGGTAGTAAGTTAGCCTTGCTTAAGGTCACACTATATTAGAACATACCCAGGACTGGAAGTCAGGTCTTCCAGTGTCAAGTCAAATCAAGGGCTCTTTTGAATTTAAGCTGCACTGTCACTTTTGGGGAAGTTAATTAACTTTAATTGTTCTTGGGCTTTGGCATGTTTCACTTTAATGCAAGAGTAAAAAAATATATCAAAAATCTTTCTGGACACTATAAAATGCATGCAACAAATTAAATTTTTATAACTTTCTAAATCCATTATGCATGTATCTGATCCATTTTACAAAATGGTTGTAAAATTCAATTGTCAGTTGAATGAAGTAACAAACCCCCATAGATAGGTCATGACAAAAACACTGTTTTGTTATCCACAGATATTTGAAATTTAACTTGGATCCATGAGAATAGTGGTTGAGAATTTCTTTAAAATTATGTGAACCTTCACATGACTGTAGTTTTGCTCTCAGTGAATGTTGATTGGGACAGATATGAAATAGCTAAAAGCTAGTAAGAATTCATTAGCAATTTTAAATTATGAGGCAAGGAAGCATCATGTATAGACACCTAAAAACAAAAAAGGTAACGAGTGTGTGTGTATTATGCCATATATATTCCTTCAAAACGCCACCTTACATGAAAATGAGACTAACCCCATTCATTCATTCATCATTCATTCAAGCAAATTAATCTCATTGCAGTCATGAGACATAACATCAATAAGGCATGTATTTAGAGTTCTTTTTCTACGACACACAAAATCAAATGTCTCTCCATATTCTTTCAACTGGACTTCCTTGTGGCCAGTAGAATAGAAAGTGGCTGTGGAATTTTCTGTGGATCAAAGCAACAGGTGAAAACATAAATTTTAGCAGAATATTCTCACCAACTATAGTATTTTTCTTGTATACTTCACAGAAGGTGATGTACATCACCTGTAGCAAGTATCCCACCAGTGTGAGATGAATAACCATTCACTACAATGTTTGCTCATTACTGACCTCTACTGGGCTCAATAGATCCTGCAGATGATTTTTAAATAGGTTGATGGGTGGTTCTTAAGAGAAAGGGCCGAAGCTGAAATGTCTGCATAATGCTAATAGGCACTCATCTTTAATTCAAGTTGGCCAGGCAAATAGTTATCTTTAAAGGCAAGAGATTTAAACTCTACCATGTGTAAGGCTTACTTGGCAGTGCTCTTTTTAAGGTTGGCATAGAGTACATTTACCCCAGTTACAAAATCCTAGTAACATCTGTTGATTTGAAGTGTTCATTTGCTTCTGATTTCCAAGTTCTTCCAGTAAATCTACATGCATTCTGAAGCTAACTAAATTTTGAAGAAATGAGCAGCCTCATAGGCACTCCATACTTACTTGTTCAGTGATTTCCTTTTCTTTGCTTGGAACTTTGGTTTCCTGGTAACAACAGCAAACCAATAGAAATGTGGATAGCCCTGTTCATTTACATGAAAACTTAAATACTTATATATTTACATGAAATTTACACAAACAGTGTTGCAATGGTCTGTTTGCTTTGCCTTTTACAGATCATTTCTGATAGGTTGTATAAACAAGGATGTTAGTGTCCTCTTTCTAAAATAAGTACAGCTGAAAAACAGCTTACTGATTTTAAATCGTGCCCTCCACATCCTCAATTGGACTTAAATATCCAGGAAGATCTTTATGGACTGTAACAGATTATGGCTGCCCTCTAGTGACTAGACATTCTTGCTGTTTCAGTTTAGGTTAGAATAGGGCATATTTAAAACATATGTCCTAATTTCTATTCAATCATTTGGGCGTTAGAAATCTTAATAGAGAGAATACAATACACACACCATTAATTCTGATGAATCTCAATTATATTCTATGAAATGAAGATATATATAAAATGCAGAAATGCAGATATATTTTTCTCAATCACAGCACTTTTGCCAATGTGCATTTCTTTAAAAGTCAGCCGTTTTCCAACTAAACTCTTATCAGTTAAATAACCCTATTATTATTTCAGTATTCGTAGAACAAAGGTTAGGTTTTTTTAATGTAGGAAGGCTAATTATCTATCAGTACTAACTATTGAATCTTCTTCCTATCTCTAAACCTTTCTCCATCTTATTCTCCCTGGCAAAGAGAACATATTCTGTTTGTTTGACAAGCAATTTGTATTTCCAACTAGCTTCGGAGAAATTGCTTTTTTTCTAATTGCTAAAATGTCTGGAGTTGTATTTGGATGATCACACATGACTGGGTACATCAAGCCACATTTAAAATTCAGCCAGCAAGACTATAACTGCCCCAATCAATAGTAGTGAAGCTCAGTGTTCCAGACCACAACTGCAAGTTGGTTTTCTTATTTCATAGCAGCTACAGGGAACAGAATGGCAATGTTAGATTTGATTAATTTCAAATTAAAGAAAAACAAAACAAAAAACGACAACAACAAAAACCAAAAAAACCCCACTGACTTTGGTCTATTGCTGATAGAGCTGAATCAAAATAAATCTCATTGCCAAGCAGACTAGAGAAAAATCACCTCTTTGAAGGTTGACAGGAAAGCAAATCATTTTTCATTTGCCGCCCCAATTTTTCCCCTATCCCCAAAACAAAAGGCATTTTCTGCAATGTCTTGGTGTTACTTTTTCTATAAAAAGTAAGTTTTCACCACAAGTGTGAAAACCTAAAATTCAGCTAACCATAGAAGGAAAAATTCTTCCTGGCCTGTATGAAATGATGAATCCTCCTTGTTTAAAACACAGGGCATTATTTTACCTTGGATCACACTCTGACATATATAAACATTCAGGATACAAATGCAGTTGGAAAAATTGATGGATCCCTATTGCTATAGTATCTAATGAAAAATATTGATATTAAAAAGAGGTTGACTAGATAATCTAGTCTGACTTTCCACATGGTCAATCATCTAAATGTCCTGTTGGATGGTCTAAAACTAATAGAATAAATTCAATTGATGGCTGGTTATGATTTGGGTGTATGTTTCTAAACCCTTATAAGAGGACAATTTATTCCCTATTTGTCCTCATTCCCTTTGTAGGAAAGCATCCTTTTCCTTCTGTATAATAAAATCAACAAGAAATTCCTTTCGGGAAATCAGAACCAAATTTTCTGGGCTTTGTGGTTATGTAAAAATGGCTAAAATCAACTGACAGTAATACTAACATCTGCCTTTCAGTTCATCCTTATAATTCCTGGAAAAAATACTCAGTTCATTTCACTTTAATAAATATTTGTGGAGTTCTGAGTCTATGTCAGATGTATTAGCTCCTGGGGATGAAAACACAGATAAGATTGAGTTTCTGCTTGAAATGAACAAATACTTACAAATTGTTGTACTCAGTAATACATATATATTCAATACACAATTCTAGTACAGAATAGGGATTAATTCCCTGCAGACCAGGGAAGTCCTGTTAGAAGGGATGACTCCATTGGGTCAACATTTTGAAGGATAAATAGTAAATCTCTAGACAGATAAGAGGAGGAAAGGACACTCCAGCTGGACAAAATGACCACTTTTTTTGTTTTTGTTTATTTTTTTATTAAAGTATAATTGATGTGCAATAATATAAGTTACAGGGGTACAATGCAGTGATTTACAATTTTTAAAGGTTATACTCCATTTATAGTTATTATAAAATTATTGACTATATTCCCTGTGCTGTATATATTTGTAGCTTATTTTATACAGAATAGTTTGTACCTCTTAACCTCCTACTGATATATTGCCCCCTTCCCTCTTCTCTCTTCCCACTGGTAACCACTAGTTTGTGCTCTAAATCTGTGGGCCTGCTTTTGTTGTGTCATATTCACTAGTTTGTTGTATTTTTTAGATTCCACATATAAGTGATATCATACAGTATTTGTCTTTCTCTGTCTGGCTTATTTCACTTAGCATAATGCCCTCCCAGTTGATCCATGTTGCTCCTAACGGCAAAGTTTCATTCTTTTTTATGACTGAGTAATATTCCATTGTATATTTTCCACAGTGGCTGCACCAATTTACATTCCCACCAACAGTGTATGGGATGAAGGTTCCCTTTTCTCTATATCCTTACCAAATTTGTTATTTATGGTATTTTGAAGATAGCCATTCTGACAGATGTGGAGTGATATCTCATTGTGGTTTTGATTTGCATTTCCCTGATGACTAGCCATGTTGAGCATCTTTTCATGTGCCTGTCATCTGCATGTCCTCTTTAGAAAAATGTCTATTCAGGCCTTCTTTTTTTTTTGACGTTGAGTTGTATGGTCTGTTTATATATTTTAGATATTAACTCCTTATCTGTCACATTATTTGCAAATATTTCCTCTCATTCTGTAGATTGTCTTTCTGTTTTGTTGGTGGTTTCCTTTGCTGTGTAAAAGTTTTTAAGTTTAATTAGGTCCCATTTGTTTTTTTGTGCTTTTATTTCCTTTGCTTTAGGAGACAGATGAAAAAAGTGCTATGATTTATGTCAAAGGATATTATGCTTATGTTTTCCTTTAGGAGTTTTATGGTTTCCAGTCTTAAATTTTGGTCTTTTGAGTTTATTTGAACTGAGTTATGTCAATTGTTGTATCCTTGTCATAAATTTTGCCTATAATATTTATGTTCTAAATTCAGTAGTAATTTAATAAATACTGGTTTCAACAATCAGTGCCTTAAAAACTACTTGATCTTCTGAACTCCTACCTTATGCCATGCAGTATCCTAGGTGCTGAGTTAAAAAACAAAAACAAAAACTGAACATGAAAAGGTACATGCTCTCAAACTGTTTACATGTTTGTAAAACATGCAACCCTACCAAAGTTGTAGTTAGAGAATCAATAAAGAAAAAGAGAAAGGGTGAAGAGGCAGCAATAAAGGAACTCTTTCAACATATTTTTGGAAGAGGAAAGGCAAATGAAAAAGTGATAATATCAAAGAATAGGAAAAGTTACAACTCACATGATAAGAGAGTGGGTGGCCAGGAAAAGTAAGGCAATTCACCTTTTGTGAAATTCTGAGAGCCTCAAAGCTTAAAAGCACAGGTCCCAGGGAAGGTGAGAATGAAACTCATGCTAAGAACAGGGAATTTGTTTAGGAATTTGTATAGCGAGTGGATGAACCACACCAAAGTCCTGCCACAAATTCATACAACTGGTCTCTCATGCACAGTCAACAGCAAGGTTGAGGACAGGGTTAAATAAATAATAAAATGAATCAAGCAAAATCTACATACTGAATGGTGCTAAATCTACATGCTAAGGCAGCTTAGCCTTCCCTGCTTTGAGAATGTTGGAAAGCAAAACTTCTCCTTTCAGGTAGGACATTTTAATGAATATTCTAAATGAACTAAATAGTTCCAGAGAAAACACTTCATATATTGACACTTAGCAGTATACCTAAGAACAAATAAGTCAATTCAACTGATGATTGTGTAGGTTATCTCACAAGTCAATAAGTGTCATACCCACTCACAGAGAACAACCAGTCAGCTTTTTAGTGTATTAGCCTTATATATGAATAGAGTCAAGCACAACTTGACATTTTTTTAGGAAATCTCTGACGAGAAAGCAATAAATTACGTAATATCAACCATATCTTCTCAAAGGGAACTCACAGGAAAGATACAATGTCAGAAGCAAAAGCCAATAACCAAATCTTTAATTATCACAGAGATGAGAGAAAATATTTTGTCCATAAAGGAAGGATAGGGCATGAGAAAAAGAACAATTTAAGAATATGAAGAAGCTCTTGAAAATAATTTTTTTATTAATAAAATAACAATTAAATTCAAAGGTTAACAGAGTAGGATAGCTCTAAAAAATGTAGAACATAAAGATGAAAAATAGAAACTAAAAGTGGAAAAATGCAAATATGAAGAGCAATCCAAAAAGATCAACTTCTTATTAATAGTAGCTTTAGAAAAAGAAGCAGGGATTAAGTGAGAAAATTATCAAATAAATAATACAAAACCATTTTCCAGAGCTAAGGACAAATTTTTTTAAAGTGAAAATATTAATGGTCTAGCACAGTACATTGAAAACACACACACACACACACACACACACACACATTACAATCAAATGTGTAAATACCACAGGCATAAAGATGTTAAGAGTTTTCATACAGGAAAATAAGTCACATACAAAAGCAATAAAATCAAAATGAATGCTTGAAGATAGTGGGACATTGTTAATCAACTATACTCCAATATAAAACAAAAATTAAATAAATAAATAATAATTCAATTAAAATATTTGGAAGAATAGGATTTTTGAGTTAGAATTCTCAATGCAGCCAGATAAGCAATTAAAAATGCAGAATAAATATATTTTCAGATATGTTCAGACTCAAATAATTAGTTTCTTATAAAATC
Organism: Monodon monoceros; assembly: GCF_005190385.1. Taxonomy (NCBI): domain Eukaryota; kingdom Metazoa; phylum Chordata; class Mammalia; order Artiodactyla; family Monodontidae; genus Monodon; species Monodon monoceros. The sequence goes on from NW_021703774.1 coordinate 111,389,771, forward strand.
TTTCTTAGAAACCTGCCTTAGGATTTTTTTCCTTAAGGGGGACAAAAAAACAAGCAAAACTCTAAAAACAACGGAAAGCAAGTCGTTGGATTCAGAATACAAAGAAATGAAGAAAAAATACCTGGTAAGTCCCAGTAGATATATATAAAACAGACCTAGAGAGTATGGTGGAAGACAGAGGACCATGAAAGAAAGTTCTTTAGAAGAAAACATCAGTGCAGATTTTCTTTATAAAGTTAAAGTTAATAAAGTTCTTTCTGGAACTAAGGGATTATCTAATATTTTTGAAAATTATTTCTTGTGTCTGGTGCATAAAAATTAAGGAAATGGATAACAATTAGGAGGCTTCTGAGCAGAAAGGGAATATTTAATGGAACACACATTTATTTTTGCTTTCCCCTCCATACCCTACTTTAATGACAGTGAAGTGTATATATGCAAAAACAAAGAAAGCAGGAGACAGCAATTAAAAAAAAATAGAATCTGAGAAACAATAAAGTAATAAATAATTTATTAGATCTAAGAAAACTGAATCTTACCCTAGAAGGTGAAAGCTGAACATCACTCCACAAAATCTCCCAAGGGCTCTAGATTTAGAAAAACAAAATAGGTACTTTTGGATGTAGGGTTAAGAGAAATGTTAAAATTAGGAAGATTGTTTGAAAGCCTGATTAAGAAGCAAGGAGAATTGCAGATTCCTTACTTTTTTGTAGAGTTGTCTCATTCTAACACATGAGAAAAAAAAAAAAACTGGAAGTTTATTCTTTGGAGATTATAATTTTGGACTTTGGGCTATTGGGCATATTTGAGGGTGAGTATAAGGTATGGTATTTAGAGGGATTAGATAAATTAACTGGGCTCCCAGTATACTGAGAGTCAAGAAGTCACTCTCCACACAAAAGATTGGAAGATCTTTCTTTGTGGAATTTGATAAGTTCAAGAGGAAAGTCTTTGAGAGGTTTATACTGCATAAGTTAATAATTGATGAGATCCATCCATGGACTCAGAGCTTCCAATTAGCTTTTTCTTGATGAAGTGATGACTAAGGAGAGTACAAATAGGGGTTTCTGGAAGGTGCTCATAATATTCTTTTTTTTTTTTTATTTGAGAGCTGATTACCCAGGTGTGATCAATTTGTGAAATTTCATCAGTCTAAACATGCATATTATACTTCATTAAAATTAAAATATGTAAAAAAGTAAGCAATAATAAAAGGATCAGAATAATCCCAACTAGTTACTGACTGGCAATGGCACGATCCTCTAGGTAATTATTTCCTTTAAATCATTTTATTTCTGTCAGTAATGGTCATAGTTGCAGAATAGGTCTTTTGAGAAAAAAACTTGAGTCCCAAAACGTTGGATAAACTTTCTTTTAAATTTGTCCAGAAGTATAATATGAACTAATATCATGACTCCTGGGCCACAGAGTTTTCTGGAGGCTAGAACGGCAGCTCTTCACTATGCTCCAAACTTTTTCTCTAATAATAAAGGCTTCTGAACACATTTATCTAAACTCTTTTAACCAAGGTCATACCGTATGCGTTTAAACTTGACACTATTGAAATCTTAAACCCCAAGATTTTACATATACACGTTACTTTCTAATTCTAGAACCTTCGAGTTAGGATTCACATAGGATTACTTTAAAGAAAACTAGCCATTTGCCTGGTACCAATTGTTAAACTTTAATTGAATGCTCTTACAGTTTAAAAACTGCAAGCGGTATTTCTCACATGGAATAGGACTTAATAAATAAAATATTTAAAAGGAGTGAGGAAAAGTACAATTTTCCATGCTTTGCTTGCAAAGAAAAGTAGCTGAAGTAAAATATTTCTATATGAAGTTGAAGACAAATATCTCTGTGTAGAAATAATGTAAATTAATTTATATGTATTGCAGAAGAGAGCTATCTAAATTAGGAAATAGTACATGTTTATTCTGTTGATTTCCTTACTGTGGTGAATTTTGCCAAGTTTGACTCCACTAGGATCCTCAGATTTGTACTTTAGACTTAAGAAATCCTTGTCACTGCCCTGTTCTTTTTGGCCACAAATCCTGTCCTGGTGATTTTGCAGTGAACTCTCCTGCTAGAAGCCTGGCCAAACTCCAAGAGTTCTTTGCTCAGGGAGCTTTCCTGCTGTTGTGCCATTAACTATGGAAATGTTCATATTTTATGGATTCTGCTAAAATTAGATGCCTCTGCGCTCAATACACCTAAGAGAATATGCGGAACTTCACACTGAAAAAGCCAAAGGTAGTACCGTGTATAAGCTGCTGTTTGGAGGCAATTGAAGGGCGGAGAGTAATCGCCCCCCCCCCCACCAGCCTCCATCCTTGTTCGTCTGCTATCCATTCTCCAAACAGCAACACATTATTGTGTGAATCAAGCTTTGTCACTTCTTTGATAAAAGCATGTCTTGGGCTTCTCAAGTTTTCACTAAATAAAATTTAAATGCCTTCCATGACCTACCTGTGTAGTACACTAGCAGCGTACCCAAGGTGATACTGTCCTGTGCAGCTGGCTCTAAGCTGTCACTTTACCTCTTACTCTCCTCTCTGCAGGCACATTACTTATTGACTATTTCAAACACCCAAACAAGTATTGCAAGCATTATGTATCGGTACAGTTATGTTGGTTGTTTATAGACAAGATGTGTCCTACTAGTCACTAAAATATTTTGGGTGTCAGCCCTGCTAAGTTTTCCTGGACCTCAAAGCTTTTGCAATTGCCAGCGGTTCCCACTTCCTGGAACGTGCTGCTCACCCTCCAACTCTAGCCATGACTGGCTCCTTCTTCCCTTCAGGTTGACATAAATGTCTCCTCTTTAGAGTCTCCTTCCCTTCCTGTTTTGCATCAAGAAATTTTCTCCCTGTATGGCAGTCACTCTCTCACAAAAACGTCAAGTGTTCATAGCACTTCTCATACCCTCTAAAGTTTTTAATTCAGGATAATTGTCAGTCTTTGCCATTGGAGTATTAGCTTCATAAGGGCAAGGTCCTCTTGTCTGTTTATTGGATCTTGATTTTGAGCAGATGGATTGACTCAGTTAATCCTTGTACAGGATGAACAAATAATAGGGATTTAAACATCAATACATAGTTGTGAACCACTGTGCAGTATTATTTCATAAGCCACCCTAACATGCAGGAATAAGGGCAGGCAATCCTGGAACTAGGGTTTTTATAGATTAAGAACCTAAGTCATAGAGTTGAGGTCATGAATATCTCTGCAACTAAGGTGTAAGATTACAGATCAAATAACAATATTTTAATGTGCAAAATAGGAAGAATTGTTGGCCATGAATCTATCTTTCCTGATATATCTGTATGTCTAGATACCATCATCACTAATAGCACTGTCTTTGTGAAAATATAGAAATGTCAGGATAACACCACTGACCTAGCATATATTTAATTGAGAATTGCATTGATAAGGGTGAAACTTTCTATTCTGTGCCTAAAATCCTCTGAGGAAAGAGCTTCAGCAAACACAACTGGATTCCTGAGAGCCCAAGAATTAGTGGAGCCTGGTAGGCTGAAATTTGAAGGATCAAGAAGCCAGAGAAAAGGATGTTTCCTAATCTCATATTCCAGATTTCCCCAGATTTGTTCTCTTAAACCATTTTGTCTAACTATGAGGCCTCTGATTCACCAAAAGTGTAACTGCCTTCTCAGACAGGGAGATCGGTGGTCCTCAGGTCAGTTTTCGTACATTCCTTGAGTCTACTAATCTAATACCTTCCGTCCTAAATTCCCACTGGTGGGAATTCAAAATTTAATTTCCAGGAGGATCTGGAATGGATTAAGGGAGCACATAAATAAATTTCAAGGTTTCTCTATATCTAAGGCTGAAACCCCATTCTCTGTTCTGTTTTTCAACTCAGATTATGTCCAGACACATTGCCTCATCAAAAGTTCTACAATGGGGCTTCCCTGGTGGCACAGTGACAGAGTCCGCCTGCCGATGCAGGGGACACGGGCTCGTGCCCTGGTCCGGGAAGATCCCACATGCCGCTAAGCAAAGTTCTACAATTACATCAACTGATTACATTGACACAAAAAAATGACAAAAAATGGAGCTACCCCAAATTTATAATAAGTCCATCCTATTAAAAATTTTCTAATTTCTAATTAATACTCTAAAATATTAATGTCAAATTTTGTAAATTCAAAAGAGTTAAAGCTAAAATCAAATTCCCTTGACTTCGTAAATTGCAATTCCAAGATCTGGAGACCCAGAAATCCGATAACAAGCTAACTGAAGATTTTTTTTCTCTTCCAATGTATATTCTGTTCACTCTCAGTCCTGGTTTTCCAACTGTCTAGCCTGGGTAGAGTTGGGCTAGACTCTATTGCACATGTTCCTTTAGCACTGCTGAAGTAACTTATCTAAACTATTTTATGTTGCTAATACAAAGTTTCATGTTGCAAATGAAGGGATACATAGTAGATTCATAGCACTGGCCCATACCCCAAAATTTTTTAAATAAACCCATCCACTGTCCCTATAAATATTGGCATGAGCAAAATTATGGTTCTATAGTCTAGAATTTAGTTGCTAACACCATAGAAACTATGACAGAAACTTAAGGATACTAGATTAAAAGAAGACAAGTTTTAAAACAAATTTTCCAGATGCCACCCTCCTCATGTTTCCAGTTAATCTATGCTAATATTCCAGAATCTATCACCTGTGAATCTAAACTTATTTGGTAAACATACCATCTTCCACCAAAATGTATATTTTAAGACTCTTCATTGATAACCAAAACATGATGTTTCCTCATTCAGAAAATGACACTTTTGAGAAATCATTGCTCTTTGCCAGAATTTTAGATGAGATGTCTTTCCTATACATAACCCACATTTGCTTCAATTAGAGAATTACCAACAGATTTTGAATGGAAGTTGCTGTTAATGTTTCTGAACTGTAGGCTTGTACTCCTCTGGGAAGAAGCAATATTTCTGCCATGCCTTCTCACAGTACTTTTTTTTTTTTTTTTTACTCTGACATCTGTATTATTCTTTTCATATAGAGTTTCCCATAGTGAAATAGAACCGATACAAACCAGATTTTCCAAAAGCATCCAAAATCCCATGTTTTTACCTCCCAGAATTGGATAAACCTATTGAGAAATTATTTTCCCTGCTGGCCAACATCAGAACCAGGCTTGGAGTTTTATTATAGTTCTGCCTAGCATCCTTTTAATGCCTCAAATCTTTGCTTCCCTTAGAGAAGCATAGGTTTGTCAGGAATATTACCTACAATAACTATAACACCCTGAAATATCACCTAAAAATATTTTTACTATTTTATGCTGACCTTCCCTGTCCCTCCACTTTTATCTGTTTAGATATTCAAAAAGATGTGTCCTGTATTGATATTACAGAGAATTCTCCATCAGTAGCTTTGAAAGTCTTCTTCTCAATGGTGTCCTCGGTTCTGGCTTCCTCTGGTGGATGCATTCAAGTCTGTTATCTTGGATTTTGCTCTCTTCTTCTGTCAGAGATCATTGGGCTTCAGTCACTTTCTGATCTAGCAACAACTTAAATATCTTTCCCTTTTCTAGTACTCTCTTTAGAAAAGTTTTACTTAGGTGCTTCATCTTTATAGTACATCAAATCTGAAGGAAAAAAAAAAAAAGGAACAGAGCCATGACTTCAGTTCTGTCTCTAGAATTTGCTTGTTAGACAAGACATTCTTCTCCTCTGTGGAGAAGTAGTTGAGAGGACAGTTATAGGTCGGATTACTCTAATGATGCCATTTCAGGATGGCAAGGGACAGGAACTTCTTTCTCAACTAATAATAAGAAAATAATAATTGAAAATTTCCAAAAAAGTGAACAAGTAACGATGACAACAAAACTGTAACAGAGAGTCAAGGTTTAAATATGAAGTAACCTTTAAAAATTAGGAAGAGAACTGATGAGATTCAAAAAAATGAAAATATCAGTAATAAATGTATCAAGAAATAAGCTGAGACATTATGGATATAGTAAAGAAATTAAAATATTATTCTAATATATAATAAGGAGGAGGAAAGGGTATTTGAAATATTAAAACAAAAAATCAGTACAGAGGCCAGACTTCTGGATAGCTGAGAGAAATGGCAGCAACAAGCTAAGTATTTCCAAAAATAATCCCCCAACCCATGAAAAAGCAAAAGGGAAACATAAATTATATAAAAAAGTATCATAACTTGAAGATAGAGATACTAAACCCACAAAATAAGTATGAGTAAAAAAAAGTAAAATTGTTAAGTCTCAATATGTGATCTCTCATACTTCTGCCTCACCTCCAGCCAGTTTCAATGCTTTGTGGTGACCAAAGGCAGACTGGAAAACACTTCAGGGAAGACAGATGAGGATAGCAGGCAAAGAAGCCTTAGTGTGACTAGAAACTACCACCTTAAATCTGAAAATACTGGCAAAGTGTTTGGGCAGATCAGAGCACAGACTACAAGGGCAAGATTTCAAGAGCAAGTGATTCAAAGAGTGCAAGGTAAACGGTCAGATGCAAAGGGATACTCTCTGAAACATGTAGCTGTGAGGAAGAAAAACAAAGCAAAACAAAAAAAGAAAGATGTGTTCTTTGGCAAGAGGTTAATGAAGGAAAAATATAAAATAAAAAAGGGAGGAAATTTAGTGTTCTGCAAGACTAAAGAGAGTCATAAAATCAGAGCTATAACCCCACCATCAAAACAAACAAACCTTTCTAAAGTATCTGGATTGTGCTATACCTAAAAAAGAGTGTCCTTATACTAAGGATATTGTATATTATTTTACAAAATTCTGATGTAACACACTAATACCATAAAATGAACAAAAGAAATGTAAAATATTTACAAATCCATTGAAGAAAATTAGAAAAAGAAACACATAACACATAGAAAATACACCACTTCCTCCTCCAATTAACAAAGTATAAGACATGTGTAAACTAAAATTCCAAACAGAAGTATACATACTCAAATGAACATTCAAATCAGAAGTTTTAAAAAGCAGAAGGAAATTAAAAAGAGAGTGAATGGGGCTTCCCTGGTGGTGCAGTAGTTGAGAGTCTGCCTGCTGATACAGGGGGCACGGGTTCGTGCCCCGGTCAGGGAAGATCCCACATGCCACGGAGTGGCTGGACCCGTGAGCCTGCTAAGCCTGTGCGTCCAGAGCCTGTGCTCCACAAGGGGAGAGTCCACAACAGTGAGAGGCCCACGTACCGCAAAAAAAAAAAAAAAAAAAAGAGAGAGATAGTGAATGGAATTCTGAAAAGAAAAGAAAGAAGTGGAAAAAAACATCTTACAGCTAAAAAATACATTTCAAGAGCTAAAAGGAATGAACACAAATAAAACATCTATTAACTACATTGAGAAAGACAAGAAAACAATCCAGAAAATAAAAACAACATAACAGAAGATGAAAAGATACAAGAAAGATAAAAAGAATCTGAGAGCAAGTAGTACAAATTGAAGACAGGCAAAAAATAACTGTATTTCTATAAATGGCATCCTTGAAGAAGGTTTACAAATTAATGAAACAGAGCTAACATCTCTACACACAAATACAACAAAATAAACAATTATAAAATATAATAAAAGAGTTGAGATTAAATAGTCATATTTATATATTCAAATGTAAATTAACTTATCTACTTAAGAAAAGATATTTTCACTTTGGCTCACAAAACAAGACCTAATTATATACTGTGCATAAGAGACACACCTAAAACAAAGTGATTCAGAAAAGAGTGGACAAAAATATACCAGGCAAGTATGAATCAAAAGAGAGAAGGGATAGTGATCTTGATATCAGACACTGTGAAAGTCAAGCTGAAAACGATTAAATGTGATAGCATGACACTCTACTATTCAACCTTGTTCTAGAAGTATTAGTCAATGCAATTAGATAAGAGAAATGAATTACTGGAATAACAATGGGTAAGAAAAAGCTGATTTATCTCTATTTGCATATATGATTGTATACCTAGAAAACCCCAGATAATCAATATGACTAAATAAAATAATAAGAGTTCAGAAAAATATATGATATAAAATTAACATACAAAAATCAATAGTCTTCATATATATAAACAATAATCAGCAGATGACATCATGGTGGCAAAAATTTCATTTACAATACCAGCAAAGAAGATTAAGTGGTAAAGGATAAGGTTAACATAAAATGCACAAAATCTATACAAGAAAAATGTTATCAATACTCCTGAAACTCAGAAAAGTAGTCTTGAAATAATGAAATATATATTCTTTATTTTTGGAGAGGGTAATTCAACATTACAAAGATGTCAATTCTCACTAAATTAATACATGAATTCATTGTGGTCATAGTAAAAATACCATCCAGTATTTTATGGAATTAAGTGATTTAATACTAAAATACATACGAAGTATCAGCCATGCTAGGTTAGCCTGTTAGTCAAAGCAGTGAAAAAGAAAGATTACAAACAGGAAATAATTGTATCAGACAGTAAAACTTATCTCTATAACTAAAATAGTGTGATACAGTTCAGTGCATAGACAAATAGACCATTAGAATAGAAAGTTCGGAAATAGACCCATGTAGTAATAAAATGAACTTAGGTTCTTTGGGGGAAAGTCTATTCCAGGTCTTGGGCAGAGAAAATACAAGATGTGCTCAGAACATCTTATGCTAAAAAATAATGAAGTGCTGGAGAAAGGATAGAATCAAGTCAAAAAGACATAAGATGTTAAGCAGAAGAAGCTAGCAATGGCCAAAGGTGGAAAAAATTGAGCAGCCAATTAAACAGTGGTAGTGTTGCATTATAAGCCATAGAATAAAATAAATATCTGTGAATTTATACTAATATACATAAATAATTTAATTAATACATAAATAGGGGAGAATACATACATACATCACATACATCCAATTAAAGGATCTCCTGCAAAATATTTATCAATTGTAAAGGAAAACATAGTAACTCTACAGTGTGGAAACCCATGAGATACCACCTTAAACAAATGATTAAAGTTAAAATAATAATACACACACATGACCCCTGAATGTGGGTTATTGTGTTATTCTTGCCAAAAAGGCAACATCACAATCTAATCATGAGATAAGTGCAAATTGAGAGACATTCTATAAAGTAATGACCAATACTCAAAAAAATTTCAAGGTCGGACTGCCCTGGTGGTCCAGCAGCTAAGACTCTGAAATTCTAATGTAGGGGGCGTGGCTTTGATCCCCGGTCGGGGAACTAAGATCCCACATACCGTGCAGCATGGTGGAAAAAAAAAAAAAAAAATCAAGGTCATGAAAGATAAGGAAAGAGTGAGTAACTGTCAGAGACTAGGAAAGACTAGAGAAACATGACAAATAAATGCAATGAGAAAAAGGACATTAGAAGAAAAACTGGTAAGATTTAAATAAAGTTCATACCTTTGTTAACAGTATTGTAGTAATGTTAATTTCCTTATTTGGTAACAGTGCTAAGGTTATGTAACTTGTTACATTAAGAAAGTTGACTGAACTGTATATGTGAACTCTCAATACATCCTTTTTAATATTTCTAAGCCTGAACGTATTTCAAAATAAAAATAAAATAAGCATTGCAAGAAAAGCTTGATCCAAGTATGAAGCAAATTAAACTGGTATGGTTTTGAGCAATTGGTGAATTGTAGAGAATCCATTTGAAAATGCGCATTTGAGTAGCACAGAGATTATGACATTAGAAATTTAGAGAGACAAATAATTTATGGACAAATAAATTACAAATGTATGGACAAATAATTGAGGGCTTGATTACAATTATAAAAGAATATAAATATTTTCATCCTTGATGATACAAAAGTAAAATACAACTACCAGAAATTAGGAGATAGAAATAAGGAGAGGTGAAAGGAAGTACTAATAATACCATTCTAAAAAGTGGAAAGTTATGAAAAACTCTATGGTTGTGGGTCAATTATGAAAAGTAGAGGTGATACTATAATGATATTTTTTATGTCAGGAGTAGAAGATGGATAGAGTAGGTAAATTAAATTTCCATTTAACATGCTAAAATATTAAGAGAAAATATCTAATGTTGATAAATCAAATGGCACATTTAGAGACTATAACCACAAATCACATTATGAATAGTGATGATTATAAGTAAACTCCTTTTGAGAAGAGAACTAGAAGTGGGCAACCATGGGTGAATCCTATTTTCTTTGTGTGTGTGTATTTAACATTTTTAATGATATGACATATTATGTTAATTTTTTAAATATTAAAAAGGACATGATAATCACAACTTCTAATATTATTAATGTTCTTCAATTGCATAATCATATTATCCTTTTTTGTATCACTTGAGAATTTATTTGCTTTTCAAAGCTGTGCTCAAGTCATTTTGTTTTCATCTCAATATTTATGAGTAATACATATGTACCCATAAAACATTTTCTTGCTATCCCAGATAGGTTTACTATTTTGCTGCTCTGTACTCCAAGAATACTTTGTTTATAACTCCATTAAGCAACTAATCACAATTATTGTAATTTACCTAATATCTATTTCCCTTGTCAGAATGAGAATGTCTCAAGATTAGGTGTATGTATCTTACTCATGTTTGTACTTCAAGCGCTCAGAGAGACTGAAATATATTTTTCTCAATATGGAAATATTTACAGAAGCTAACAATGACATCCTGCTTCCTTTAGACATTAAGGAGAACACTATATAGAACAGAGGCAGTCAAATTCTGGGAGAATTGTCTTGGCTCCATTGTTTCTGTGCATATTCTTCAGTCATTCATTCTTCCAGGTCAAAATAAAAAATAATTTGGAACATGGGCTTCCCTGGTGGTGCAGTGGTTGAGAGTCTGCCTGCCGATGCGGGGGACGTGGGTTCGTGCCCTGGTCCGGGAGGATCCCACGTGCCGCGGAGCGGCTGGGCACGTGAGCCATGGCCGCTGAGCCCGTGCATCTGGAGCCTGTGCTCTGCAACGGCAGAGGCCACAGCGGTGAGGGGCCTGCGTACAGCAAAAAATAAAAATAAATAAAATAATAATTCGGAACAGAATAGCCAAAATTTAATGCCTATTATCCTGACTAGCCTGGTGTTGCCCACCATGATTAATACTTACCAATTGCGGTTGAAGGCAAAAACAAACAAAACAAACACATAAATACTATTGAATTGTATCCCCTAAAGATACAAGTCCTAACCCCCCAACCTCACCCCCAGAATCTGTGAATGTGACATTATTTGAAAATAGAGCCTTTACATATGATCAAGTTAAGATAAAATCATTAAGGTGGGTTCTAATCCAGTATGACTAGTGTCTTGATAAAAAGGGAAAATTTTGACACAGACAGACATGCACACGGGGAGAAGGCTATGTAAAGATGAGGGTTATGCTGCCAGAAGCCTACTAGAAGCTAAGAAAGAGTCTTGGAACCGATCTTTAATGAGTGTCTTCACAGCGGGCATGGCCCTGCCAGCACCTTGATCTCAGGTTTCTAGCCTCCAGATTTGTGAGACAATAAATTACTGTTTTCTAAGCCACTTGACTTAATGGCACTTTATTACAGCAGCCCTAGGAACATAAAATGGGCTTTGTTGGAAATATTTTCAAGCAGAGGGTCAGCAAAATGAGGCACTCTACTCTCTTGTTCTTTCATCTACCCTTGGAGAGAATTACAAAGAGGAGAGAACACAGCTGCAAGCATAGTGTGCTCCAGCAGAGAGATGTCCCTCTGCTGCATGACCTTGCTGTAGGATGTGGGGAAGGTCTGATGAATTTGGCAGGTGAAACTCTGAGCTTAGTGCCAGGTGTCTAGAGAACTTATTTGGGGAACCCAATTGATAGCACTTAAGAACTTAGAGAAAGTTAGAACTGGGCTGAATAACCTCCCCCTGAAGGGAAAGGTGTTAGTTCTGGCTTGTTCACTGCCAGACAAATCATGGAGAATATCCAAGGTCACTAGAAGACAGTACTGTTTATCTTTCTACTGTATTCTTTTTGGCAAGTTAATATTTACTGAGTGCATACTATGTGCCAGGCACTATTACTCTTCTAGATGTGTGTGTGTGTGCACGTGTGTGTTTGTGTATTGATACTTACCTTGCAGATTGGTAATGAAGTTAAATGAAGGATATCTATCTATCTATCTAAATACATAAATATACACACATATATATGTGTATGTATGTTTATATACCTCTCATTTAAATGTTTATATATATGGATGCATTTATATATATAGTATATATATGTACATAATTTATGTACATAAAGGCATTTGTATAGTATATATACTTATACTTATATGTATATATGCATATTCTTCACTTAACTTTACCACCAATTTATAAATCATGTTACTTTATTATTTTCCTTTTATATTTTAGATACTGAAGAATAGAAGTGTTCAAAAATTTTTACACAAAGTATCAGTAGAGCAAAATTCAGAATTCAGACTCCAACAATTGTGGTTCAGAAGTATATGCTATTAATACTACTTCTTAAGGAACTCTCTAAAGCTAGTGTAAGCAAAAGAAAAATAAAGGAATGTTTATGGAACAAGAGGCACTCTTAGGGAGGGAGTGGAACCAGAAACTGGACATATCTCACTCTTGTCTTTGGACCCCTCTGGCAATTGCTTTATTTTATTTTCTAACTACGTACCGATTCTCTTTTATATGCTATTCTATATGCTACTCTTTATGATTGAAAGGGTTAAGATATACATATTCTCCTTTCAAATACATATATGTCATCTAAACTTGAAATCACATAGTCTCATTTCGAACTTCTCCAAAGAAGGAGATCATTAGCTCAGTATGAGTCAATGGGCCACCCTGGGTCCAAACAGCTATTGTAGGGCTGGAGGTACAAGATAATGCTTAGTGATCACATTTTCCAGGACACTAGTTTTGTATCTATGGATATGAGTGGGAGGAGAGACAGTTTGTAGAAAAGTAGGATGGGAGCAGGTAGCCAGTTCAACAGGCATCCACTACAAGATGGCTGCACTCAGCTTATAACAGGCTAAGAGGAGAAGAGTCACAAATTTAAGACCAAACTCATAGAGTAGGTGATTTTCAGCCCCCTTCCATCTATAATACTTTTAGGTTTTAAATATATTAGTCTCTTCTTGGAATCTGAGTTTTAGAATTATGATTTTCAGAAAACATTCCTATTATGTATCTATTTCCTCAGCATACACTTACTGAACATCTAGAATATGGTTATAGGTTGAATTGTATTCCCAACTCCCAACTTCCATGAGGATCTTGGAAGTCTTAATTCTCAGTACCTGTGAATGTGATTTTATTTGAAAATAGGGTCTTTGCAGGTGATAAAGTTAATATGAGGTCATTAGGGTAGTACTAATCCAATAAGACTGTTTCTTTGTAAAAGGGAAATTCGGACATAGAATCAGACATGTGCATGGGGAGAACACCATGTGAAGATGAAAGCAGATATTGGTGTAATGCATCAACCAGCCCAGGGATACCAAAGACTGCCAGCATACTACCAGAAGCTAAAAGAAGGGCATGGAGCAGTTTGTGGTACTCCGTTATGGGAGCCCTAGAAAATTAACACAAAAATGTGTACATGAAAAAACAGTTGACCCTCAAGGAACTTACAGTCTATGATGGGGAGATAGATTTATAAACAGATCTGACAGGACAGTGAGGGACAATAACATTTCCTCAGTTAAAAATGCCTCAGGTCAAGGTCTGAAGAGATGAGAATTCCATCCACCCCATTTCCCCACAACTTCTTTCAGGATTTCACTGAACTTTCTTTGAAATATTTTGAGGTTTCAATTCAGTTGACACCTTTGAGGGATATGGGAATATCTACTCTCCTGTTTTGATTAAAATACTTCTTCTATATATTCTTAAAGAACCACATGCTTTCTGTATGGCCCAAGCATCATAATGTACTTTTATGTCTTCAAAAGATATTACACATACTGAAATGATTTGACCACATATTAGAGAGGGACCTCCTGGAAACAAGTGACAATATCTTATTAAAATCTGTGTCCCCAGCTCTTAACAGAATGCCAATATATTTTGATGAATGGATGAACAAATAAATATCAATCAAATATTTATACAAATATCACCTTTACAAGGCACCAAGTCTTTTCTCTTTTATGCAGCTTCCAGACATGTCTGCCACTGTTAAATAAATCCAGTTTGAACTCAGCAGAGAATGAAATATATATGGGGGTTAATATTCTTGATACTACTCAATATACTTTCTTGTACATAGGGCAAGACCCAGAATAGCATTCCATTTGTTTGAATGACGGATTAGTTGATTGATTTTTGTGACAAATGACAAATGCCAGTTGCCAAATTATATCTTCAAACAACTTATGTCACTCAAAATTCAACTGAACTGTACTCCTAGGACAGTCTAATCCTGGGGAGATATAACAGAAAAATTACCTTAAGTGCCACTGTATTCTGGGTCATAAGTATTTCTATTTAAGAGTGATTAAAAAGAAGCTTCCTAGTATTGATTGGGCAGACCAAGATCTCACAAAGAAGGTTCTGTCACCAATGAGATGCAACAACATTCACAGTACACTGGGAGGTGAATTCTCCTCTCTCTCCCCTCCCTGAGAGAACAAAGGAGGACCATGTTACCATTTGTTCTGTCTAGGGGTTGGTATCTGGAAATCAGAGTCCACGTGGAACTCCTTTCCTGACTGCTACCTCTAGTGTGGAAGCATGATGAAAACCAGAAGGATATGGATGTAAAGAAGAAACTAGGCCTCCCTGAAGACATAATTTTGCCTTTATTCTACTTATCACCAGGGAACCCTATTCTATATTCAGACAGTAAAAGATACTATGCAGAGTTGGATCTATGGTATTTTAATTTTTATGTTCTATGACAGTCCAAAGGATTTTAAATGTAAAACCTGGACTACCAGGAAGGAAATCTAGTTTTCTTTCCTGGTTCTACCTCTTGGTATGTGATTAGATGGGAGGGATATATACAATATAGAGATGCTACAGATATTTAAGCATTTCTCTGACTAGAATTTATTTCATTTCATCCAGGCTCTCCACTCTTTTTCATGTTAAGTTTATATAATTTCTATCTGGGTTCTTTGCTCTTCTGACTAGAATATATATCTGCTTTTTTTAAAGAGGTACATTTTATTGAATGTAAGTTATGCTTCCATAAAGATGACACCCCTCCGAAAAGACAAAAATAAAACAAAACAAAGGTATGCACATATATATGTTTTATTTTTTTCTTCTCCAAATTAATTCTAAATTAATCTTCTTGAAGTGGGAATTTTTTCTTTTCATGCAAATAGTTAGTTCAAAAACTTGTAATGGTTCCCTTTAGTCTGCCAAAAAAAAAAAAAAAAAGAAATTGAGAGTCATTGATTAATGAACACATTTATCCATCCTTCTATTAAACAAGATTTTGATTAAATATCTCCTCTTAGCTTCTATAGTATTAAGCAAAATCGTCAATCCCAGAGATACTAAGATGAAGAAAACAGTGTTTACAGTAGAATAGTCAGGACAATGGTCAATTCTCTTTATTTGCAAAGGCTATGTTCTATAAAGTTACCATGAGCCCCAATTAACACATATAGGGTTAGGTTCCTATGAGCCTCTGGTCACAGCATTTTTCCCAACAGAACAACACGTAAACTGGATTTATTGTGTATTTATGACTAAACACACCATATTAAGTATTTGTTGCTTGATTAATATTGAACTCATGGCCAGTAGCACCATGACTCATGCCTGAAAGAAGCTTACCTAACACATGCATTTTCTCTTTAAGGCACAACAGAGCTTGCTTGCACTTAGGGAAAATAGACAACACTTTAGCACTACACTTAGGGGGCATTTTAGATGGCAAAATCACCAACAAAAAGCACAAATATGTGAAAAATATGCATCAAATATATTACAAAGAGGACACATTTACAGTAGGAGAGCTGAAACAAGAAAGCAGAATGTTGTTTTGCTTTACCTCAGGTGAGATCACTTGAATTGAGTCAAAGTTTTAGCCATTCTGAGCATGTCAGCAAATGACTACAAAAGTGCCATGAATATGGGGTTTCCAAAGAAATTTTAGTGAGTAGGTAAATTTACAAATACAGAATCATAAATAATGATAATCAACTGTATGTAAACAAAAGAGAAAAAAATATTTTCATCGTTAGTAGTATGCCCAAAGGAAAATGAAACATAGAGGGGAAAAATAGATAACGTTGGAGAACATTCTGTATAACAAAGGATGAGTGAGATAGTACTTACTGGCTTCTGCCAATTAGGCAAAAGGCCATTCAGTCAAAAAAAATAGCATATTAAGGTTGTGATAACAAGAGGCTTTGTGGCATATACAAGAACTACGGTAGCATTATGATTCTTCATTCTGGAGTTCATATTAGAGGGGTTAGAAGTGTCTGAAGATGATAATAGCAGCCAGATGAAGAATGATCTTAATGTCCATCTTAATTACTTGGAAAACTTTTTGTGATAATGAGAAGCCACGGCCATGTTTTAAATGAATGTATGGAAAGAATAAGGTCTGACTGTACTACCTCAGTATACTGTGAGAAGTAAATGTTAAATAGTTTAATGATACAGGATAGAAGGCCCAGAGAAAAACCAACTCACAAATGGTAACCTAATTAATGACAAAGGAGACAAGAACATACAATGGAGAAAAAACAGCCTCTTTTATAAGTGGTGCTAGGAAAACTGGACAGCTACACGTAAAAGAATGAAATTAGAACACTACCTAACACCATACACAAAAATAAATACCAAATGGGTTAAAAACCTAAATGTAAGATTAGACACTATAAGACTCTTAGAGGAAAACATAGGAAGGACACTCTTTGACATAAATCACAGCAAGATCTGTTTGACCCACCTCCTAGAGTAATGAAAATAAAACCAAAAATAAACAAATGAGAACTAATTAAACTTAAAAGCTTTTGCACAGTAAGGGAAACCATAAACAAGATGAAAATACAACCATCAGAATGGGAGAAAATACTTGCAAATAAAACAATGGACAAATAATTAATCTCCAGAATATACAAACAGGTGATAGAGCTCAAAATCAAAAAACAAAGAACTCAATTAAAAAATGGGGGGGGGAAGACCTAAATAGGCATTTCACCAAATAAGACATACAAGTGGCCAAGAGGCACATGAAAAGATGTTCAACATCACTAATTATTAGAGAAATGCAAATCAAAACTACAATGAGGTGTCACCTCACAAGGGTCAGAATGATCATTATCAAAAAATCTAGAAACATTAAATGCTGGAGAGGGTGTGGTGAAAAGAGAACCCTACTGCACTGTTGGTGGGAATGTAAATTCATACAACCACTATGGAGAAGTATGGAGATTCCTTAAAAAAACTAAAAATAGAACTACCATATGACCCAGCAATCCCACTACTGGGCTCAAACCCTGAGAAAACCATAACTCAAAAAGAGTCATGTACCACAATGTTCACTGCAGCACTGTTTACAATAGCCAGGATATGGAAGCAACCTAAATGTCCATCGACAGATGAATGGATAAAGAAGATGTGGCACATATGTACAATGGAATATTACTCAGCCATAAAAATAAATGAAATAGTTATCTGCAGTGAGGTGGATGGACTTGGAGTCTGTCATACAGAGTGCAGTAAGTCAGAAAGAGAAATACGAATACCATATGATAATATATATATATGGAATTAAAAATAAAAAGGGTACTGATAAACCGAGAGGCAGGGCAGTAATAAAGACACAGACATAGGTTTTGGTTTCTTGCAAATGCCACAGCTACAGGTAAATTGAGGAGTTTATGGGAAACAAGATGCGAGTGCAGAGATGTACAGTCTGCTGTTTCTAAATTTGTGGGTTACTAAAATGGAAAGAACATGTGATCTGTCTTCTCCTCATGGAACTGTGTGGCTGACAGGGTCTTGGTGCTCCAGTTGGGTGTAAGGCCCATGCCTCTGAGGTGGGAGAGCTGAGTTCAGGACATTGGGCCAACGGAGACCTCCCAGTTCCACATAATATCAAATGGTTAAAGCTCTCCCACAGATCTGCATCTCAACACTAAGACCCAGCTCCACTCAACAACCAGCAAGGTACAGTGCTGGACACCCTATGGGAAACAACTAGCAAGACAGGAACACAACCCCACCCATTAGCAGAGAGGCTGCCTAAAATAATAATAAGGTCACAGACACCCCAAAACACACCATCGGAAGCAGTCCAGACCACCAGAAAGATAAGACCCAGCATCATCCACCAGAACACAGGCACTAGTCCCCTCCACCAGGAAGCCTACACAACCCACTAAACCAACCTTAGCCACTGGGGGCAGACACCAAAAACAACAAGAACTATGAACGTGCAGCCTGCAAAAAGGACACCCCAAAGACATTAAGTTAAGCAAAATGAGAAGACAGAGAAACACATAGCTGATGAAGGAGCAAGGTAAAAACCCACCAAACCAAACAAATGAAGAGGAAATAGGCAGTCTACCTGAAAAAGAATTCAGAGTAATGATAGTAAAGATGATCCAAAATCTTGGAAATAGAATAGAGAAAGCACAAGAAATGTTTAACAAGCACCTAGAAGAACTAAAGAGCAAACAAGCAATGATGAGCAACACAATAAATGAAATTAACAATTCTCTAGAAGGAATCAATAGCAGAATAACTAAGGCAGAAGAACAGATAAGTGACCTGGAAGATAAATTATTGGAAATAATTACCGCAGAGCAGAATAAAGAAAAAAGAATGAAAAGAATCAAGGACAGACTTAGAGACCTCTGGGACAGTATTAAATGCACCAACATTCGAATTATAGGGGTCCCAGAAGAAGAAGAGAACAAGAAAGGAACTCAGAAAGTACTTGAAGAGATTATAGTTGAAAACTTCCCTAATATGGGAAAGGAAATGGTTAACCAAGTCCAGGAAGCACAGAGAGTCCCATACAAAATAAATCCAAGGAGAAACATGCCACAACACATATTAAACAGACTATCAAAAATTAGATACAAAGAAAAAATTTTAAAAGCATCAAGGGAAAAATAACAAATAACATACAAGGGAATCCCCATAAAGTTAACAGCTGACCTTTCAGCAGAAGCTCTGCAAGACAGAAGGGAGTGGCAGGACATATTGAAAGTGATGAAAGGGAAAAACCAACAACCAACATTACTCTACCCAGCAAGGCTCTCATTCAGATTTGACAGAGAAATTAAAAACAACACAGACAAGCAAAAGCTAAGAAAATTCAACACCACCAAACCAGTTTTACAACAAATGCTAAAGGAACTTCTCTAGTCAGGACACACAAGAGAAGGAAAAGACCTACAATAACAAACCCCAAACAATTAAGAAAATGGTAATAGGAACATACATATTGATAATTACCTTAAATGTAAATGGATTAAATGCTCCCACCAAAAGATATAGACTGGCTGAATGGATACAAAAACAAGACCCATATATATGTTGTCTACGAGAGACCCACTTCAGAACTAAGGACACATGTAGACTGAAAGTGAGGGTATGGAAAAAGATATTTCATGCAAATAGAAATCAAAAGAATGCTGGAGTAGCAATTCTCATATCAGACAGAATAGAATTTAAAATAAAGACTATTACAAGAGACAAAGAAGGACACTACATAATGATCAAGGGATCAAACCAAGAAGAAGATATAACAATTGTAAATATTTATGCACTCAACAAAGGAGCACCTCAATACCTAAGGAAAATGCTAACAGCCATAAAAGAGAAAACTGACAGTAACACAGTCATAGTAGGGGACTTTAACACCCCACTTTCACCAATGGACAGATCATCTAAAGTGAAAATAAATAAGGAAACACAAGCTTTAAATAATATATTAAACAAGATGGACTTAATTTATATTTATAGGACATTCCATCCAAAAACAAAAGAATACACTTTCTTCTCAAGTGCCCATGGAACATTCTCAGAGATAGATCATATCTTGATTCACAAATCAACCCTTGGTAAATTTAAGAAAATTGAAATCGTAACAAGTATGTTTTCAGACCACAACACTATGAGACTAGATATCAATTACAGGAAAAGAAATATGTAAAAAATACAAACACATGGAGGCTAAACATTACACTACTTAATAACCAAGAGATCACTGAAGATATCAAAGAGGAAATCAAAAAATACTTAGAAACAAATGACAATGAAAACACAATGACCCAAAACCTATGGGATGCAGCAAAAGCAGTTCTAAGAGGGAAGTTTATAGCACTACAATCCTACTGCAAGAAACAAGAAACATCTCAAATAAACAACCTAAACTTACACCTGAAGCAATTAGACAAAGAAGAATAAAAAACCCCAAAGTTAGCAGAAGGAAAGAAATCATAAAGATCAGATCAGAAATAAATGAAAAAGAAATGAAGGAAACAATAACAAAGATCAATAAAACTAAAAGCTGGTTCTTTGAGAAGATAAACAAAATTGATAAACCAGTAGCCAGACACATCAAGAAAAAAAGGGAGAAGACTCAAATCAATAGAATTACAAATGAAGGAGAAGTAACAACTGACCCTGCAGAAATACAAATGATCATGGGAGATTACTACAAGCAACTATATGCCAATAAAATGGACAACCCGGAAGAAATGGACAAATTCTTAGAAGAGCACAACCAATTTGTATGGAAACACAAAAGACCCCGAATAGCCAAAGCAATCTTGAGAAAGAAAAATGGAGCTGGAGGAATCAGGCTCCCTGACTTCAGACTATACAACAAAGCTACTGTAATCAAGAGAGTATGGTACTGGCACAAAACAGAAATATAGATCAATGGAACAGGATAGAAAGCTCAGAGATAAACCCAAGCACATATGGTCACCTTATTTTGATAAAGGAGGCAAGAATATACAATGG
>NW_021703774.1:111411102-111437313 GCF_005190385.1 Monodon monoceros
AGATCCTTTTTGACCCACCTCCTAGAGAAATGGAAATAAAAACAAAAATAAACAAATGGGACCTAATGAAACTTAAAAGCTTTTGCACAGCAAAGGAAACGATAAACAAGAAAAAAAGACAACGCTCAGAATGGGAGAAAATATTTGCAAACGAAGCTACTGACAAAGGATTAATCTCCAAAATTTACAAGCAGCTCATGCAGCTCAATAACAAAAAAACAAACAACCCAATCCAAAAATGGACAGAAGACCTCAGTAGACATTTCTCCAAAGAAGATATACAGATTGCCAACAAACATATAAAAGGATGCTCAACATCAGTAATCATTTGAGAAATGCAAATCAAAACTAAAATGAGATATCACCTCACACAGGTCATAATGGCCATCATCAAAAAATCTACAAACAATAAATGCTGGAGAGGGTGTGGATGAATGGGAACCCTCTTGAACTGTTGGTGGGAATGTAAATTGATACAGCCACTATGGAGAACAGTATGGAGGTTCCTCAAAAACTAGAAATAGAACTACCATACAACCCAGCAATCCCACTAAAGGGCATATACCCTGAGAAAACCATAATTCAAAAAGAGTTATGTTCCACAATGTTCATTGCAGCTCAATTTACAGTAGCGAGGACATGGAAGCAATCTAAGTGTCCATTGCTAGATGAATGGATAAAAAAGATGTGGCACCTATATACAATGGAGTATTACTCATAAAAAGAAATGAAATTGAGTTATTTGTAGTGAGGTGAATGGACCTCGAGTCTGTCATACAGAGTGAAGTCAGTCAGAATTAGAAAAACAAATACCATATGCTAACACATATATATGGAATGTGAAAAAAAAAAAAAAACAGATTCTTAAAAACCTAGGGGCAGGACAGAAATAAAGATACAGACGTAGAGAATGGACTTGAGGACACGGGGAGAGGTAAGTTTAAGCTGGTACGAAGTGAGAGAGTGGCATGACATATATACACTACCAAATGTAAAATAGATAGCTAGTGGGAAGAAGCCACATAGCACAGGGAGATCAGCTTGGTGCTTTGTGACTACCTAGAAGGGTGGGATAGGGAGAGTGGAAGGGAGATGCAAGAGAGATGAGATATGTGGATATATGTATATGTAAAGCTGACTCACTTTGTTATAACGCAGAAACTAACAGAATTGTAAAGCAATTGTACTCCAATAAAGATGTTAAAAAAGAAAGAGATGCAGACATAGAGAATGGACTTGAGGACATGGGGAGGGGAGGGGAGTGGGAAGCTGGGGCGAAGTGAGAGTAGCATTGACATATATACACTACTAAATGTAAATTAGATAGCTAGAGGGAAGCAGCAGCATAGCACAGGGAGATCAGCTCTGTGCTTTGCAACCACCTAGAGGGGTGGGATTGGGCATGTGTGACGGAGGCTTAAGAGGGAGGGCATATGGGGATATATTGATGCATATGGCTGATTCACTTTATTGAACAACAGAAGCTAACACAGCATTGTGAAGCAATTATACTCCAATGAAGATGTATAAAAAAAAAAAGAAGTAGAGATTTAGGTATCCTGGAGGGTTCATCGGATTCTACCAATTGCCTTTTGAAAACTTCAACCTGAGTAAAGTTGCAAATTCTTGCCCTGAAAAAAGAAATATTTTTATTTATTAAAATAAAAAAAGAATTACTATTATCTGTTCAAATCAGGTTTTATGTTTTAACACAGAAAAATAATGTTAACTTTATTTCAGAAAGAAACTTCAAGGAAAACATTCTATTGGGGCTTCCCTCGTGGCGCAGTGGTTGAGAGTCCGCCTGCCGATGCAGTGGAAACGGGTTCGTGCCCCGGTCCGGGAAGATCCCACATGCCGCGGAGCAGCTGGGCCCGTGAGCCGTGGCCACTGAGCCTGTGCATCCAGAGCCTGGAGAGGCCACAACAGTGAGAGGCCCGCGTACCGCAAAAAAAACAAAAACAAACAAAAAACATTCTGTTGATGTCTAATGGAAATGCAAATCTTAGAAGAATTATAAAAGGCCTAATTTAACATTAATCAGTCTGGTAAAGGTACAGTGCTTCATAGTAAATTGGATGATGATTGTGAAACAGCCATTTTTATTTTCCTAAAGAAAATCTTCTCTGACCCCATCACCTACTCCAGCCTTTGCGAGGTGCTCCTCATACAGGTTTCTACACAGTGGTGGATAATACTGGAACTTTCTTCATATGTGCCCATAGCAATTTGTCTCTATCTATATTATAATATTCATCGAACTGCATTAAGTATACCTTAGTATATAGTTGACTAACTCTTGATGGTGGGGAATATTTTACTCACCATTGTGACCCCAAGCTCTAGTACATGCCTTTAACTTGAGAGATGATGAACAAATCAGTAAGTGAGGGAGTGAAATATTAGACCAGCCTTAGGGATTAGTTCTGATATCCTTGCTCTCCATATGGGAAGAGGCAATCCCAAATGCTTTTTTCAGATTCAACTTCTGCATCTAAAAATTTCAATGTCATCATAAGTTGGGAGAGATGTTTGTTGGTTGTGAGCCATTTTATTTGAAAATGTTCTCATTTATACATGTTTAGTAACTGGGTAGTATGCAAGAAATTACAAAGTTGGACAGATGCCTTTAAAAATTAGGTATATTGCACTTAAGAAAGATGATATGCTTTTTGAAGAAATCTATTTTTCAGAATTTTCTGTAAGTGGCCTAGCAGCAATTATTTTACCTGATACATGCTGTTTAGAGTGTTTCTGTGTCACGACCTGCTACAATTGAAGAAGCCACCCTACAAAGGCACTTATTATCACAATTGTCATGTTTTCCTTTTTGCCAGGGATTTAAATCTCGGCTCAAAGTCAGCCCAGGAATCCCACCCTGGCTCATGTTTTATGCTTTGTGCATTGCTCCTCTGACTTTCTGAGCAAGATCAATCAATCAGTTTCTTCCACCAGGAACTGAGCAGTCATGACATCACCATGAAGCTCAGTCCTGTTCTAGAAAAACAACTGAGCTTGACCAAAATGAGCCACAATTTATTTTCAACCAGGGAGACTCAGTCTCCATAGAGTTTTAAATATCAGATACTGCTGCTGGAGTTGGGTCCAGGAAGTACCTCTATAGAGCCAAGAAAGGAAGGGTAAAGGAAGACCAGTGTGCTCATTTTCAATAAATCACTAGAGTAATCCAGGTGGGATTCTGCAGCTGTGAGTGGAAAGCAAAAGGAGATCATTATTTGTATTTAAGAGTGCAAAAACAAAATCAATTTTTTAAACCAAGGTTCAGGAGGGCTGACTGATGGAAGGGTAGATATATAAAGAACAGTATACATTTTTGAATTAGAAAAGTTTTCCCACCCCTGCCACTCATTAATGTCAATGAAATCCACTTTTTTTTTTTTTTTGCGGGGTGCGGGCCTCTCACTGTTGTGGCCTCTTCCGTTGAGGAGCACAGGCTCTGGACGCGCAGACTCAGCGGCCATGGCTCACGGGCCCAGCCACTCCGCGGCATGTGGGATCTTCCCAGACCAGGGCACAAACCCATGTCCCCTGCATCGGCAGGGGGACTCTCAACCACTGCGCCACGAGGGAAGCCTGAAACCCACATTTTTAAATTCAGTCTGGATGCAATATTCAATATTCAATATATTTTATACTATTAATATTTTATTTAAAAGGGACTTGCTTTCCAAGCTGTTCATGAGAAATCAGTCTCACCAAGATTCTTCTAAGCACTCTATTTTTTTACCTATGTCATCAATATGAACTAATGAAACTTTCTGTTACTACAGTCTTTGGTTTTATATATATATATATATATATATATATATATACACATGCAATTGGAAACACTCTTAGCACATACAGTTATATTACTTGGGATTAACAGCCTCCTCAGGCAAAAGAAAATTATGTATGAATACTAAATTTTTCAAGAATATTTTTGAAACAGGCACAATACTACTTATAATGCTTTATAAGTCCTACATGTTTTGTTAGAACAATTTCTATAAACCAGTATCACTAAGTTGATAGAAAAGAAAATATTCCTAGGTAGCTGATTATCAATAAATATTTAGTTACTGAATTTATTTACCTGTAGTCCTCCAAAATTAGTTTGAATAAACTTTTATTTAAAGTAAGGTGTTTAATATCAATCATGTGCATCAAAAGGTGCTGGGTCATTTGAAAGGAGGAAAAATGGCAAAAATAGAACAAAATTGCAATTGCATAAGCGTTATGCAATCAGAGCAGAAATGATTAGTGTGATGTTGAAATAGTTATGAAAATTTGTGAGAATTGAACATGAATTTGAAGAACATCTTTTAGTACTGGTAGAGAAAAATTGATAGCACATTCCATGGTATAGTAATGGTACAAACAAAGATATATATAGATGGGAACAAACATCACATGTTCCTTTAAGAGTGTCTTTAGAATTCCAGAAGTTTTGTGTTTCTTAAAGGCATAGCTGAAATCGAAATCACCAATAAGATTCTTAAAAAGATGCATCTTTGAATTTCAACACAGACCTCTTCCATGTGGGTCCAAAGAATCTCTGGTGATTATCATACATACCACAATTTGACAGCCACCATATGAATACAGTTTAGCCATACATGAAACCCAATGCCAGCAGTTACCAGTTAGTACTGGCAACCTCTTTCCAAACATGATGGAAATTTACATAGAAAGGATTGCCTTTTCTTGGGAAAGACACTGATGTCCAAGTAGTTAAAAGTAAAAGTTTTGGAATCCATCTGACCTTAGTTTGAATACAAAGGGCAAGTTGCCTCATTTCTCTAAGCTTTGATATTTTTTTTTTCTTTTCAATCCATGCTATTAGATTGTTTCAAAGTCAAGGATCATGTCTGTTTGGTTTATAGTATTCTCAGCACCTAGCTTGATCAATAATTGTTGTGTACAGATGATGATGACATTTACTATGAATTAAATAAGATAATGCTAATATCAGTGGATATATATAGAAAACACTCAAAATAATGTAGTTAACGATTCAATTACAATAGAAAGTCAGCCATTCATTCTGTGTTGATTTAGACTATCTGTTCCCAATCTAAGTTCTGGGAATGTAAGAAAAAAGGAGACAAAATTTATGACCTCAATTATCTTACAGTTTTATGAAAAGAAATTCAAATAAATTGAAAATTTCATTAAAATATGACAGAAAAAAAGAACATGTGATAACATGGAATAAACCTCTAGATCAGCTGGGGTAGTGAGATGAAGCAGGGGACAGTTAAAGAAGACTTCCTTGAAGACATGGCATAATGTCTGTATTGGTTTCCTAGGGCAACTGTAACAAATTACAACAGAACAGGTGACTTAAAACAACAGAAATTAATTTTCTCAGTTCTGGAGGTCAGAATTCCAAAATCAAGGTGTCAACAGGGCTATGTTCCTTGGCTTGCACCTGCATCACTCCAATCTCTGCTTTCATCTTCACATGACTTTCTTCCCTATATGTTCCTCTGCATGTTCTTTCCTCTTCTTACAAGGGCACCAGTCATTGGATTTAGCCTCCCCCTCAACTTAATTAATTACATCTGCAAAGTCCTTATTTCCAAATAAAGCCACATTCTGAGCTTCTGGTGAACAATGATTTTGAAGAAACATTATTCAACACACTACAATACCTAAACAAGAATTTTGAACTACAAATAAAAGTTGATCTGACCGAAAAGGTGGAAAATTTCTCACCTGTGAGCACACTGCATTGTTAGTGGCTTGAAGTCACCATTGTCTATAGAGAAATGTTTATCAGAAAATATTTTTCCTTCTTGAGGTTACTATCTATCTTTTGGAGCTCCTGGATCTCCAGTCATGCCCATCCACTCTGGAAATAGGAGATCAGATCTAGTGTGGATACCAATAACCCTTTCAACCTTTAAACATCACTGGTTTGGGAGAATCGTTTTGCTTTCTAGACTCATGGATCCTTCCTTATAGAAACTGAGATCTTGATTGTAATTCCTCTACAGGATAGAAGATACCCAGCTTTGATTTAGCAGACGGAGGTTGTTTTTTTTTGTTTTTGTTTTTTAATAATTTCATCTAACCTGTTTGTGTCTGTGCCTCTCCAAAACCAGGAATAACAAGATTAATGCCAGCTTCCTCTTTACACCTTTTACAGCAGCATTTATCACAAAGGGAGTGAAGGGAGAACTTGACAGAGGTGAATAAAGAACTACAGTGCCTATTTAAAAATTATAGAAAAAAGCTTGTGAGCTTCAGTTGCTTTTTCTCCTGCTCAATCTTTTCAGTAGAAACAGACAACATTTTTTTCTCTCCTATTTCTAGGAAATGAGCCAGATAATAGGCTTATTTTCCAGATTCAACAGCATTGGAGACCAAGCTTTACATATACCATTTGTTGGGTCTACCGAAAGAAACCCCCTATGACCATGAGGGTTTCCTCCAAAGATTCACTTGGGATTACTGAGTTTTTCTGCTATGTTAACCTAAATTGTTGAGCATAACAAGCTACTACATACACTTTTCTGGAAGAGCAATACTACCTTTCCCACTGCCTTCTTTCTGCAAGTTAATGACATTCTTATAGTTGTAAATTGGCCTCTGACCTCTTAGCCATCTATCCCACTGGAGGAAAATGGCATGATCAAAGTCAGACTGTGTGCGTAAGGTATAGAACCTCTGAGTAGTAAACAAGCATCTTCTCAGCAGATATTTTGTCCTTTGCTTTATGAAATAATTTACAAATTTTAGCTCAATCTATATTACCTTTGTTTAGATGGGCTTATTTCCATTTCTGATTTGTCAATAACTGTGGACTAACTCAGCAGGGAGAAAGTCAAAAAAAGTGAATTGTATTTGCCTGTGGAAGAGTTAGTATGCAGACAGTAAATAACAGCTAGTTTATCTGAATATAAAACAGGATTAAATCAACCAACTTGGTAAAACAGAATTTTAAGTGGAATATTTTTCAAGTGATATACTAAAATTGCTTCCAATGACAGTGCCTATATTTTATTTTTAAATAAATATCATCATATTCTCATAGTTGTATGTATTTTGGACCAAGTACTTGTTGAACATTTATAACAATTGCTTTAATCTGAGTGTTGAGAATTTGATAAGAATATCTTTTGTTTTTTAAGATTATTTTATACTTTTTGGGAAATAATTAAACATTGAATATAATTACATAACAAAAAGGCAACTTCTACTGAACCAGTAACTAGAAGCAGGAAAAATGGCATGATTTTCCAGGAAAAAATTTTGATGTAAAAAACCAGTCAAAGGGCATAAACTAAACATAAAACATTACATTTTCTGGAAGATAAAGATTTTTATGTATTTTACATTACTTTTAATATTACATTAGAGGACTATATACTCTCATATAAGATTTGAGAAAATCAGAATATGTACTGGCCGGAAATGTGAATGCTATATATCATTTTCATTATAATCATATCAGTGGAGCCATTTCCCCTCCCCATTAATTCTCATTTTAATGACAACATTATGTACATACACACAAACACTTTGCTTTCAAGAGAGGCAAAATGATTCAAAGTTAAGATTGTAGACTTTTAATGCAGACCAGCTAATGAGCTTATATGAGATATTGCAGCTTGAATCTTATTTTCACCTGTACCGCAGAGCAGCCATCCAGCACTTAGGAGCATGGGTCCTGGCTTTGATATCTCCTGTTTATTAAATTGATGACTTTGATCAGGTTAGTTAGTAGTTCTCTACTTAAGTTCCTCATCTGTAAATAGGAGGAATTATAATGTCTACCCCATAGGATTGTTGTGATAATAAAATAGTTAATACTTTCATATGTACAGTGCTTAGAACAATGCCAGGTTTTAAGTACTTAAGACATTTCAGCAGCTGTTATTATCTACAAATGGATATATTAAAGTTGTCTCAGAGCTGTGAGGTAATTAAATGAGATATTTGTATATGAAACCCTTCATAGACTCTAAAGTGATGCAAATGCTAATTTATAATTAAGTGACTGGCAGAGAGGGACCCTCTATCTCTATTGCTCTCCTGTACAATGTGGGCTATAGCAAGTTTTCTAATCTATGGGTCTTCTCTTTAGATCTCCTGTAGTTGCTTCGAGGGTGCACATGAAATCAATTTACAGAAAGTAAATGGTTTTGTAAAAGTAAATTATTTTAATAACCTACACCAACAGTTTGCTAGTTACACTTTTTTTGTATTCACGCTATTGTGTTGTGTTACTGATGGAATAGATATTGTCACCAATTTTAGGAGAGAAAACTAAGGAGTTGAGACATCAGAAAGTTGTTCAAGCACTTTGTAGCTGGAAGTTAATTCAAGTTTGTGAAATTCAAGGTCAAGAGATGGCACTTTTAGAAAGACAAGTCTTGTCACTATTATATTTAAAGCAACAGGACCAATTTAAGTTTCTTCCCAGCAGCCCACTCTTTCAGTTAGGGAGCTGAAGGAAAGTGCTGACAGGATCTATTTCTTTCAAACCTGATGTAAAAATGATTTCTAGGATTGCCAAGGTGTTGCTGAAAGCTTTCACTGACACCTGATTTGTCTAATGGATCCTTGATGATAATTTACCTCCTGGCATGGATAATGTTTGAGTAAGATTCCAGTGAAAATAAGATCTGTGTTCATCAGCCAACGTGCTCTAAACATTACATCTTTACTCTATCATTTTTTTCTTTTCAAATTTAAAGTGTTCACATTGCTTCACAAACCCTCCTTGCCCACTCACAAGCTTTTTATAAGTAGGCACAAATTCTTTTTAGGGAATGCAGCAGATATAAGTAAATAACTACATGAATAAGGTTGTTCACTATGTAGTTTCTCCTCTGTCATCCTACTGTATTGGTTAAGAAGCATGGTCTTATATATGTTGTTGGACATAATATTACAGCATAATTAAGGCTATTTCCATATTAGAATAAATTGTTCTATTGAACATAGTGTTATTTACTGAACAGAAACACCGTGCTTACTTGAAGGAGCCATATGTTAATTATGACAGAGAATAAATTAAATTCCACTCTGTAATTTAAAATATTTTTTAAAAAATCAATTATTGTGAGTTTATCATTTTGGTGTTAGTGCAAGAACTTGATGGAATTATGTAAGTAACTTTGCTTACTATTTGCAAAAGATTAAAAAATGAAAAAAATATATATATATATTTTTAATGCAGAGGCTACTATCTTTTTGGAAGTTTTTAAGTTCTAAAAGGGAAATTGCAGGCTTGCATATGATGTTTATTCATCAACACATGTGTATTTATTGTTGGGTAAGATTGTGAGAGTCCCTGAAAAAAATGGAGAGAAAAAATTTCTAAGGAGATTTACTTGAGCTTTTTCTTTCACAATAGCTCATGATGTAGTCT
Source organism: Monodon monoceros (assembly GCF_005190385.1). Lineage (NCBI taxonomy): Eukaryota > Metazoa > Chordata > Mammalia > Artiodactyla > Monodontidae > Monodon > Monodon monoceros. Next base: position 111,420,488 of record NW_021703774.1, read on the forward strand.
TCTGCCCTTGGCTTCAGATTACAGATGAATTAGGCAGCCCTGGGTTTTAGCTTCATGTCCTAAAGTCTTAGATGTCAAAATTAAGCCTACATTTACAGGCAGACCAAATTAGTGATGTCTGCCTGAAGGAGAGTGTTTTCTAAGACAATGATAGAATGTTAGATTTACCAGAGTTTTGTATTGAATTTCTTGTGGTGTATTTTAGACTTGCTTATGATTTTCAGTGAAGAAGCACATTCATGTAGTAATCCATAGATGATTAATCTTGTTATTTTCCCTAGGCTCTAGTATATGAGAAGACTGCATAAAGACATCCTGGGAAAGCACTGCCAAAGCAAGACAGTGCAGCTTTTGATGTTCCCCTGCTTTTCCATACGTAGAGGGCAGATTGTGACAATGTGTGATTGTACTTTGGTCTACTTGTCCTGTCCATGTGTCCATTAAAAAATGCTAGAGAACCCAGCAAACCACTGTCCTTGACAGTTTCCTAGACTTCACTGGGATTTCCATTATTGCAACTGCATAGGATAGTTTACTAAAGGATACAATTATAAATGATGGGGCTTCTAAGTGAAATTGTTTGGATATTTAGAAATGTACTTATATTGTTTTAGACCTTAGCTTTATACATAGAAGAACTACTGTAAAATATTTAAATCACAAGCTGCTAAGAATAAGATTTCTTTATATTAATATCTAATGTTTTTATTCTGGGTTTAATTAAATTTGAGTATAGTAATTGCTATTATTTACTCACAATTACTTAAAAAAACCCAAAACAACCTTATTGAAATATAATTTATGTATAATACATTTTATCTAATTAAAGTATACAATTCAATATAATTTTTGTTGTTGTTTTTAAAATTTTGATAGTATGTTTTCCAAGTTGGGCAATCATCAACAAAATCTAGTTCTGGGAAATTGTTGTTGTCACAAAATGCAGCCACTACCCATTTTCTCTACAGCCCCCAGCCCTAGGCAAACACTGATCTACTCTCTGTTTCTATAGATTTCTGACAGTTTATAAAAATGGAAAGATACAGTATGTGATCCTTTTATGACTGGTTTCTTTGACTTAGCATAAAGTTTTCAAGATTCCACCCTTTTGTAGCATGTATCAGAGCTTTATTCCTTTTTATTATTAAATAATATTTCATTATGTAGATATACGTATCACATTTTATTTATCCATTCATCAGTTGATGGACTTTTGAGTTGTTTCCACTTTTTGGCTATTGTGAATAATGCTTCTGTGAATATTTATGTGCAAGGTTTTATGTGGATTTATGATTTCATTGTTCGTTGATAAATACCTAGGTGTGGAATTGCTGTGTCATATGGTAACATTCTGTTGAATATTTTGAGAAATGGCCCGACTGGTTTCTAAAGTGGCTGCGTAATTTTGCATTCCTCCCAGCAATGTATAAGAGTGTCAATATCTCTATATCCATGTCCACATTTGTTATTGTCTGTCCTTTTGATTATAGCAATTCTAGTGGATGTGAAGTAGTGTGTCATTGTGGTTTTGATTTGCATTTCCCTAATGACTATTGATGTTGAGCATCTTTTCATGTGCTTATTGATAATTTGAATATCTTTGGGGCAGTGCCTATTAAAATACATTTTCCATTTTTTAATTGGGTTACTTGTCTTTTTATTATTGAGTTGTAAGTGTCCTTTATATATTCTGGATAAAGTCCTTTATTAGATATGTGACTGGTAAATATTTTATCCCATGCAATAAATTGTCTTTTCATTTTCTTGATGATATCATTTGTAGAATATAACCTTTTCTCATTTCCTTATTCCTTTGTCATGCTTCCAAATGAATTACCCATACTGAAATCCTTTTCTCTGGTAATGCTTTTGAAGGAACTGCTCTACAATATTTACCATTTAAAAATGCTGATTGGTAATCCTGTAAGGCTGATTAAAAATATGATGAAAATAGTGTTCCGTTAGATAGAACTTCAGTATCTTCCTTTATTTTAATTAAGTTGCCAACATTTTGTTGCATTCAATTATTAAACTCTGAATTACAACAAATCCTTATTTGTTTATTCCAAATGAGTATAAAAGTCTATGTTATATCTGTTATATCTGTTACCCATATTTATAACCTACAAGAAAATTCCATACTTAACCTGCAATCTGTAGTACTTTTCTTCTTGTAAGAAATACTTTTTGGTTGGAAAGAGTATTTATAGCCTTGACCATTCAGATTAGGAGAAGCTAAGGGGTTTTTCACTGCCAGAAAAAAAAAAAAAAAAAACAAAATGGTGAAGCAACACATGAAAACCCTTGATTTATTTCACATTTTTACTATTTCACACACACACACACACACACACCAAACAAACAAAAAACCATAGTCACTAAAAGTGTATCTATTGTAGCACCAAAGCATAATATCCAGCATGCAGTGAGTGGTAACTAAACCTTTGCTGCAGAAAGTTTGAAAAAATTGCAAAGAAGCCAGGTAAGTTGAATGAGGAAAGGGAATTTAAGCAATGCGATACTAAGAGAAAACTAATTGTAGACTAAGGAGTAAATCAGCAATTGTTATATTGAAAACTTACTCTGTTAAGGAAAGGAGACAGAAGCTAAATCTCAGAGCAGAAACAAAAGTTATCAGATAAAAGGTGAGAAATCAAAGGTAATTTTAAATTTTTAACTGAAGTTTTCCTTTCAAAACTGGAAGAGATCCCTAGATACATAGTAAACATAAAATATTTGATGAACTCTCATGGTTTTTATCCACAACACACTGAAAAAGGGAGCAACAGAGTTGTCTTAAATGCAGACCAAAGGGAATTGAGCAGATAGTAAGACATGAGATGGTTTTGAATAACTGAGGGATCTGTTTAAGCCACTCACAGGGCCTCATCACACTATCAAAAGACATTCACAAATAAATTAATTCAATAACTTTGCTTTTGAAATGTTTTATTATCTGTGAGTGACCTTCGCTAAAGGCATCTTAGAAGGGGGTGGCTATAGAATGCAGTATGAAGAACAGCAACTCCCAAGAAGTTGTGGCTGTGGGGTGTGGCAAAATCACTTTGCTCAAACATCAGGACATGACAATCCAAGAGCTCCAAACAAGAAGTGAAAAGCTAGTCTATTTGAGGTTGTGATTTTCTTTTTTCATTGATACGTTCTAAGCACTTTTGTGGAGGGAGTGCTTTCTTCCTATAGAGCAGACTGTTTTTATCATAAGCAGATTGGAACCTACAAATGCCTCTTAATCCACCTTTCACTTTGACTAATAATCCCCAGCCTCTGAAAACTTATATGAAAATAAAGTTAAGAAACACATTTTTAAAATGTCCCCATTAGCTTTTAAGAATATTTATTACCCTGAGCTCCATGTTCTGTAGTAGCAAGTAATTACATGGGGCTTCCCAGTTCTGAATGACAATACAATATTGAATTCAAAAAGGAGAACTGTCAGCAAAGTGTAGATGATTCATTTTGTGAATTCAAGGATCTTGATTTGAATGAACTTTCAGAAGAGGGAGGAAGGAGGGAGGTAGATGAAACAATTGCAAAATCCAGGTGAATTATACTGTTTGGAGCATTAAATTTTTAATGTTAACTAAGAAAAACTGGCGAAGTTAATATAGTCTAAAGAAGAACACTATCAAAGATTCTCTTCTAGGCAGAACGCCAGACAGCTTGAGCCAGATTTTCACAGCAATACCTTCAGGTTTTATTTAAATTGAAATAAAGCCTGTCGTCTTAGCTTCAGCTGGCACAAAGAACGCACAGCTTCTTACTCAATTCCAACATTAGTCCTACAATTGCATTTGGTGATATATATTTGCAAATATATACGTCAGAGTGTTTTTACATAGCTTGCCAAAAGTTATTGTTAAAATTCATTATTCAGCTAAAAGTAAAATAAATGATTAAATATACAAATGACTAAATTAACAAATACATAAATAACACCAGTAGTTCACAGTTACCTTGCCAGAAATTATTCAGTTGAAAATTGAAACATCTGGAAAGAAAATGGATGTGTCATAGAAATTAGATTGACTTAATTTGGGTCATCTGGTCTTATGTATTTAAATGACACATGTTTTTTAAACAGGTAATATAATCCATAATCTTATCTGCAGTTCAGTTCTTAATGTCTTAAGGGATAGGGCTCTGGAGATCTCAAACTAGTAAAGTCAATTTGCATTTTGAGAACATTTCTCTAGTCTCCATTTTGCTTAATAATGGGCCTTAAGTTCAAGAGTCACTACACTCCTTTAAACAAATGTTTTCTGTGTCCATAAACATCATCTATTCATAAAGCCCTGTAGCTACACACATTGAGCACTTTAATGGTTGTCATATCTCTTTTATTGGACACATTGTTGAAATGTTCCCTCTCTACCTTTTAAGAATGAACTTACTTTGTCTTTGCATCATGTCAAATTTTTAAAAACATGCTTTGTTTCTTCGTGTAATATATGCACACTATAATCAAAGTTCATTTCCAACACAAAATTTTAAATGTTATTTTTGTTGATAACAGAAATAATTCTATCTGTGAATAAAAATCTCGATTTCCTTAAAATCATAATTTTGATCTCAATATATTTTACTAATACACTTGCAAAATAATTTAATTTTACTTATATTTTTTCAAAATATAATATAGTGTTTTAATCAAAGGATGGAATCTGTTAATTAAAAACACAATAAAATAAGTCCACTTGCTCCTTCCCATCCCTTTCTCTGTGGTTGGTGTAGGGTTCCAGGGTCTCAGATTCAGTGGGAATTGGGTGGAGAATGTGGTTGGCATAGTGCAGTAGAGTAGAACTATGACCAAAACTGAGGCCCACGTGCTGACATGTATTTACTGAGCATCTACTATGCATAAGGTGTTCTGCTAAGTGTTTGGAGAGATCTAACTGTATTCATGTGTTTTTTTCCTCATTTATTAGCATAATTTCACGTCACCTTGTTAGAGAAGTTCTTTCTTATCTGTTTTCTCATCAATGGTTCTTTTCTGAGCCTTGTCTGTCATTATGCCTGTTTTTACACTCCTTGTGACCTCCTTGTTCTATATTGTCAGCCTGAGTTGGTAGCACAATATCACAATCATGGTATAGCACTGCCCAAGACACTTAAAAATGATATGATACTGGACACGCCAATGCTTCCTACCTATATGCATTCTTAAAATTAGGTTGTGAAGGAAAGTTTGATTAATAACACATGTGCATATGTATATATACACACACCACAAGCATTAAAGAAGGGGACAAAATAATAGCAAGACAGAAAACCCTCCTGTTCTTCCAACTTTGCCATTCTAGGCTATTGTCTGCTCCTAATAGATGTGTTCATTATTAGTTTTGTATCAATCTGAATAATTTTGTATATGCTTTTTTCTTTTTTTGGCGGGGGGCAGGGTACGTGGGCCTCTCACTGTTGTGGCCTCTCCCGTTGCGGAGCACAGGCTCCGGACGCGCAGGCTCAGCAGCCATGGCTCACGGGCCCAGCCGCTCCACGGCATGTGGGATCTTCCCGGACTGGGGCACGAACCCGTGTCCCCTGCATCGGCAGGCGGACTCTCAACAACTGCGCCACCAGGGAAGCCCTGTATATGCTTTATACTCTTCCTCCACCATACCCCTGAACTTTGATAAGAAAGCTATACTATTTCCTTTCTCCCAGGCTCTATTCTTACTTCCTCCTCATTTCAACTGCTTTCTCCGGTTCAACCACTATTATCTACTACCCTCCCCGTAAAGCAGCATATTCCTTTGGTTAGAGCAAAAAGACATAGCTCAGCAATTTGGAACACACAAATGGAATCTTTCAAACAACACTCCTGCTGTGAAACCACAAACAGGTGCACATCACTGGAATTGATCTCACATTTGTTTGTTTTCTATATGAGGCTGTAATCCCACTTCTCACATGAATAACAATTATTTATTTACATATCTATTTACATGTATATTTACAGTAATAGTAACAAGCCAGTAGGGTAGAGATCAGGAAAATGCTTTTCAGGTGTTTGGGATGAAATTTTATTTTTTATTTTCTCTTTTTACTTTTTTAATTATTTCCAATGGTATATATGAACTGTATCTTTTATATCTCTAAGCCCAAATACTGACACATTGCCTAGCAGAGAATCTCAATAAATATTAAATATTTAATGAATTAATGGATAGGTCTGGATTAATGTATTATTAACTGCTTTGATAAAACTTAATTTCAGCACAGCCCAACATGCTGGAGTAAGTCAAAGCAGGATCACATTCTGGAAGTCTCTTACTGACACTAGAAGGGGAAGGAACTAGCTTTGAACTTGATTTCTGTTCACATGTAAAATTTCTTTAAAAAAATATTCTGGCTTTAATAACTGAGTCTTTAGAAAAAAAATATCTTTTGGCTCTTCAGATTGGTGGTGTACAGTTAGGTTTGTAATTTTTACTAAGTTCTTATTTTTGATCATTTCATTATTTTCCTCTGTATTATAAGAGCTTTAGGATTGATCTAAAAGAAACTCCATTTCATTGGTGAGACACTGAGAGTAGGAAGAAAAAGAGGTCCTAGATTTTGTTTTAAAACCAGATTCATAGAAGATACTGTCTGATTATTTCAAGGCCCAAAGCAATACATTTAAAACTTCATTAAAGGTATTAGGGTAACTTTTATTCTCTAGCTATAATTATCTAGTTAATGAAATTTTGCCTTTTAACAAGGACCTAATCCTTATAAATTGTTGCATTGAATTTAATAAATTTTAATTTTCTTTTGATAGTACTGAGCTCATCTTTATACATTAGCTGCTAAAATCCTGTCTTAATGCTGATATTGACCCGTTATAATATTTGAAATCAATGTACACAGCCTCAATAAGTGAGTGAAAGAATTTTCTAACCCATGCAATTGAAAATATGTGTTTTCATTTTATAACACAGACCTAACCTACCTTATTTTAAATTCATTGTAGGAGCTTGACTTGCAAGAGAAAAAAATCATAGAATATTTTAAAGCCCTATTGCTGTGGAGATTTATGCAAATTCCTTATGGAAATGTATACACAACTTTCCCTTCATCAATAATGATGAATATTTTCCTGTGAAATATAGGCTGGGCCTCACCATCAATATACGAGACTTCTCCACTGTACTCTTCGTATAGAAAGCATTGGTGACATTTCACTGAAAAATATCCTCATGTTAATTTAATGTTTCACATGACTTTAGGACTTCTTTTGTATGTGGGCCTCTCACTGTTGTGGCCTCTCCCACTGCGGAGCACAGGCTCCAGGTGCGCAGGCTCAGTGGCCATGGCTCACAGGCCCAGCCGCTCTGCAGCATGTGGGATCTTCCCGGACTGGGGCACGAACCCGTGTCCCCTGCATCGGCAGGAGGACTCTCAACCACTGCACCACCAGGGAAGCCCAACTTTAGGACTTTTAAACAGTGGATTTGGATGTACACATAAAATCCTTTTATTTTCTCTAGGAGGTCTAGGGAGGGAGAAGAAATGCGTTGCAAGTGTTGGGAATTAAAGCAGGTTTTAATAAACGTATAAGTTATTAAGAAAGCTTACTCAAATTAAGGACCCATCTATGACAGTTATAACAAGGTATTTTTACAAGCCCGGTATCTAAAATCCACAGTGATATTAGTTTATTTTGACTATTCATTTGCCATTCTAAATTAAAGTTATAACTTTGAACACCAGGGAGTGTGAGTGAATGAAATAATCAACTGCAAAATGGGAAGTAACTTGTCCTGAAAATCTTTTCTTAAGTGATTTTTGAAATAGAATCTATGCAATCAAATTTTTCCTTTTCTTTGACTTGGTAAGGAAAAGAAAATATAAGCTTTAAAAATTACCATATTAAAACACATATGGCATCAGTCCTCTTTTTACTCACCAAAAATATTTTTGACAGGAGAAGGAAAGGGCTGGAATCTGGGAGGGCAAGTAGACATGTACTTTTTAAGTTCTATTACATTGATTGATTTCATAAAAGTAACAAGCTATTTAAAATTTACACTCTATCCACTTACTTCCTTGTACTCTTCAACAGATGGCACCCAGCAAAAGAGGCAAGCCATCAATCATCCTGTGTGTTGCCCAGCACTTTTCCTGTCCCAATTTTCTCGTGCATTTCAGCGCCATTTGCCACAGTGGCATCTCTACATATCTCTTTGCTGAAACAGTCAGCTGCCCTAGCTTGGCTTCCTAAATCACTTGGCCCAAATTTCAGTCTCTCTCTTAAGAAAAGCTAGGCACAACGTATCCTGTCCACATGCTCAAATCAGTATGTGTATAATTTAGAAAAAGGGCATGAACAAAGGGGGCACTGGGGCTGAACAATCCCTCCAGTTTTTACAAGAGTCTGTTCTTTAGTCTATAATGATTTTCAAGAAGTGGATTTAATGGTGCATCTCTTCTTGGTGCAGCTTAATTTGATGGCTTGGATCGATAACCTCTTGCATTCCGAAGCATCTCTGAGATTTTGACAATTCGTACCAATTAAGTTCAAATGTTCCACGAAGTGACCCATCTGACAGTATCTTGTCAGTCATTTGACAACAAGTTGCTCCTATTGCATGAATTATAAACATGATCAATCCCCAAAGGGGTCTTTCCAAAGGGCAGTGGTAGCAACATATTAGAAGGGTAGGAAATTTAAATTTAAAGGAGAAGGGAATTAATTTTCATGAAGTTAATAAAACACCCACACTCTTGATTACTAATAGATATTAGTTTGCACTTCAGAACCTATTCCATCTGAGTGAACAAATGCTACTTCAAAATGTCAGTGCATCAAAGTTGAAAAACATCATAACTGTAGAATTCTAATCATATTTTGGTTGGATTAGAGGGCTTGGTCTATGTGAAAATGAGTAAAGGCACTTTAAAGACTGGACCATTTGCAGCAGTAACATCATGCTTTGCATAACCTGTTCCTTTTAGCTTGTTTCATCCTATTTTAGCAAGTTAGACACAGTATTTGGTTTTCTTTTCATCTTATCAAGGATTGTGAGTACTGTTCACTTTGTTTTTACCACATTCTACCTTATAATGCCACCTTTATGTATGTGAAGGTCCAACTATATAATAAGCAGGTCCAATGCAAAATGGAAATTCAGAGCACCTTATCCATCAATTTATTAAGACACTCAAAATGGCTACAACAGAGCAGTAGGCCAAAGCTAGGGCACTTCCTATGTGCATAATATCTTTCTGATTCCAGCTTAACATCTTTGATGACAGAAACTTTTTTCTTTTTCAGTTATTTTAAATATTATACATTAATATGCTTTAAAAATCAAAATGTATAAAAGAAAATACAGTGAAATTTGAGCAACCTTCTTGCCTAAAACCTCAGTCATTTTGTGGAGTTAGCATCACCATCAACAGAGTCCTGTGTGGGATGTGTCTTGTGCATAATGCCTTTACACTTTGTAGAAATTAAATAAATATTTGTTGGTAGCTATATTAGACTATGTGTTCTGGATATAGCAGCAAGGGAAGTGAGTCATTGACTTAGAGAATGTTTGACAGTTAAGCTGGAGAAAAGACATAAATATGCACCTTCACTTAATGAGTGGACACTATCAACAGTTTTCTCTTAATACTAATTGTGCTCATTTATAATGTTCAGTTTAAATTAATTTTAAGAGATACTAATTATATTGATCCCACATAGAATTCACTGTTGGCTTCATAATGGAACTTGCTTGACAAAATTCAACTGAATTGAAAGCATATTTGGATCCCCGTAACAGTGAACTTGATTTATTTGCATTAAACTGTTTGATTTAGGTTAGGCTAAAATAAAACACAGTTGAAAAGTCCTACTATGTAACAGGAAATTTAATTATATCCTCATGACACCCCTGTGCATTAGGGTTTGTCATCACAATTTTATAGACAAGACGTGAAAGCTTAGATAATGGAAGAACCAGCGTAATGTCACTGAAGCTAGTAAATGGTTTCCAAGTCTGTAAACATAGTTCTTACATAATCCCTTGAGTTTCCATGTTACCAAAAACTGTTAAAAATAGTTCATTCAATACTTATATCAGTTACTCAACTATTATAAGCTCCCTAAGAAAACTGATAATTGTACTACTCAGAAAATTGTATCTTTTGCATTTGAAAAAAAATATTGTCTTATAAGAATTCATCAACGCTAATAAAGTATGCAAAAGGGGAAAATCAACACAATTAATATCTAAATCTTAAAAACAAAAACAGAAGGGATAAAAAGAAATGACCTGGAGCCCTGTCTGTGAGCATTATTTATTTATTTATCTGCTAGACTTATATTGTGCCTTCCTTCTGAAGAGTTGGTTTAAAATCTTGCATGTGGTATGCTTTGAAAGAGAAATTTACAAAGTCTGCCTGGGTTTGGAGGTGGATAACGTCACACAACATATTCCAAGCACTTGGTGTATGCAAAAGAGTCTGACTGCCACCTTGAATGGATAATTGACATTTACTTAGCAGTTAACACATTTACAAGTGTTTTTGTTCTCACTTTATTTTTTCCTTCTTGTTAAAATATGAAGCTTTTAGTGGTGATGATGTGATGTCCAGATCAGTATGGTTAAAAGGAACAGTAGGTAATCTGTAGTCTTTTCCAACCAGAGCACATGCAAAGACTACCCATTATTTCAAGCCCTGGGGGAATAAAATGATCTTTTGCATCATTTCTCAAGTGTGAAATGAAAGATGTATCTTTGGCAGTGTTTAGATTTCTAACCACATAAAGGATTGGAAGTGTTTTTGTTCCAACGTAAAATGAGAAGATGGTGTGATTTCAAAATACTCATGTCTGGGGAAAGGGCTGGAAAATAGCATTTTTTCCTCAGGTTGTATTTATTCTCAAATGGACCATTTATTCATTTACTCACTTATTTTCTAATTTTTTCGGTGTCTACCATATGTAAAACAATTAAGATAAACACAAATATTTTTAAGACATGGTCCCGAACCTCAAAACAAAGTAAGGCAAAGATGCGTGGAAATGATTACAGGGAATGCGTTTCAAGGTGAGATTTTATTTGAAGCAGAAAAGATGGACCATATATAATGGGCTGGGTATGGAATTAGGTAGCCTCAATGCCTGAACTGAAATGCCTCTGTGAGTTTTTCTGGAGAAAAGAAAATCTTATAGAAAAGTCACAGAAAAACATTTTGACAAGCCACCTTTCAGATTTGTGATGTGTACATGAAGGAATTTAAGCATGGGGAAATGGGCAGGAAGATTTGAGTACATTACACTGAATGGGATCACAACTGACAGTGCAAAGGAAGCATCAGCTGATGTGAGTCTGGATAAATTGATCTTACTTGTAATCATATATATTTTCTTCTTGGAATCATATAACTTTGCTCACTCCAAGATGGACTCTATGCCATTTGATTTTCCATTAATCTAGTATTGTTTATTCTCATGTGATACAATGCTTCAAATCCTAAAACTAATTTTTGTCTAATACTAATACCTTTAGTAACTAATTTACTTGGGAAAAATCTATTGTCACCTCTTCTCTATTCTTGTCTTTCTCAGTAAACTAATTTATTACCAGAAGCATTGTTTCAGTATTCAGGTAAATAAGCTATGATAGAGCTCATTATATTTATTATCTTGTATTACCATTAATGCAAACAGTAGTACATAACGTTGTTGATGAAAAAAGGGAGATGCTTCTCTCCCAGTCTTTGTAAAGAGTGTTCTGGGAATTCCTTTATACATCCAGTTAGTGAAGATATATATATATATATATATATATATATATATATATATATATACACACACAGATACTCTTTTAGGAAGATTAAATCTGTTACATATATATGTATATACATACATATATATAATTTGCCATATATAAATTAATATATATAATGTAAATATATATATAAAAATAACAGATTTAATCTTTCTAAAAGAGTAATTTCTGTCCCTGCCTCAAAAACTTTCAGGGTCTTATTAAATCTTGGACTCCTAACATTGACAATCAGCACCTCTTGCAATTTGGTCCAAATTTAATTATTGCTGTTTTTTTTGGTTGATTTGTTTGCATCTTAAGCTCCAGGAAAACTGAACTCCTTGATGGACACCTACTTGTGCCTGGTATATGCTTCTTTCTCATTTCTGTATGTTCAAATTCAACCTGCGTTGTTATGCCCAGATAAAATTTCAACTCATCCAAAATCCTTTCATTTATCTCTAGGTTAAATAATCTTGCCCTGCTCTGAACTTACGTGGTACTTTACCTGAACTTCTTTATGACATTTGTCACTTTCAATCCTGTATAATCATTCTTTATATAACACTGAGAACACATTATTTATATACATGTTATTTTCCTCTCTCTCAAGATAATAAGTTCCGTGAGGCTCATGTCTAAATTTGTTAACGTATCTGACATACCAGTACACCATTTGCTTTGTACATAGAAGGCATGCAGCCATATTTTTTAAGGAAACAAATGAAGATTAATGTTATAAATGATGAAACAGGAAGGTAGCAATTCAATGGTTTTCCCAAAGTCACAAAGAAAATCTGAAGAGGAAGTTAAAGTAAAATTTTAGTTCAGAAAATTCAACAATTTCCAAAAATATCAATGAGAGTAAATATTAATTCACTAAGTATTACAGATGAGCTTTTGACCTATTATGGTACAATCACCGTTTTATGGGAAGATTCCAAACACTTCCCCTCTGCAGTCTGACTTTGTTTTCCACAAGTAATTTCCTTATTTCTCTAAGGACTATATAATATATAGAATTACTTGAACCTGGATATGTATAGCTGAATTATTTTAGAAACTAACACCTCATATTTGGAGGTTCAAACACTCCTGATTAATAATTTTGTGGTTTTATTTCTTTTCATTTTTGTGTAAGTCAGTCTCTCCTAGAAATGTTCCAATCTCATGAGAAATACAAAGCTTTTGGTATTTCATTTCATCTAAGAATCATTTCATCACAGCATCCTTGACATTTGGTGGAAAGGCTTATTTTTTAAAGGTGTCAAGACCTATTTCAGTTACAAGTTACACTACTATTTGGTTTTCTTTTTTTAATTTTTAATAGACAGGAGGATGGTAGTTATTCATAATCATAGTAACATGGTGTGTATTTTACTGTCCAACTTACTAGATCAAAGGAGAATACTTAGAATACCCCTTTTGTTCTTTTTTAAATTCAAGTATAGTTGATTTACAATATTATGTTAGTTTTAGGTGTACAACATAGTGATTCAGTATTTTTGCAGATTATAGTCCATTACAGGTTATTACAAGATAATGAGTATAATTCCCTGTGTTATACAATATATCCTTGTTGCTTATTTATTTTTTATATAGTGGTTTGTTAATCCCATACCCCTAATTTCCCCCCACCCCCTGTTCCCTCTCCTCTTTGGCAACTGCAAGTTTGTTTTCTATATCTCTTAGTCTGTTTCTGTTTTGCATATATATATTTATTTGTATTAATTTTTAGAGTCCACATATAAGTGATATGAATACAGTGTGTGTCTTTCTCTGTCTGACTTATTTCCCTAAACATAATATATTCTAGTTTCATCCATGTTGCTGCCCTTTTGCTCTTCTCACTCCTATTCTAGTCTAGTGCTTTCATTTTCTCAACTTGGAAGTAAAAAGATGATCCAACTTAAAAAAAAAGTCTCCTGTGTTTTTAGCAAACATTTTACAACACCAGAGGAAGGTGTTATTGTTTTGTTTATGGCTGGTGCCTAGTGTATATTTTCCATATTGCTGGTGCCTAGTGTATATTTTCCATATTTTATTTTCTCTGCAGATGCTTACATATCCCTCCTCCATTTCCAGACATTTTTTGGTTTCATAGCTTTAAGATCTAGATGAGATATTGAAAAGCATGTAGGTCTGCTTTTACATTTCATAAATTAAGAAACTGAAGCTCAGAAAGGCAATATGACTTATTAAAGTAACACAGCTACAAAGCCCTCTGTTTCATTTTTGAGTGGGTATATTGACCGGAAGGAAAGTTGAGGTCAGTAGCAGTGAATTAAATTACTGAATTAAAAAGAAAAAGTAGAAGCTATTTGGGTCTTATGTAAAAAGAGAGACAAAAGCCAGAAGAAATATGGAATATTGTGCACACTTAGGGTCACGAAGGTGAGGTGACTCAAGGACATGGTGAGAGTTTGATCAAATATAAATAAATTTTGAATAAAAGCTGTATCACTGTCATTTGATCTTGTTAATCATTTCACATTGACAAAAATCACTTGCAGAAAAAATGTGATTGTAATTGTAGACAGAGTCACACCGTTTATCTAGTTTTAATTTGGCAAAAAGAATGGGAAGGTTGGAGAAGATTGTTCCCCAAGATAAAAGATCAGGTCATAAGAGAATAAGCATTTGAATTATGTATTAAAAAAATGTGTTTTGAGTCTGTACCCTCCAGAGGTTTGGGTCATTGAAGACCTGTTTTTTCCACTCATAGATTTTGTTCAATGCCTGATTCCTCAAATGTGTATGCAGACTGTCACACTTCTTCTACCCACTCGGTTCTCTGCCCAGAAAGGACATTTGCCCAGAAATTACCAAAAACATTCTCCTGGTGGCATGCACTTTTTGGCTTCATATCAAAACAATTGTAGTATTCTGTCCTTTATAATCTTCCAGGCATACTGGGAGTAAAAATGAAAGCCAACATTCCTGATGTCCTGTTATTCTTTACTGAAAACTCAAACTCCCCATGTATTCCTGTGAGTAGGGCTGATCTGACTGCAACTTTAAGCTTGGCATTGACAGCCAAGGTGGATGGAGTGGATTGGACTGGTCAAAATATTCCCTCCTTTTTTTTTTTACAGAGACATTCTGGACATGAATAAAACTTACAGAGTTGATCAGTGCCAGAAAGGGAGGAGTGTGAGTTGCTAGCTTTTGTGTAAGAACTTCCAAAAAGGGATAGGACCCTTTTGAAATACATTTTAATTTAAAATTAATGATCATCTATTTATAGCCACCCAGTTTCTCAAGACTTTCCTTTATTCTGCCAGTCCCACGGTCAGCCCCATCTTCTTGCACATTTGTCCTCAATTATATCATTTTAAAGATAACGAATGCTGCATATATCACCAAAATCATATATAGAAATTACATGAGGTAAATTCAAACCCACTCTCAGCTATGGGTCCAGTTTTATAAAGATTTACTTAATTGCTCAACATGTTTTCCTTTCTTTTCCAGTTAAGTTTTAAAAAATTCCAATAAATTCTTTTATGTAGCACTGAATTAACACATTTTATGTTAATTAAACTTCTTCTTTTACAGGTAAAATTAAAAATGACATTAAATGTGGTTATAAAAGACAAAACACAGATCTCAAGTTAACCTGGAATCATTGAATGATTTTTAACTTATTTTCAGCAACATTTTAGATGCAAGTAAATTTTATTTTGTTCTAACATGTCATAAATTTATTTATATTTTATTCATTTGTATTTTATTTATTTGTATTTTAATTGATAAGATTTAATAAACCAAAATACAAAGAGAAAAAATTAATTAATTTCTTAAATATTCTGAATGATCAATTGCTTTTTCATTCACAACATGCACCAACATTGTTTTTTTAGTTGTATTATTTTGAAGGAAATTATTTCTTATGAAATGCTGTGTATGTCTACCTTCCAATTAAATCCAGGTAGATATATTTTAGTACTTGACTTAAGCTTATACTTTCAGAAAGTTACTTGATTAAAATAAGAAGTGAGTAACTTTAAAGAAACTAAACCAATCCTGAACATATTCCTTAATATATTAACAAATTTTGAAATAAAGAGAATGTTAAAACAAAACTGAATTAAGTCATGTCAATTCCCAGTTTATAAAGATCATTTTCATTTCCATAAATGTAGTTAGAGATAACTTTGCATTAGCAGTAGCACAATAGTGTCATAAAAATCTTTCTATCTTGTGGTTTGTTTTATCATCACACATATACGAGAGAATATTCATTTGAATAATAATGACATGAACAATTAATTTTCCCACTCCTGATATGTACTTTCAAGAAGATGGTGCACAATTATTGTAGGTCCTCTCCTCTTTTCACTTATTTGGTCAGTTTTTGGAGGAAAGTTGGATGGCCTTTTCTGATTGATAAGTTTGGGAAGAGCAAAATAACATGCTTAGTTCAGCTACTCCTTTCTGCTGGCATAGTTTATTTTGTACATGATGTTAAAAGAAAATTTATTTAATATGAATATTTAATTGAGCAATAAACAAACTGTTCAAAAGCAAGGATTCTGCAAACCCCAAACTGCTATGAAGCCCAGAAGCATGATCTTACATGATGGCTTATAAAGTGAAAATGAAGAAGTTGTTTAACCTTTGCAATGATTAGTTAATACAGTGGGAGCTTCCAGATGGCAGGCAATTGATCAAAGTGATTATTTTAAAACATTTTAGAAAGATAACAAACTTCTTTTATGATTATCAGAGGCATTTACAACAGATAACCTAGGTTTTGCTGATGTTCATGAAATAAGCTAGAATTTTTTTTTTTTTTTGCTGACATGGTTTAAATGATTTAGTTGGCCTGGGGGGTTTTTCAAGCCTGGTCTCCATTTAATTTAATTTAATTTTATGTTATTTTATTTTAACAATGGTAAGTCCTTCAAAGTGGGTAATTCTTTCTTATTCTAGGATTCATTGTTAGGAGAAAATTAGGCTTTCATATCTAAAGTCATGCCCTGAAACCCAGCTTCTGTGAGTATGGAGGAGGAGAAGAAGAAGAAGAAGAAGAAGAAGAAGAAGAAGAAGAAGAAGAAG
>NW_021703774.1:111437323-111565432 GCF_005190385.1 Monodon monoceros
AAGAAGAAGAAGAAGAAGAAGAAGAAGAAGAAGAAGAAGAAGAAGAAAGAGAAGGAGAAGGAGAAGGAGAAGGAGAAGGAGAAGGAGAAAAGGAAGAAAAGAAGAAGAAGGTGGAAATGAGGAAAATGGAGAGGGAAGGGAGGGGGAGATGTATGAGGGAAAAAGAAAGAAGAAACCAAATTTGATTTTTATTGGTCTGTTCTTTGTAATAAATCTGTTTGGGCTCAACTTAAAAAAAAAAAGTGCCTATCTTTAGTGTAACATGCTTTTAGTTGACCTAAAGTTTTCTTTGTCTCCACTCTACTATACAGAAAATAGATAACTAATAAGAACCTACTGTGTAGCACAGGGAACTCTACTCAGCACTCTGTAATGGCCTATATGGGAAAAGAATCTAAAAAAAAGAGTGGCTATATGTATATGTATAACTGATTTACTTTGCTGTACACCTGAAACTAATACAACATTGTAAACTCTACTCCAATAAAAATTTTAAAAATATAAACTTTTCTTTGTCTCAATGTGTGTTCCACAAAGCTATAGAACTATTTGTTGTATTCTTGACTATTATAAAATTCACTAAAGAATTATATAGTTATCCATGAAAAGATTTCAAGAATTGATAAATCTGAATTTTCTTTGAATGAACTTTAAAATGTGGAAAATTATTTATGATGATTAGAAACTCTCATTGGAAAACATTTATGATTTTGACTAAGAAAAACAAGAAATGTTTCCCTTGATCTAACAGTTGGAAACACTAATGGTTTACCCAAGGTTACCAAGTAGGTAGATTTTCAAAATAAAATATGAAGCCAGATTTGTGTCAATGCAGAGATGGTTTTCTTTCTATTCTACTATGTTGTTTCTTTGGAAAGACTATATATTGCAACTCAATAAAAAAAATAGTCAGAAATATTTCATAAGTGATTATTTTTATTATTCCATCCCTGTTCTTCCATTATATAATTAATTTTTAATGTATATCATGTATAAACAATGTTTTTAGAGGATAATCTCCAGGAGGAGAAATGCTGAAATTGGAAACACTTTGAAAAAGCTCTGAAGTAGGATAAATAATAATTTTTATTGTGTACAATAGTGATAAATCTTATCTACCCTCTTTTAAAGCTTCCTTGAAAATAGAACACAAGAGTTAGATGTATTTTATAAGAATCATTCATTTTTTTTCTGAACCAATATTATTAGTCAAATCACCTATTTTTAATCCTTGACTCATTTTTTTTTTCCTCTGTAAAGAGATAATATGATAGATCATGCCTACAGAGCAATATTTGCTAAACTGTGAGAAGCCACTATGTAATAGTTCTCACGGCTCTTGGCCTAGAAAAATCACTTGATTCCTATAGTACGAAGCATGTAAGATGAACTAGTAGATAGTATAAAATCAAATATTAAGTAGTGGTATAAGGAGGTATAGTAAAGGTAATCAGAAAAGGGATCAAAAATTGTGCAGCTAGAATATTTGGGGAAGGATTTTTAGATACAAAATATTGCTTTGTCCATATTCTATTTTTTAATAATTTTGTTCTGTGCCATTTTCTCTGTATGATATGAGTTTTGAACTTGTTAGCCCTGCTGCTCCAATGAACGGAATTGTAGATCTTGGTCTTGAAAACTACAAACTGCAGTGAAAGAACTCTCAGCAAAATAAGGAGAAAATACTCCCTCTTCCCTTACAGTTATAGAAAAAAATATATAATTCTATATAATACACTGTCTTTGCAGAGTTATTTTAAGACAGCTAAGAATCTGACTACGGAGACTTTTGATATGTCATGTGAAATTAAACCTTAACCTCAGTAATATCTGTGATTCTGATTGGTTGTAACCTAATAATCTATTGCCCTAGTAATATCCAAACTGACACCTCCATTCATTTTCTGAAAAAATGAAATCGTGTTTTCTTATTAAATCAGAAGAGGTTTACTGACATTTCTTTCTTTTCCCACATGCTTGGAGTGCAGGGGGAGAGCCCAATCCACGACTCCACTCTATTTCTCATTTAAATAAAGAGATGAACACATTTTGCTTCATTTAAATTAACAATTTCTTGGAGATGTTACTTGAACTGAATGTTAAAAAGAAGACAAATTTTAAATACAATAGTAGGATGGAGGAAAACAGTGATGATTAGTAGAAAGAACACAATTGAAAATGACGAGGAGGAGATGTTGATTCCTGAGGAGTTCCTTGGGAGTTAGGCCCACCTCCATCACTAGCTCACTCTTTATTTTTTAATTTATTTAGCATACATTTACTGAGAGTTCCTATTTGGTACCAAAAATTCCTCCAGACATTTAAAATTAAAAATATAAACTTGGTGTCAGAATATCTATCTCAGAAATATTAAGTGGCCTTGAGCAAGATAATTAACATCTATAACTCAGTTACGTTTTTCTCATCTTGAAAATCGTGACAATGATAAGCACTAAACTAGATTAAAGTTCAAAATACACAATAGGGATGTTAGGAAATCAATAAGAGATAAGCTGATTCCTAAAATAACTGAGACATAGTTGGGGAGTAGCTCTATAAGTGAACAATTACTATTCAAAATTTTAGAAATCTACTATATATAATGAGGTTCAGGGGAAGGATCAACAAAAAGTTTGTTCTAGTAACTGAGATTACATCCTTGTCCTCTGATAGACATAGAGGAAGGTGGAGATGAGAGCGGGAACACCTTTATACGGGTTACAGTGATGGAGAAACTTCACATTTTTGGTCTCAACATCCTTATTTGTTAAGTAAGGGAGTTTGAATACTAAGGTCCCTTCCAGCTCCAACAGAATGCAGTTTTATGTGATCCAGAAGCTATTCTCCATGGTTCAATTATGTCACTTTGTTAGACACAGACCTTTCCCATGTATGAGACAGAAGTACAGTTATTTTGTAGTTTTCTCTTGATTAAGTTTATTTTCCAAAAGATATCTTATGTAAGGGATAGTCCCTAGTTACATTCTGGCTATGAGGATGTATTCAACTTCAAGATGATTCCATCATCCATTCCCTCGTGCACACATCTTTTATTTACTGTTAACTTACTGGCCCTTTATGGTTAAATTGCTTCACATTTGTATGATTTTTAGAGGAATTTAAAAGTCTTTACACTAATTTCTTTGCTTTACTTTTATAATTTTTTTCAATATTTATTTTTTCTCTCGACTATGAGAGATTGTAAGGTCTTATGAAAATATTAAAAGCACTAACACAGCAATCTACAGACGTCTAATATTTTTTAATAAAGAAAAAATTGGGTATAAAGAAGATCTTAAAAATTCTTAATTAAATGTTCTTTCTAATAAAGTAAAGTAGGTGGATAGTTTTATTTGTTTTTGAAGTTGATAACTTCTGGAAGAAAATGGGTTTTTGTTGAGATGTGCCTCACCTGGAAACTTTAACACTTATAATAGTAAGCAGAGATAAATTCTAGTCACAAAAAGCCAGGAGTTGCTGTGACTCATAAGTCTCTGCATTGTCCAATGAACAGAAGAAAATGTCCTTTAAAAACACTATTCCTCATTTCAAACAAGCTGTAGCATTTCATCTTCACCATATTACTAAGGCAAAGCCTGTATAGGTTATGGTAATCAATCAAAGTCCCTGTTAAAAAGTTCTTTCTATTTTAACTACTCTAGAAATTCTCATTTAGGGGATTCAGTTCACTGAGCCAGACCAATCCATACTAATGCAGCTATCATGACCTTTATTTTCTTCTTTCAAAAATGCAATATAAACATAAATAAAAGAGAAAGGAATTCACATAAAGCTAACTGTTTTTCTGGTTTGGTTTGTTGTCATTTTCAATTTTGTTCTCTGTGTGTGTGTGACAGTAGTTTGAAAATTCTTAAATTACTTTCTATCTTGGACTGTGTTGTGGATGCTATGGTATCCTGCCCAGACCCTCCTTTCAGGACTGAAGCTCTATTTCCTGGCTGTGCCCAAAGGAGAGGTGCTGGTGGCTGATTCTTAGGAACTGGTCCAAAATCCCTTGCCAAAGACACATCCCTCTCTGAAGGAGGCACATGTCCAATGACTAGTCATATGGAGGTAAAATGATGTGGTCCCTTTGTCTCAAAGGTGGACAATTCTGAAGGGCTCTCAATGCCTCAGAGCTGTGGACTTTGTTGCCTGTAAATTGCAGTTCAGCTCCTCCTTCTGCCCAATTCTATTGATACTTCCTTCATTACACAACAGTGATGATCATTAGAGGATCAATGTCTTAGTAAATCTAGGAAACTGACCTAAGGCAGATGGTTTAAAATGGTTCTTTTCATGGTGGTATAGAAAATTATGAAATTTTTCTTTTCAGATGACACCTTCATTTCTTCATCTTGGGCCTACCTTACTTCGGGTGTCGCTTAGTGCTTTACATAGGGACTCAGGTTCAGGAAATTTAAGGAAAAATAAAATGATATCAAATAGAATGTAAGTCTCTTTGAAAAGCTTTTGTAGGATTCATTACCTGGCTGGTAAATACTGAAATATACTTCTTTCGAACTTTTACTTCTCCTACAGCACAAAGCTTCATAAATGGCATCTGTGGTCCAGCATTGTACAAATGAAATATATGTGTTGCCTACTCCCTGCTTCTTCCAGTTTCCTAACACCTTTCTTTTATGTCCTCATAACTTTTTTACCTATTTTGACTAGTAGCTTATATTTCCTCCTCTCTTCACCCATGTTCACCAACATCAGAGATTAATAGTCTAAATTACAAATGTAAATATATCATTCCTTCACCTTCAATAGCTCCCTATCACTCACAGGAAAAAGGTCATCATTTTTTAGAATATATGGTATGCAGGGCCAACGGAGTCTGTACTTATACCTCTAGCCCCGTAAAGAATAGAAGTGGCAATACTTATTTTAATATAGAGGATATTTGCACAACAAAGATTGCTTCTAATTTCAATTTGTCACAATCTTTTACTGAAAAAAAATTCTGGCTTCACCAGAGAACTTTGGTTCAATTATAAATCATTCTAAGTAAAGCATGGGTAATTTTGAAAAAGTAGTTTTGAGAAGATAGTCAAGTAAGAAATCATGTATGTGTTTTCTACTATTTTATCTTCATAAACAGTTCATGTTCTAAAGAAAGTTAAGGCTGTTAATATATTGAAACCATAATTACTAAAGTGTATTGTTTTCTAGAAGTAACCTTGGAAATTGACTTTTCTTTAGGTGTCAGAGTGATTAACAATTAATGTCAGTTGGGAATAGATGTTCATAGAATTAATTTAACCACCAGTCTTCTTAATTCATGATGCATTGATAATGAAAAACATATTTTGAAAATGTTTTTATAATCAATATACATACATATATATATATACATTTTAACATGGATAGACTTAACTACAACAAATGTATGTGTATATTAACACATATATACTTTTAATACAAATATCTATATAACATTTTCTTGCATGACAAAATATGTCAACAGAAAATTATATCTTCTAAATTTTAACTCACACCAGTTCAGAAAGTGTTTATTGAATATCTGGCGTTCTACACACCAGGAGTTTATAGCATCATCTTATCATCAAGAACCTATTTTTCCATGGAGTAAATCAGTTTTAGATAAAATTTACAAGTCTATAAACAATGAAAGATCTTATGGTTTAAAGGGCTAAATTAAAATTTTAAAATTTATGATATAGAAAACTATAGATACAGGTTTGCGCAAAGGAAGAGCTTAGTGTTTAACATTTTCAGTCAAAGCTTCCAATAATTGTTTAAAAATTATGTGCTTTATGTATTACAAATTTATTCTTGGAATTTATTCATGACAGTTGCAATATGCCTTTATTTCTGAAGGCCATTCTTTGAGAGACAGTGGTGCAAAATATCTTCCATAACGGCTTTGTCTGCACAGCCATCCCATGCTTTTACTGATACAGAGAGAATACTCCTTTATGTGTATTTAAGTTCACAAACACCATCCCAAGTACTTTTACTCCCCATGGTTACAAGACATTTTATATACACAGAATCTTTTAGAACTAGTGTATTAGGCCAGCTATAGTAAAATTCGTAGATTTACTACCAAATCTCAATGCACTCTTTCCAGCCCAAATTTCCAGTTAGGATATCAGAAACAATGCTGAATTCCATCAGATTTGGGGCAAATGTTAAACAGAAAAAAAAGAGAAAAAAATAAACTTTGTTCTGCATGGCTTCAGAAATACTACAAAGAAAAATAGCTATAAATATCCTATTAATTAGCTAAGTTGTGTAACATATAGTCTGTTGGTAAGGCTGTAAATTATATATTTTTTCAGCAATTTGCTTTCTGAAAAAAATTCTAAATAAATGAGTCAAAATTCAAACAATTAGATAAAAATTTACTTAGCATAATAGTGTAAAATTTATCATTGGTTTATTTTTTCACAGGATAAAAAATAGTTTCCAAATAATGCTTATTTGTTTTGAAAGGCACTGTAATATTTGATTTTAGTTTTTGAAAAATCTAAAAATAAATCCACGGTTAAAGTTACTCATTAGTTTTGAAAGGCACTGTAGTATTTGATTTTAGTTTTTGAAAAATCTAAAAATAAATTCAAGGTTAAAGTTACTCATGAAATAAACAGGGATTTTTAAGATTCATTTTTTTTATTATTCATTCATTCTATTACAGGACATTTTTTATTGTTTCAAGTATTTTTTAAAATTAATTAATTAATTTTTGGCTCTGCTGGGTCTTCGTTGCTACGCATGGGCTTTCTCTAGTAGCAGCAAGCGGTAGCTACTCTTTGTTGCGGTGCACAGGCTTCTCATTGTAGTGGCTTCTCTTGTTGCAGAGCACGGGCTCTAGGGCGCATGGGCTTCAGTAGTTGTGTCATGTGGGCTCAGCAGTTGTGGCTTGTGGGCTCTAGAGCACAGGCTGAGTAGTTGTAGTGCACGAGCTTCATTGCTCCGAGGCATGTGAGATCTTCCCGGACCAGGGATTGAACCTGTGTCCCCTACACTGGCAGGTGGATTCTTAACCACTGCGCCACTAGGGAAGTCCCTCAAGATTCATTTTTGAGTCAAATGAAAGTATTATGCATGTTAGGCCTAAGAATCATGGTGGGTATAGCAGTTTATAGTGGTGATATACTTGTCACATTATTCTTTTTGAATCTGGTTTGTTGAAGTCACTATCTTAAAGTACATGCTTTAATGTATTTCTAGAATTCTTTTACAGTTTGAGGTTATTTAACATCTCTAGCTGCAATTAAAAAAAATAATTTGAATTTGAACTCTAAGGTGTTGATTGCCAAGCATGCTAAATGCACACAAAATGGTAATCAGTCAACAATTTATATTACTTTATTACCATGTTAATTCAATTCAGTCAACATTTGTTGAGTTTCCATTATATATTGGTCATTATGCTAAGCACTTATAATAAAATATGTGCTGGCTTATCAATGTTTTAAATTTGTTTAGCAAACAACCATAATCATATTTCAGTTTAATACAGGCTCTTATTTTTACATTTATAACCTATTGTTTTTATTTTTTTTTTATTTTTTAATTTATTTTGCGGTACGCAGGCCTCTCACTGTTGTGGCCTCTCGCATTGCGGAGCACAGGCTCCAGACGCGCAGGCTCAGCAGCCATGACTCACGGGCCTAGCCGCTCCGCGGCATGTGGGATCTTCCCAGACTGGGGCATGAACCCGTGTCCCCTGCATCGGCAGGCGGACTCTCAACCACTACACCACCAGGGAAGCCCTAACCTATCATTTTTAAAAGGCCCATTTCAAAGCCACTTGTTGTCAACCATGTGGAATTTATTGTGTTAAAACAATGATAATTATCACTAGGTTTTTATTAGATTCTGATTCTGAAATTGCCAGAAATTGTTTATTTATTCTTCCTCTCCTTGCCTTTGGTTTCAAAGGAGATTGAATGAGTGGAAATATAAGACGCTCAACATCTTGACTATATTGTAATAGACTTTAAATTTGGTCTCATGAAGTACTGACAAATGAAAGATGGTTTTAGTTTATATGTCCCTAAGGAACCAAATCAGAACTGGAAGATATTAAGCATGAATGAGATAGATTTTCTTTCTGAAAAAGGAGACAGAATCATCCCTCAAATAGAGGCAACTCTCTCAGTGGATGGTGACTTCCATGTTACAGGAGTACTCATGCAAAGCACTTGTTGGGATGTTATAAACAACCCTATCAAATAAAACTTTCTGCAATGATGAAAACATCCTACATCTGTGCTTCTAACATTGAGTCACTAGCAACACCTAGTTATGAAGCATTTGAAATGTGAGCAGAGGGGACTGAGGAGCTGAATTTTTTATTTTAATTAATATAAACTTAATTTGAAATAGCCATACGTGGCTAGTGACAGTTATGTTGGACAGCAGTTACCGCCTGTTGTCAAGCAGAAGTGACAAGTGACATTTAAGATTCCCTCTCGCACGGTTAAAACGTCTATGAGTTTTAGACAATTAAGACCACCAACCACCAGGTTCGCTGACCCCTGAACTTATCCCTTTATGCCTCCATTACACAGAACTTTCTTCTGTGAAGTAGCATCCTGGATACCAGATATGTTACATTTTCTATGTGACTAGAATGTAAAAAGATGGCAATAATACTATCCAAATTGAGTGCTTTTGTAAAGTCACATACAAAAGTTGCTTCCTGTGTGGTTAACCTTAAATAACTTCCAAGCTGCCTAAAGCTCCTAGCGGCCATCCTGATTATGCTGCGGTTATTTCATGTTATTCCTTATGAACTGAGTGAAGAGAGCTTTCGGAAAGTGTAAAGCAGACTTATTTGGCAGAGAAGTCAGGCAACCGTTATTGTGAAAGCTCAAAGTCAGATTCTCACTTTCAAAATTTGTTGTTTGTGGGATGAAGGAATGATAATCTGCCCACAGTGCAGAATTGTTTCCAAGGCAAAAGAATTTTAAACAGTAGACAGATTTTTTTTTCACTTAAAGACATATTAATGGGCAGCTGCCAGAGGGGGGAAAAATAAACGTTTTTTCTTTTTCTTGATGCACTATGATACAAACTTCTTAAACTGACACAAAATTCCAGCCAAAGTGGGCAGCCAAAGTGAAATAATTTGTTTTTTCTTAGACTCCATTTTTCCTGCTACGTGACTTTTGGCATACTGTTTTCTCTGCCTGAAAGACCTTTCCTCACAACTTTACACACTGAAAGCAAATCTGATCCTTAATGTTCATCTTAATGCCATCTTATCCTTGGTTTTCTTTATTCCATCTACCTTCAATGACTTTTTTTCTGAACCTACTTATATTTGTACAGTAAGAAAATACACATTTCCCTCACTCTCCAAGATCATATGCTGCCCGTAAATGATGACCCAGACATTACTGTAATCTCCTCAGTGCTTAGAACAGTGCCAGGGTAATATTAGGTAGAAAACAGATATGATGAAATAGTAAATGAATGAATGGATGAATGAATGGATGGATGAATGAATGAACGAGCAAAGAAGAAATCCTTAGGAAATGGTTCACTGGTAAAAAGTGTCTGAAAACCTAGTTAAACGCTAATTGAAAATGTTAACATTCCTTGAGAATGCTTTACATTGCAAGTTACATGAAGCCTCATGTAAACTAATGTAAAAGCAAAGGAGAAGAATTTATTGACTGAAGTAGCTTGAATAGTCTTTGAGAGGTGAGGTTTCAGGGCATTTGGAGACAAGTTTTGAAATGACATCCAGAGGCTGACTTCTTCCTTCCTTCTGACGTGGCTTCCTCTACTTCCTCAGAACTCCATGACAGCTGCCAGCAGTTTGATGAACTATATACTTAAAGGTTCACTTCTAGTGGAAAAGTGTTGGAACTATCCCCTGTATTCCTGACAAAACTTGAGATTCATTTTAAGCCCCTGCAATGTGATACGCTGACAATCTCCTATCCGGGAACTTACCTGGAGGTGTAATCCCACTAGACCATGAGTTGAAGTGAAGAAAGAGTGTCATCCTCCTTACCTTCCACCTTCAACCTATAGAGTCAGTTGCCAGAAGAGGGAATGCCTGTCTGTTGAGGAGACACATAACAAATGCCCATCTCAGCAAATGAAACAAAACTAAATTTCAGTGAATCATACTCGGACTGAACTCCATTCAATTCTACCATAAATTACCTGAGGACCCAGTGAAAGTTCCTTATTCTTAGTGTATTTGTTTGGGAGGGGGGCTAATTTCTCTTCTGAGTAAGAAAATTCATCAGAAGAGGAAGTTATTTACATAAGACTATAAACAGCAGGCAGAGAGGATTTTCAACCAGTATTTCCTCCCATGTGCATCTTTCACAGGTACTCTGTTGAGAGTAACAGGTAGCATCTATTGAGAGTAGTACCTATCTTTAGCATCTAGTTAATATTACTGTTAGTTTCTCTCAGAAAGAGACTCTTGACAGGCATGACTCAGATTGATAGCTATGCCTAGAATAGGAATAGATGCCCACTCTTACCAGGGTGTAATTCAGGCCTAAAAATCCTCTAAAATAATCTTTCTTTCTTGCTGTTATTCATAAGCTCCTGGTTTCTTGTTTGATTTTGACCTTCAATTTAGTCTTTTTTTTTTTTTTTAACATCTTTATTGGGGTATAATTGCTTTACAATGGTGTGTTAGTTTCTGCTTTATAACAAAGTGAATCAGTTATGCCTATACATATGTTCCCATATGTCTTCCCTCTTGCGTCTCCCTCCCTCCCACTCTCCCTATCCCACCCCTCCAGGCTGTCACAAAGCACCGAGCTAATATCCCTGTGCCTTGCGGCTGCTTCCCCCTAGCTATCTACCTTACTACGTTTGTTAGTGTGTATATGTCCATGACTCTCTCTCGCCCTGTCAAAGCTCACCCTTCCCCCTCCCCATATCCTCAAGTCCGTTCTCCAGTAGGTCTGCGTCTTTATTCCTGTCTTACCCCTACGTTCTTCATGACATTTTTTTCCCTTAAATTCCATATATATGTGTTAGCATATGGTATTTGTCTTTTTCTTTCTGACTTACTTCACTCTGTATGACAGACTCTAGGTCTATCCATCTCATTACAAATAGCTCAATTTCATTTCTTTTTAAGTCTGAGGAATATTCCATTGTATATATGTGTCACATCTTCTTTATCCATTCATCCGATGATGGGCGCTTAGGTTGTTTCCATCTCCGGGCTATTGTAAATAGAGCTGCAATGAACATTTTGGTACATGACTCTTTTTGAATTTTGGTTTTCTCAGGGTACATGCCCAGTAGTGGGATTGCTGGGTCATATGGTAATTCTATTTGTAGTTTTTTAAGGAACCTCCATACTGTTCTCCATAGTGGCTGAACCAATTCACATTCCCACCAGCAGTGCAAGAGTCTTCCCTTTTCTCCACACCCTATCCAGCATTTATTGTTTCTAGATTTTTTGATGATGGCCATTCTGACTGGTGTGAGATGATATCTCATTGTAGTTTTGATTTGCATTTCTCTAATGATTAATGATGTTGAGCATTCTTTCATGTGTTTGTTGGCATTCTGTATATCTTCTTTGGAGAAATGTCTATTTAGGTCTTCTGCCCATTTTTGGATTGGGTTGTTTGTTTTTTTGTTATTGAGCTGCATGAGCTGCTTGTAAATTTTGGAGATTAATCCTTTGTCAGTTGCTTCATTTGCAAATATTTTCTCCCATTCTGAGGGTTGTCTTTTGGTCTTGATTATGGTTTCCTTTGCTGTGCAAAAGCTTTGAAGTTTCATTAGGTCCCATTTGTTTATTTTTGTTTTTATTTCCATTACTCTAGGAGGTGGGTCAGAAAGGATCTTGCTGTGATTTATGTCATAGAGTGTTCTGCCTATGTTTTCCTCTAAGAGTTTGATAGTTTCTGGCCTTACATTTAGGTCTTTAATCCATTTTGAGCTTATTTTTGTGGATGGTGTTAGGGAGTGATCTAATCTCATACTTTTACATGTACCTGTCCAGTTTTCCCAGCACCATTTATTGAAGAGGCTGTCCTTTCTCCACTGTACATTCCTGCCACCTTTATCAAAGATAAGGTGTCCATATGTGCATGGGTTTATCTCTGGGCTTTCTATCCTGTTCCATTGATCTATATTTCTGTTATTGTGCCAGTACCATACTGTCTTGATTACTGTAGCTTTGTAGTATAGTCTGAAGTCAGGGAGCCTGGTTCCTCCAGCTCCTTTTTTTGTTCTCAAGATTGCTTTGGCTATTCGGGGTCTTTTGTGTTTCCATACAAATTGCGAAATTTTTTGTTCTAGTTCTGTGAAAAATGCCAGTGGTAGTTTGATAGGGATTGCATTGAATCTGTAGATTGCTTTGGGTAGTAGAGTCATTTTCACAATGTTGATCCTTCCCATCCAAGAACATGGTATATCTCTCCATCTATTTGTATCATCTTTAATTTCTTTCATCAGTGTCTTATAATTTTCTGCATACAGGTCTTTCGTCTCCTTAGGTAGGTTTATTCCTAGATATTTTATTCTTTTTGTTGCAATGGTAAATGGGAGTGTTTTCTTGATTCCACTTTCAGATTTTTCATCATTAGTATATAGGAATGCCGGAGATTTCTGTGCATTAATTTTGTATCCTGCTACTTTACCAAATTCATTGATTAGATCTAGTAGTTTTCTGGTAGCATCTTTAGGATTCTCTATGTATAGTATCATGTCATCTGCAAACAGTGACAGCTTTACTTCTTCTTTTCCGATTTGGATTCCTTTTATTTCCTTTTCTTCTCTGATTGCTGTGGCTAAAACTTCCAAAACTATGTTGAATAAGAGTGGTGAGAGTGGGCAACCTTGTCTTGTTCCTGATCTTAGTGGAAATGCTTTCAGTTTTTCACCATTGAGGATGATGTTTGCTGTGGGCTTGTCATATATGGCCTTTATTATGTTGAGGAAAGTTCCCTCTATGCCTACTTTCTGCAGGGTTTTTATCATAAATGGGTGTTGAATTTTGTCGAAAGCTTTCTCTGCATCTCTTGAGATGATCATATGGTTTTTCTCCTTCAATTTGTTAATATGGTTTATCACATTGATAGATTTGCATATATTGAAGAATCCTTGCATTCCTGGAATAAACCTCACTTGATCATGGTGTATGATCCTTTTAATGTGCTGTTGGATTCTGTTTGCTAGTATTTTGTTGAGGATTTTTGCATCTATGTTCATCAGTGATATTGGCCTGTAGTTTTCTTTCTTTGTGACATCCTTGTCTGGTTTTGGTATCAAGGTGATGGTGGCCTCGTAGAAGGAATTTGGGAGTGTTCCTCCCTCTGCTATATTTTGGAAGAGTTCGAGAAGGATAGGTGTTAGCTCTTCTCTAAACGTTTGATAGAATTCACCTGTGAAGCCATCTGGTCCTGGGCTTTTGTTTGTTGGAAGATTTTTAATCACAGTTTCAATTTCAGTGCTTGTGATTGGTCTGTTCATATTTTCTATTTCTTCCTGATTCAGTCTTGGCAGGTTGTGCATTTCTAAGAATTTGTCCATTTCTTCCAGATTGTCCATTTTATTGGCATAGAGTTGCTTGTAGTAATCTCTCATGATCTTTTTTATTTCTGCAGTGTCAGTTGTTACTTCTCCTTTTTCATTTCTAATTCTATTGATTTGAGTCTTCTCCCTTTTTTTCTTGATGAGTCTGGCTAGTGGTTTATCTATTTTGTTTATCTTCTCAAAAAACCAGCTTTTAGTTTTATTGATCTTTGCTATCGTTTCCTTCATTTCTTTTTCATTTATTTCTGATCTGATTTTTATGATTTCTTTCCTTCTGCTAGCTTTGGGGTTTTTTTGTTCTTCTTTCTCTAATCACTTGAGGTGCAAGGTTAGGTTGTTTATTCGAGATGTTTCCTGTTTCTTAAAGTAGGATTGTATTGCTATAAACTTCCCCCTTAGAACTGCTTTTGCTGCATCCCATAGGTTTTGGGTCGTTGTGTCTCCATTGTCATTTGTTTCTAGGTATTTTTTTATTTCCTCTTTGATTTCTTCAGTGATCACTTCATTATTAAGTAGTGTATTGTTTAGCCTCCATGTGTTTGTATTTTTTCCAGATCTTTTCCTGTAATTGATATCTAGTCTCATGGCGTTGTGGTCAGAAAAGATACTTGATACAATTTCAATTTTCTTAAATTTACCAAGGCTTGTTTTGTGACCCAAGATATGATCTATCCTGGAGAATGTTCCATGAGCACTTGAGAAAAATGTGTATTCTGTTGTTTTTGGATGGAGTGTCCTATAAATATCAATTAAGTCCATCTTGTTTAATGTATCATTTAAAGCTTGTGTTTCCTTATTTATTTTCATTTTGGATGATCTGTCCATGGGTGAAAGTGGGGTGTTAAACTCCCCTACTATGAATGTGTTACTGTTGATCTCCCCTTTTATGGCTGTTAGTATTTGCCTTATGTATTGAGGTGCTCCTATGTTGGGTGCATAAATATTTACAATTGTTATATCTTCTTCTTGGATCGATCCCTTGATCATTATGTAGTGTCCTTCTTTGTCTCTTGTAATAGTCCTTATTTTAAAGTCTATTTTGTCTGATATGAGAATTGCTACTCCAGCTTTCTTTTGGTTTCCATTTGCATGGAATATCTTTTTCCATCCCCTTACTTTCAGTCTGTATGTGTCTCTAGGTCTGAAGTGGGTCTCTTGTAGACAGCATATATAAGGGTCTTGTTTTTGTATCCATTCAGCCAATCTGTGTCTTTTGGTGGGAGCATTTAGTCCATTTACATTTAAGGTAATTATCGATATGTATGTTTCTATTCCCATTTTCTATATTGTTTTGGGTTCGTTATTATAGGTCTTTTCCTTCTCTTGTGTTTCTTGTCTAGAGAAGTTCCTTTAGCATTTGTTGTAAAGCTGGTTTGGTGGTGCTGAACTCTCTCAGCTTTTGCTTGTCTCTAAAGGTTTTAATTTCTCCATCAAATCTGAATGAGATCCTTGCTGGGTAGAGTAGTCTTGGTTGTAGGTTTTTCCCTTTCATCACTTTAAATATGCCCTGCCATTCCCTTCTGGCTTGCAGAGTTTCTGAAAGATCAGCTCTTATCCTTATGGGCTTTCTCTTGTATGTTATTTGTTGTTTTTCCCTTGCTGCTTTTATTATTTTTTCTTTGTATTTAATTTTTTTTAGTTTGATTAATATGTCTTGGCGTGTTTCTCCTTGGATTTATCCTGTTGCATCTCTCTGTGCTTTCTGGACTTGACTGACTATTTCCTTTCTCTTATTAGGGAAGTTTTCAACTATAATCTCTTCAAATATTTTCTCAGTCCCTTTCTTTTTCTCTTCTTCTTCTGGAACCCCTATAATTCGAATGTTGGTGAGTTTAATGTTGTCCCAGAGGTCTCTGAGACTGTCCTCAGTTCTTTTCATTCTTTTTTTCTTTATTCTGCTCTGCAGTAGTTATTTCCACTATTTTATCTTCCAGGCCACTTATCCGTTCTTCTGCCTCAGTTATTCTGCTATTGATCCCATCTAGAGTACTTTTAATTTCATTTATTGCATTGTTCATCATTGCTTGTTTCATCTTTATTTCTTCTAGGTCCTTGTTAACTGTTTCTTGCATTTTGTCCATTCTACTTCCAAGATTTCGGATCATCCTTACTATCATTATTCTGAATTCTTTTTCAGGTAGACTGCCTATTTCCTCTTCATTTGTTAGGTCTGGTGCATTTTTATCTTGCTCCTTCATCTGCTGTGTGTTTTTCTGTCTTCTCATTTTGCTTATCTTACTGTGTTTGGGGTCTCCTTTTTGCAGGCTGCACGTTCATAGTTCCCGTTTTTTTTGATGTCTGTCTCCAGTGGCTAAGGTTGTTTCAGTGGTTTGTGTAGGCTTCTTGGTGGAGGGGACTAGTGCCTGTGTTGTGGTGGATGAGGCTGGATCTTGTCTCTCTAGTGGGCAGGTTCACGTCTGGCGGTGTGTTCTGGGGTGTCTGTGGCCTTATTATGATTTTAGGCAGCCTCTCTGCTAATGGGTGGCGTTGTGTTCCTGTTTTGCTAGTTGTTTGGCATAGGTTGTCCAGCACTGTGGCTTGCTGGTCGTTGAGTGAAGCTGGGTGCTGGTGTTAAGATGGAGGTCTCTGGGAGATTTCCGCCATTTAATATTATGTGGAGCTGGGAGGTCTCTTGTTGACCAGTGTCCTGAAGTTGGCTCTCCTACCTCAGAGGCAGAGCCCTGACTCCTGGCTGGAGCACCAAGAGCCTTTCATCCACACGGCTCAGAATAAAAGGGAGAAAAAGTAGAGAGAATTAGTAGAAGTATGAGGAAAGAAAGAAGGAAAGGAGGAAAGGAAGGAAGGAAGAAAGAAGCAAAGAAGGAAAGAAAGGAGGGAGGGAGGGAGGAAGGAAGGAAGGAAGGAGGGAAAGAAGGAAAAAAGACAGAAAGAAAGAAGATACAGTAAAAATAAAATAAAGTATAATATAGTTATTGAATTAAAAAATATTTAGAAAAAAAAAAAAGGGACGGATAGAACCTTAGGGCAAATGTTGGAAGCAAAGCTATACAGAGAAAATCTTACACAGAAGCATACACATACACCTTCACAAAAAGAGGTAAAGGGGGAAAAATCATAAATCTTGCTCTCAGAGACCACCTCCTCAATTTGGGGTGATTCGTTGTCTAAAGGAGGGAAGGAAGGAAGGAAAGAAAGAAAGAAAGAACGAAGGTAAAGTATAATAAAGTTATTACAATTAAAATTAATTATTAAGAAAAAAAATTTTAAAAAAAAACCATGGACGGATAGAGCCCTAGGACAAATGGTGGAAGCAAGAGTATACAGACAAGATCTCACACAGAAGCATACACGTACACATTCACAAAAAGAGGAAAAGGGAAAAAAAATCATAGATCTCGCTCCTAAATTCCACCTCTTCAATTTGGGATCATTCCTTGTCTATTCAGGTATTCCACAGATGCAGGGTATATCAAGTTGATTGTGGAGCTTTAATCCGCTGCTTCTGAGGCTGCTGGGAGAGATTTCCCTTTCTCTTCTTTGTTCTCACAGCTCACAGGAGCTCAGCTTTGGATTTGGCCCTGCCTCTGCGTGTAGGTCGCTGGAGGGCGTCAGTTTTTTGCTCAGACAGGACGGGGTTAAAGGAGCCGCTGATTCGGGGGCTCTGGCTCACTCAGGCCGGGGGTGGGGGGGGGGGGAAGGAGGGGCACTGCGTGCGGGGCGGGCCTGCGGCGTCAGAGGCGGCGTGACGTTGCGGCAGAGGCCGGCGTGACGTTGCACCAGCCTGAGGCCCGCCGTGCGTTCTCCCGGGGAAGTTGTCCCTGGTTCCCGGGAACCTGGCAGTGGCGGGCTGCACAGGCTCCGCGGAAGGTGGGTGTGGAGAGTGACCTGTGCTCGCACACAGGCCCCTTGGTGGCGGCAGCAGCAGCCTTAGCGTCTCCCGCCCGTCTCTGGGGTCCGCGCTTTTAGCCGCGGCTCGCGCCCGTCTCTGGAGTTCCTTTAAGCAGCGCTCTTAAACACCTCTCCTCGCGCACCAGGAAACAAAGAGGGAAGAAAAAGTCTCTTGCCTCTTCGGCAGGTGCAGGCTTTTCCCCGAACTCCCTCCCGGCTAGTCGTGGTGCACTAACCCCTTCAGGCTATGTTCAAGCCGCCAACCCCAGTCCTCTCCCTGCGCTCCGTCCAAAACCGAAACCGGAGCCTCAGCTCGCAGCCCCGCCCGCCCCGGCGGGTGAGCAGACAAGCCTCTCGGGCTGGTGAGTGCCGGTCGGCACCGATCCTCTGTGCGGGAATCTCCCCGCTTTGCCCTCCGCACCCATCGCTGTGCACTACTCCGCGGTACCGAAGCTCCCCCCTCCGCCTCCCGCAGTCTCCGCCCACGAAGGGGTTTCCTAGTGTGTGGAAAGTTTTCCTCCTTCACAGCTCCCTCCCACTGGTGCAGGTGCCGTCCTTATTCTTTTGTCTCTGTTTTTTTCTTTTTTTCTTTTGCCCTACCCAGGTACGTGGGGAGTTTCTTGCCTTTTGGGAGGTCTGAGGTCTTCTGCAAGCCTTCAGTAGGTGTTCTGTAGGAGTTGTTCCACGTGTAGATGTATTTCTGGTGTATCCGTGGGGAGGAAGGCGATCTCCGCGTCTTACTCTTCCGCCATCTTCAAGGTCCCCCCCCCAATTTAGTCTTAAATTTATATTTCTGTATTTTCTGCAGAACTAGGCTTTCTTTTGACTTGCATTTAAGAATCATTCTCAGGCTTTTATTTAAAAAAATATATCTTCCATCTCCTGTTACTTTTAGAAGGCAACATAAGCTGGTGGTTGAGTAAAGGCCTTGGAGAAAGATAGAATGGATTTCCTTTCCTAGATCCAACCCTTAATTAAACCTGGTACAATTGGTTCCCCGATCTATAAACTCTAAATAATGTCAAAGAGTTATTTTGAAGACCAAATAAAGTACATAAAGTATATATAAAACACCATGCTTAGCAGAGAGTAAATGTTAACTATTATGGACATCATAATTATTTATTATTATCTTATTAGTTGAACAGCATATTATGAAGAATGGTATCTAAGAACTGACTCTTTTTAGAGCCATTCATGTTCAATTTACTAACTGGCAAACTTGGGCCATAATAAAGGTGACAGATTTTAGAATTGTTCTATGTAACAGGGAAAATAGTAAAGGAATTTCTTCAGACAAAACTTGTATTTTAACAACATCTCTATGATTTATGAAAGCATGGATTCCAGGGAAAGACAAAAGCAAGAATGAAGATATGAGACTCAATTAGGTGGTCATCACTAATGTATCATAGGTGGGAAAAATTGTCTTCTCTTTAGTTTATTTACAGAGATTTGGACTTCTGTGCAAAGGTAAGAAAGAACTTGGTGATGGATTGAAAGAGAGAGAAGAGCCTAAATGTCTACCAGGTTTCTTATTTGAGCAAGTACATGGAAAATTATATCATTCACTGAGATAGAATAGTAGAGGAAGTGAGGTCCCTGTATTCATTCTTTTCTCTCCATCCATCATCCTCAATATTATCAAAGTGATCTTTCTAAAACAATTTTGAATTCAGTGGAAAACATTACCCAGAGAAAAAGGCGCAAACACTACATTCAAATATCTGCCTAATTTGTTTGCAGATCACCTTTTATCCCTCTTCCATACTCTTTCCTTAACCACAGTCTCTGGACGTGTGTGTGTGTGTGTGTGTGTGTGTGTGTGTAATTTTTCCTATAATTAAATCTTCCTAGCACCTTGTGCAACTGGCCAAATTCTATCTATCGTTTATCATCTAGTTAAAATGGTTTCTCTGCTATCTACGTTTCCCAGACTTCTCCATGCCAAATTAACTACATCTCATCCTCTGGCCCCCACTGCAGCCATAATTTTTATAAAAAAATAATATGATGTTGTGCCACCAAAATATGCTTGCATGTCTTCTTGCCAGGACACTGTGTATTCCCACATGGATGAAGTTAGCTTACTCTTGTACCATAACTTCCACCATGAAGCAGGTGCTCAATAAATGTTTAATGTATAAAATAAACACAGGGACAGGTGCATCAGCATATGGATAGATGTGGAGTTGGACCCTCTGTGCTCCAAATCTGCACACAATTTTCTTGTTCTAGTTTGTCCAGGCATCTGTGGTGACAATAGCAAGAATTGGCAGGAATTCCTATTGATAAAAAAAATAAAGATTTTTTTTTCTCTCCCCAATTTACACAGTATTAACATTATCCACTGCTGTCATACTGTAGCCTTCCTATATATTGAATGGCAATTTATTTGAAATATCAAATATTTTTAATATATCATTTTAAATCTGATTTGTAACATTGTCTACATTGTGACAATATGCAGACATACACATCAGAAAACCTCTATTCAATTTTTCTTGAAATTTTCACACATCACAGTACAATTGAAATTTCTCTTGTCATTGACAAAATTTGATGCCATCATCTGAGTGATATTCAAAGTAATCCTTGTTTAAGCTCTGCTTTATGCAAATCAATGTATAGAACCAATGTATAAAGTATATTTAATATATTGGTATTTTTAAGCATTGTTAGAATAAGTTTTGTATTGTGGCTTTTACAGGGCTGCTTGTTTACTGTTAAGTGCCTAGGTGATAAATGATCATAGAAAAATCTGATGATGAGCTGTTGAATTTGAAAGTAGTCATTATATTTCAGTTTATATGTCCTCCTCAATGCCTTGAGAGAGAATAATAATGCAAATTCTGTGATTCTTATGAAATTATAATTGCTAAATATAGTTTCAATAATTAATCTTCCAAAATATAAAGAAATTTATTTAAAAGTCTAAAGCTTCTTTAAGAAACAGGGAAAATACAGTTGACCCTTGAACAACATGGGTTTAAACTGTGCGGGTCAACTTATACACAAATTCTGTGCAATAGCGATTACAGTGCTACATGATCCACAGCTGGCTGAATCTGCTGGTGAGGAAACATGGATACAGAAGGCTGACTATAGGGTTTGCGTATCCATGGACTTTGGTATTCAAAGTAGGTCTTGGAACTAATACCCAGGAGATAACAAGGGCTGATTATACATGCAGTTAAATAAATGTAAAGGAAGAGAAGTGCACACACTGTCTCTACACATTTGTTAAAATGTATATAATAATAAATATTTTAAAAGAAATTAATGATTATTAGATTTTAAATATTCAATTTATGAACAAATTGTACTAGTGTATACAAATGCCTAGAATTTCATTTTTTACTAATAATATTTTATTAATATTGCATTTGTTTGAAATTCATGGGAAAATGTTAGAATTGAATAAAGATATGAGTAGGTTAATTAAAATGTTTGCAATCAATTCAATTATTTTGTGTGATTCTGCCCTTCTCCAACATCAATAAAATGAGCTGAAATGCTTAAAAACTATTGACACCTCCTTTTTTCCATACTTACATGTTATAAACTTCCAGTATTTTACTGGCACATTGCTCTCATAGTCTACATTAGCCAAATTATCAACTGTTTTGTTTAATAGATGAATATTTAGATATACCCAAATTTTACCATACTTTTGCATACTTGTCCTTCCTGCCTTTCAGTACAAAATTTTGGGTTGAATTTGTTTTTCCCTGAAATGAGTATCCTAATGGCTTTTTAATGAAATTTTGGGAGAGAAATATTTTTCTATTGTTTTGGTTAATTTGAAAAAAAAGATATTTAGGATTAAATGAATGGGACTGTTCCAACACACACATAATGGCTAGCTTATTAAAATAATGATTGTTTGCTAATATCAGTTGCATTCTTCCTGCTCATACTTATTCTTTGACTCCATATTGCCCAAATGATATAAATTTATTCACCTTTCAAATATGTGACTCCCTTTTCCTCTTCTCTCTATTGAAGAAGCAGAATAATACAAGAATAATGGTGTCTCATTCAGAGATAATTTGGAGGGATCTAGCTTGTTAGGCTGTCTGAGGAAAGTAGTAGAGACTGGTCCTATTTATAAAGTGAATCTCTACTAATGTCAGTTACTGAATAATTCATAAAATAAAAAATAATGTCCATCAATAAGTCCATTGTATTATTTCAGAGTCAATTACCTAAACATTTCCTGAAGCCTTCTTTTACTTGGGACAACAATGGTACCAGCACTAATCAGTATGCAATTATGGATGCTACATGCTAAAAAGGTCTTGAGCTGACTTCCAGGTTTCACTAGTGTCAGCTAAAATAGTCTTCTTCATTCTAAGAAAACTAAAGGGTCTTCTTCTTCCCCAGAAGCTGTCTAATTATGTAAAGAAAAGTGATTAACTGATTATGATGAATAAATTAATCTCCAAGGAGATGCAAAAATTCAGACATTTCTAATTAGTATAATTTTCATGGGACAACTAGAAAAATTCTCTGTTCTTATTAGCAATGATTAACAGAACAATAACTAATTTTTGGCAGCTCCCTGCAAAATTATCAGACTCACCCTGAAGACACAGATGAAAGAATTGTAAATTCACAGAAAAGTTGTTTAAAAACTAACTATAAGCAACAGCCTTAACAGAAAACTCTGTTTCTACTTAGAAGAATTCTCATCTTCTAGTTTTATGCTTTCTATCATTGTCATCATCATCATCACAACACATACCACTGAGTATCTGCTATTTGCTTGCAAAATGCTATGCATTTTATACAATAAATTAAATTTAATCCTTACAGCAGCCCAATGAGGTCAGTGTTATTGTTGCCTCCAACTTAATGATCATGCAAAATGGAAACCTAATTTTGCTTGGTACTGATTAACTTCCAATTTCACTAGAAATGATGTTTCAAATATTTTTATCATTAATATATTAAATTGTCTTAAATTTTTTATTTAAATATTTAAGATAACCATGTTCAATTTAATAAACATACACTGAGTTAGGAAACATGAAAGTACATGAAAGAAATATAAGACAGTTCTGATAATATTCAATACTCATGGGTCTAGACACAAAACACTTTCACCACAGGTTTGAAATGATAGTTGATTGATTTTTATTTTGATCAACAAATCAGGCTGAAAAATGAGGACTAGAAAAATTAGAATTAAATGTTAGAATGTTGTTTTATGAGATTTAAAGCAGAAATATATAAGCATAATTAATTTACAATAGAATTGAAAATTCTATAAAACAGGACACATGATAGGAAAAGGATTCTAAATTTTTGAATCAAATATGACTGAAGAAATCATAGGAGAATAACAAGAAAATAACATAAGAAGACACAAAAAACATTTCAATAAACAATCTACCTTATCATAGTATAGAATTTCTGTGTCAACATGACTACATTTTCACATGGTCACATACTACAATTACATGTTCACATAGGAAAGATGGGATACTCTTAATTGTTCTGTGTCTTTTCATCCATTTACCAGAAGTTAAAATATAATATTCTTAATGAAAGTAATATACTTTCTCAATGAAAAGTTATCTCTGATATTCATATAGGTTTCTAAATCCTGAATGGCTACCAGAATTTATTTTCAAATATTGTTTCCTATATACTTTCAAAAAAATAAATTTACCAATCAAGATGTGTATACCTACCACATCTTTTTTTATTCATTCATTGTTGATGGGCATTTGGGTTGTTTCCATATCTTGGCTATTGTGAATAAAGCTGTAATAAACATTGCATTACAATGAAGATATCTTGTCAAAATCCTGTTTTCATTCCCTTTGGATATATACACAGAATTGGAATTGCTGGATTGGTAAATTTATTTTTAATTTTTTGAGGAACTTCCATATTGTTTTCCACAGTGGTTGGACCAATTTACATTTCTACCAACAATGTAAAAGTGTCCCCTTTTTACTATATCCATGCCAGCACCGTTGTCTCTTGTGTTGTTGGTTTTTCTTTTTAATTTTTATTGGAGTATAGTTGATTTACCATGTTGTGTTAGTTTCAGGTGTACAGAAAATGAATCAGTTATACATATACATATTTCTAGTCTTTTTTTAGATTCTTTTCCCATATAGGCCATTACAGAATATTGAGTAGACTTCTCTGTGCCATTGTCATAAGAAAGGAGGATATCCTGCCATTTGCAAAAATATGGATGGACCTTGAGCACATTATGCTAAGTGAGAAAAGTCAGACAGAGAAAGACAAATACTGTATGTTATCACTTATATGTGGAATCCAGAAAAGTCAATCTTGTAAAAAACAGAGAGTAAAATGGTGGTTACCAGGGGATCGGGGTGGTTGTGGGAGACAGTGATGGTGTTCAAGGTTACAAACAGGTAACAAGTAGAAATCTAATGCACATAGAGACCTAATGCACAGTATAATGAATATAGACAGTAATATTGTACTATAATTATTATGGAATGTGATAAATATTGTAACAATGGCAATCATATTACAATATATAAATATATTGCAGTAACACACTGTACATCTTATACAATGTTACATGTCAAATGTATTCAATTAAAAAAATTAATTAATTGTACTTCTGGTAAACAATTTTGCATCAAAATGGTAGAAAAAAAGGCCTTACTAACTTAAGGGGAAATTTTTTGACTAAGATAAAAGGTGATATAATAGTATATTACATGTCATAGGTATGAGCAATAAATACATAATCATATGAATAGAAAAAATGTGAACAAATAATCTTGTTGGAATATTTAAAGTTTGCCATGACTACATATGAACATCAAATATGTAGAAGTATAAAACATAGAGTATGGATAGTGATAGTGTTAAAACAGCCGTCATTTAGTGAAGACAAATAGGAATATTATCTTCTATGAATGTGACCTTTTGGTAACAGATTATTAAATACTTGACAGAGTAATGGGATAGCAGAAAACCCAAAGCAAATGTATTGTGTCACACCTACTGAAGATCAGTTAGGAAGAATCATGAAGCATATCTAAAAATGTAAGATTGTAAGGGGAAAGAATCAAAGTCATGACATACACATACAACAACAACCGTAATCAGATACGAACCCCTCCAGAGGTTTTCCTTGTCACTCAGAATAATGCCCAGATGCTTAAAATAGCAATATGCCCCTTCATAATTTTGTTCTCATTCTCCCCCCTCACTCTCTAACCCTCACCATGCTGGTCTCCCTCTTCTTCCTATAATACTCCAACCACATTCACATCTCAGGTCCTCCTTACCTGTCCTTGCCTCTACCTGAATCACTGGCTTCAAAAACACCGTGGGCTCACTCCTTTTCTCTACTAGAGTTTGGTCCAAGGTCACATTTTCAGTTGGACCTGCTGTGGTCAATTTGTGAAAAAGGGCAACTGCTCTTCAGCCTTCTACATAACCATGTATTTTTCCACTGATCTTCATCTAAAACTGTCATTGCTCTATTCCTGGTGCCTAGAATAATGCTGGCACATACTAGATGATATATATTTGTAGTTTTATAGTGATGAGTCACATAATATGTGATATATAGTATATATACACTATATATTTGCAATATATATTGTATATTTTTATTGCAAATATATTTATATATCTATAAAATTATATGTATATATACAAATTTTAAATTGTTTATAATATAGTATGTATAAATTGAATTTATAAATATATGTATGTATATATAATTGTAGAATGTACACACCACACATGCATACACAAATAATGTGTGTGTGTGCATGTGCCTGTGTAAGAGTATTAATGAAATCTATTGCCCAGTATGGCAGATGTGCAATGTAGTAGAGTAGAAAAAACCTAGGGCTAAAGATTTACACATGTGAGCTTTAATCATGGTTCTTCTGCCTGCTGGCTATGTGACAAAGAAGACAGA
Source organism: Monodon monoceros (assembly GCF_005190385.1). Lineage (NCBI taxonomy): Eukaryota > Metazoa > Chordata > Mammalia > Artiodactyla > Monodontidae > Monodon > Monodon monoceros. Next base: position 111,462,618 of record NW_021703774.1, read on the forward strand.
GGGCATTCAGAGCAGAATAAACCTCATGAGGAGATTCAGATAGCTAAGGAAAAAAAAGTACATTATTCAAAAAATGCCAAATTTCCCAGAGGTGCTACACCCTTGGTGGATGCAAAGAAGTGCTTAGATGAAGCTGGAACTATAATTGGATATTGCAGACTAGAAGGATTATAAATACGATTCTTTATAGTAATACATTCTTTAGAACACTACACCCTTAGGCAATTTGTTTGCTTTTATTTAGGTTTCTTCCTTCCTAGGATTTTCTTGATTATTTAGCCTACTGATGATATCTACAAAATGATCTGAGACTTCATTAAGGTACACCCAACGTCAACCTCCACAGAAGTTCAGGGCCTGGCAAAGTTTCTCTGTAAAAGGCCAGATAGTAACAAGTTTAGGTTTTGTGGGCCATAAAATATCTATAGGAAATAATCAATTCAGCTTTTGAATGTAAACAGCCATAGATGGTATCAATATCTAAACTAGGTGTGGGGAATTCCCTGGAGGTCCAGTGGTTAGGACTCAGTGCTCTCACTGCCAGGGGCCCAGGTTTGATCCCTGGCTGGGGAACTAAGATCCTGCAAGCTGTACAGCATGGTAAAATTTTAAAAAAAAATAAATAAATAAAATTGGTGCAGCTTCATTTAAATAAAATTTTATTTTAAAAAAGCTTTGACACAACCTAAACAGGGAAACACAAAATAAAAAGATTTAAAATGTCACATCAAAAACATTAAACATTAGTAGGGAAGAGTAATAATGTTGAACTTTACAATGGAATAAAACTTAAGTTGTTATCAAATTAGACTGTTATAGGTATAAGCTGTTATATGTAAGCCTCATGGTAACCACAAAGCAAAAACCCATAGTAAATACACAAAATCTAAAAATAAAAGAATATAAGCATACCATTAAAGAAAGTCATTGAACCACAAAAGAAAAGACCAAAAGAAGAAAGAAACAAAGAGGAACTACATAAACAGCCAGAGAACAACCAACAAGATGGCAATAAGTACATACCTATCAATAATTACTTTAAGTGTAAAGGAACTCTATTCTCCTATCAAAAGACATAGAGAAGTTGAATGGATTAAAAAATCACGTCTCATTTTAGATATAAGGATACATACAGATTGAAAGTGAAAGGATGGAAAAAGATATTTCATACAAATGGAAACCAAAAGAAAGCTGGAATAGCTTTATTTATATCAGACAAAATAGACATTCAAACAAAGACTATAATAATAGACAAACAATGGAGCTATGTAATGATAAAGTGGTCAATCCAACAAAAAGACATAACATTTGTAAGCACTATGCACTCAACATAAAATCACCTAAATATATAAAGCAAATATTAATAGATATAAAGAGAAAAATAGACAGCAATACAATAATAGTAAGGGACTTTAATACCCAAGTATGTCAATGCATAGATCATCCAGACAGAAAATCAATAAGGGAACATTGGCCTTAAACAACATGTTAGATTAGATGGACTAAACAGATATTTACAGAACACTCCATTTAGAAGCAACAGAATATACTCTTTCAACTTTACATGAAACATTTTCTAAGCTAGATAATGTTAGGCCACAAAATATGTCTTTATAAATTTAAGAGGATTGAAATGACATTAAACATCTTTCTAACAGCAATGATATAAAACTAGAAATTAATTACATGAAGAAAGCTGGAAAATTCACAAACGTGGAAATTAAGCACATACTTCTGAACAGCAATATGTTAATAAAGAAATCAAAAGAGAAATAAAAAAATCTTGAGACAAACGAAAATGGAAATGAAACATATCAAAATTTATGGGATGCAGCAAAAGCAGTTCTAAGATAGTTCATAGTGATAAATGCCTACCTCAAGAAACAAGAAAAGTCACAACTAAATGACCTAACTGTACCTCAAGAAACTAAAGAACAAAAACAAATAAAACCCACAAATTTAGTAGGAAAAAAGAAATAACAAAGAGTACAGAAGAAATAAATTAAGTATAGACTATAAAAACAATAGAAAAGATAAATAAAACTAAGAGCTGGTTCTTTAAAAAGGTAAATAAAATTGATAAACCTTTAGCTAGACTCACCAAGAAAAAATGAGAGAGGACTCAAATAAATAAAATCAGAAATAAAAGAGGAGATATTACAACTGATACCACACAAGTTCAAAGGTTCATAAGAGACTATTATGAATAATTATATACCAACAAATTGAACAACCTAGAAAAATTGGGTAAATTCCCAGAAACATACAACTTACTAAGACTGAATCATGGTGAAATAGAAAATCTGAACAAACCAATTACTAATAAGGTGATTGAACCAGTAATCAAAACCCTCCCAACAAACAAAAGTCCAGGAACAGATGGCTTCACTGGTCAATTCTACCAAACCTTCAAAGAAAAAAGATAATACCAATTATTCTCAGACTATCCCAAAGAATAGAAGAGGAGAAGACTATTCCAAACTCATTTTATGAGACCAGCATTACCCTGACACCCAAATCTGACAATGATACCACAAGAAAAGAAAATTACATGCCAATATCACTGATGAACAGAGATGCAAAAATCCTCAACAAAATATTAGCAAACTGAATTCAACAATACATCAAAAGGATCATACATTATGATCAAGTGGGATTTATTCCAGGAGTGCAAGGATTGTCCAACATACAAAAATCAGTTAGTGTGATACACTACATTAACCAAATGAAGGATAAATCTATATGTTCATCTGAATAGATGCAGAAACAGCATTTGACAAAATTCAACATCCATTTATGATAAAAACTCTCAACAAAGCAAGTATAAAGTAATGTAGCTCAACATAATAAAGGCCATATATGACAAACCCGCAGCTAACATACTCAATGGTAAAAAACTGAAAACTTTTCCTCTAAGATTAGGAATAAGACAAGGATAACCACTCTCACCGCCTTTTTTCAACAAAGTATTGGAAGTCCTAGCCAGAACAATTAGGCAACAAAAAGAAATAAAATCATCTAACTGGAAGGGAAGAAGTAAAACTGTCACTGTTTGCACATAACAGGGTATTATACATAGAAATTCCCAAACACTCCATCAAAAAGTTGTCAGAACTAATAAACAATTTCAGTAAAGTTGCAGGAGACAAAATCAGTACACAAAAAAATCTGTTGTGTTTTTGTACACTAATAATGAGTATCAGAAAGACAAATGAATAAAACAATTATTTTGACTCCTGTATCAAAAATAATAAAATGCCTAGTAATAAAATAAATCAAGGAGGTGAAAAACCTAAATATTGAAAACTACAAGACATTAATTAAAGAAATTGAATGACACAAATAAATGGGAAGATATTTTGTGCTCATGGATTGGAAGAATTAATATTGTTAAAATGTCCACACTACCCAAAGAATTACACAGATTCAATTCAATCCTTACCAGAATCCCAGTGAAATTGTTCACAGAAATAGAACAAGCAATCTTAAAATGTGTATCTGTATCAAACTATAAAAGACCCCAAATAGCCAAAGAAATTCTGAGAGAGAAAAACAAAGCTGGAGGCATCATGCTTCCTGATTTCAAACTACATTATAAAGCTATAATTATTAAAACAGTATGGTACTGGCTTAAAAACAGACAAATAGATCAGTGAAACAGAATAGAGAGCCCAGAAATAAACCTATGCTTAAATAGTCAATTAATTTACCACAAAGGAGCCGAGAATATACAATGCAGAAAAGACAGACTCTTTAATAAACAATGTTAGGAAAACTGGACAGTCACATGCAACACAATGAAACAACCACTGTCTTACACCATACACAAAAATTAATCAAAATGGACTAAACACTTGAATATAAAACTTGAAACCATAAAACTCCTAGAAGAAAAACATAAGCTATAAGCTCCTTGACATAGGTTTTGGCAATATTTTTTTTAGTCTAACACCAAAAGCAAAGCAAGTAAAGCAAAACTAAACAAGTGGGACTACATCAAACTATAAACTTCTGCACGGCAAATGAAACCATCAACAAAATGAAAAGACAACCTACTGAATGTGAGAAAATATAGATATTTTCAAATCATATATCTGATAATTGTCTAATATCCAAAACTTATATACTACTCATACAACTCAATAGCAAAAAAACAAAGAATTCAATTAAAAATGGGCAGAAGATCTGAATAGACATTATTTCAAAGACATACAGGTGACCAAAGGTACATGAAAAGATGCTCTACATCACTAATCATCAGGGAAATGAAAATCAAAACCACAAAGAGACGTCACCTCACCACTCTTAGAATGACTATTATCAAAAAAAAAAAATGAAACAAAACAGAAATAACAAGTATTGGGGAAGATGTGGAGAAAAGGAAACACTTGTGTACTGTAGGTGGGAAAGTAAATTGGTGCAGCCACTATGGAAAACAGTATGAAGTTTCCTCAAAAAAATTAAAATTAGAAACACCATATGATCCAGCAATTCCACTTTTGGGTATTTCCCCAGAAAAACAAAATTACTATCTTGAAAATATATATGCACCCCCATGTTCATTGAAGAATTATTTATAATAGCCAAGTTATGGAAGAAACCTAAGTGTCCATTGATGGGTAAATGGATTAAGAAAATATGGTATATAAATATATAAATATGAATATGTATAAATATGTAATTCAGCCATATAAAAGAATGAAATCTTACCATTTGCAACAACTTGGATAGACCTTGAGGGCATTATGTTAAGCGAAATAAGCCAGACAGAGAAAGACAAATACCACATGATCGCTCTTTTACATGGAATCTAAAAAGACTTGGAAAAAAAAAAAAGCTGTGAGCTGGATTTAGTCAAAGAACTATAGTTTGCTGACCTCTGGTTTAGACAACTATTCAGTAACAAGTTTAACGTTCATGTTTTCCAAGTGGTCTGTGCCAGGAATTTTTCTGAGAACTTTGTATTTCAGCATGCAAAAAAACCTCCAAGGTAGGAAAGACTATTATACCCTCTACCCATTTTTACAAGTGAGAAAATTGAGTCCTAGAGAAATTATGTTCCCAAAGGTCCTATAGAAAGAGGCATAATCAGTTTTCAGACCTGGGCAGCCTGATTCCAAGGTCCATTTTCCAACCCGCATTCTGTAGAACTTCATATTACAAATTCCATTAAGTATTTCTTGGAATCGAATAATGTAAAACAGATAGGATGTAGCACTAATAAGCTGCCTTCAATTCCCTCAATTAGAAACTTTAAAATACAGTTAATTTGTATATTTCTTTAATTTTTAAAGTCTCTACTCTTTCCCTCCTCCCAAATTTGCTAACAAAATTTGCAGGGTTAACTCTGTGTTCTGCAGCAGATGTTAGAATACATAAATACATAAAATTTGATTTTCCTGTGGGATATTTTATTTCACTTTTTTCTAATCAAATGAAGTTTCAAAGGAAATGAGTAATACAACTATTAACCTTTTTCCTTCTGCTTGAGAGACAAAAAAAAATCATCATTTAAACTGAGGGCAAATAGAGCATTTCAGTCAAGTACAGAATTCTCTTAGGAATATTCTCACTTAAAAGACATCATAAGTTTTCAAACTGAGGTAGTGAAGATTATGTCACATTCAGACATAATATTGTGCCTGAAGAGTCAGATTACTCAGCAAATACAGGTCTGTTTGGTGCCACTGAATAGTTTCCTTTGTCAATAATCATTTGAGGAAAGCAAAATGGAACAGCTGCATTTCACTTGTGATGAGGACTCATGGAAATGAGCTTTGTGATGGATGTTAAATCCTGTAAGCCTTAGACTTTATCTGTTAAATGATGTCCATGCTTCACTTCTTGGCTTTTATGATTTGTAGGTGGCTGAGTTAAGAAAAAACTGAAGTCTAGCTGATTTCTCTAACATAAGAATTCCACATGGAAAAGTCCATAATTTATGCAACCAAAAACATAAAATTTTTGTCAAATTAGAAGCTACCTAATTAAGTTCTAGATATCTGCTGTAGAGCAATATGCATATATTCACAATACCATGTTGCACACTTAAAACTTTATTAATGGGGTAGATTTCACTATGTATTCTTTACTACAATTTAAAAAAATAGAATTTATTGAATTGAAAAAAGATGAGAGCTATACTTATGATATTGTAAGTTGTTATTTCTGAGGGAGTGATGACAATCCACTTGAGACATTTTTGTTCCTGTATAAAAATCATCATCTTAGTCTGTCAGAAGGGTCAACACATCAGAGAGATAAATCAAATATTCAATTTATAATCTTGGTCAAAAAAAAAAATGAGAGAGAGAACTTCTTTCTAACATTACAAACCCATTTCCCCACACTGTTTAGAAAGTGCCCAGCATTACAGGTTACATGTGTGCTCATTTCTGCTCACATTTTATCATCCTTAAAGCAGATTCTGCTGTCTAAAATGACGCAGAATTATGAATGAATGTGTAACGCAATTAATAATAAAATATTTGATTATCTTAGTGTTTAGAGTGTATGTTTAGCTTTTAAGTCTTAATGTGTGAATGTTGTCTAAGCTGTATGAATGTCTTGCACTAAAAAACAAAACAAAACAACGTATATCATTTGCAGTCATACATCATCAAAATAACATATTCAAGGAAAGAAAATTGTGTTTTATATATTTGAATAAAATTCCAAAAACTTGATGAAATTGTTCTTTATTCAAACCTGAGGCCACTGCCTCTGAGAGGGCTTCTGAGTTCTGGCTGTGTGATTGTCAAATGAACTCATTCTGATCAGCATTGTAAAGGAGCTAAATGAATGCATGGTGATGATTGCTTAAAATGTACGTTTTTGTGTAATAGCACTAATTATTAGCCACCCTTTACAATGAGCAGATAATCACTATTAATTTCTTTGTCATTCACTGTAGTTACATTAATCACGATGAGCTCATTTGACTCTAATGTGAATATGATATGTGATGCCATAGGAATTCCATTATAATTTAGTAGCAAATAATGTCCACTGATTGTGAACCACCATGAACTTCCCTCATGGAAAGAAAAGGCCTTCAGAGCTGTCTCCCAGATGTGAATTGCTGTTCCTTCATTCTTGATAATGTGAAATGTCTATTGAAATATTTAAAAAAAAAAACAAAAAAAAACCTCTGAGGAAAAGCTTACATCAAGCTAAAAGATTAAGTTTTCAAGAAAATGATGATTAACATTTTGCATATAAGTTATGTGAGGATGATGACAAAGGAGGAGAAATATCCCAAAAGTTTGAAGCATTTTTGCCAAGAAGGTGATTAAAAGTGAGAAGCCTAGACACCGATTTTCTGGCTAAGTTGCTAGCTCTATGATTTTGGCAATTGACAATCTCTGTAAGCATTAAATTTCTTACCTCTAGAATAAAGATGAGTTCAGTGCCCATTTTATGAGTTTTGAGAGAATTATTCATCTAAAAGCATTAAGCACAATGCCTGAAACATAATAAAGAATAAACTTAAAGTAGATAAGATCTATGAAACCCTTGTTATTTAAAATATGTGATAATTTTAAAGCTTTAAAAATAATAGGACTGTTAAATAAGCCAGATTTAGTCCATCCTAATTTTTATTTTAATTTTATTTTTACCATCAAGAATGAGATTTCTCCATAAATGATTACATTTGACTCTGTGGTAGGTCAAACTAGGTTATTAGTCACATGCTGCATTTCTCCACTTTCTCTATCACAGTGTTTCCTGTGTATGTCAATCTGCTGCTTACTTCAATGAGTTATTCTAAATGTTTCTTTTCCTCTTTTCATCCATCTTACCTTGTTTCAATTTCCTCAAGTTAATCAAAGAAATGCTTCTTCCTTTAAGTGCCTTGTTTAAAGCATCTTGTTATGTCAAACTAATGTCATTTATAACAGAAGAAGAACATTGTCCAAGGAAAGCAAAATATCACTTTGCAAACTGACAGGTACTCCTGTTTGCTGACTGGCTGAATTTCAATTGGCTTGTTTGGCACATACCTCCCCTACTAAACCTTTTTCCTGCGCTGGGTGCTGCTTCTGACAGCACTTGCTTGCATATGCATGCCATTAAATAATTGCTGCTGGGATTTATTTATGTTTCCTTTAACTGTATATATACTTTTCAGCTTGTAAAGTTTCTTTTTTCCTAGGACCTATCTGAGATAGTCTATGGAGAAAGTAACACCTGGGTAATTGTTTTCCTATATGTTAAAGAAAATAATTGTTTTATCACATGACATCGTGGTCATTTATCCTCCATGATTTACTGATATATTTGTAAGTTTGGAGAAAAGTTCACTTAAAGTCAATTATATATATTTTTTCTTTTTTGTCAATCAAATGATCTAGATTGAGATTTTTTTTCCTTCTTTTTGCACACTGATAACAATCTATTCCATCAATTTAGCCTCCTATGAATTTACCCAAAATTACTGTAGAAGCAAAGCAAAACCATATAACATGAGGGTTAATGAAAATACATGTTAAAAATAGGAAATAAGATTAGAGGTCACATATTATTATCAGCCACGAGGGATTCTTCAGGCAGCCAGAAAAACACACACACACACAGCTTATTCTGGTTTTATCATCATACCAGACGTCCATTTACTAATGAATTCAGAAATAATTGTCACCTTAGGGCTCTAAGACTAGCAAGAATTAGGGTTGGCTAGTTGTAAACACTACTATTGGAGGGCAATGTGCAGTTTGCATACCTTGTTGCCTGAAAGAAAGCCCAGAGTCAAACAAACTCACATGAATTCTCTGGAGTTTTAAATGCAAAAAAAAAAAAAAAAAAGATTTTGAAGAACTCTAATTTTAACCTCCAATACATGAACCATATCACTGTTCAATTATCAAAATCTGGTCACCTACTTAGCTATATAAGCACATAAATCTTTTTACATAATTTGTCATCTAATATAATCACATCAGTTCTATTTGCTCAGAATAGAGAGCTCTTGATGCCTCATGGTGATGACTCAACCCTAAGTAGAAACAAGAGATAAATTACAAATGTGGAGACGCAGAAACTAACAAGATTGATTAGTTGATGGGCTAAATAAAAGATGGTTTTAAAGAGTTTGCAGCAGGTATTTGTGGGATAAAGCTCAGAGACTTGTGGGTTCAAAGCTTTAAAGTGCTTTTTATCTGTTTGAAGTTACTGAAGTGGCAATTGAGTTCATGCAATTTAAGTTATTTCAAGATTGTGGGAAACTGTTAGCAAATTTAAGTGATTGTTATGAAGAAATATTCTCTACTAGCTCAGGGAGTCTATTTTTGTTCCAAGTCTCTAATGTAATTTTAGAATATTTATATAATAGACAAAATTTGTCATTTTGAACATGGTCAGCCATATTATTTTGTCTGTAATACAAGTTAACTAGAATATAATCTTCAGACAATATAAACTTCACAATGGAAAGAATGTCCATTCTGTTTTTGTTTCTTGATATATCCTGAGAACCTAGAACAATGCCTGGAATATATCAAGTGCTCAATAAATGTATGTTGATTGAATGCAAGTTTGTCTCTAAGAGATTATGTGGTAGATATCTTTCCTTAGTCTGAAACTGGTTTCTTAAATATTTGTTTCCTTGTATAAAGAGTTATCTGATCATTCTAACTGTGGAATGTCAAGAGAAAATTTCCATTTATTTTCTCTCTTTGTTTAGAGACTGGGAAATGTTACTCTGTACTGTGTGTTGGTTAAACACATAGGTTCTATAGCCAAATTTCTTGGGTTCAAATCTGAGATCTACCTTTCACTAGCTGTGAAACCAAGAACAAAATACAAAATTTCTCTGTGCTATTCTTGCCAAAGCAGGAAAAAAATTAATAAGAGTACCTAACTCATAGAGCTATGAGGATGCATTTAAAATGCCTAGAAGAGAATTTAGCACATAGTGAGTACTCAATAAAGCATAGTCTGTCTTATTATTGCTGGTAATAGTATGGAACATCTACAGTAATTTTTTTTCATGAGGAATATTCCCATTTAGGTGGGATTATTCCACAGATTAAGGTGAATTATTTTCTTGGCAATTGAGAATCATCTCATTGTCCTAATTTGATTATATTTATATTAGCATATCTTATTTACATCTATACAGTTTTATTGTAACTTGTCTTTATATCTATATTTCCCACTCTAGACCACTGACTTTTTAAAATCAAGACCTTGCCTTATTTATCTCTGTATTCCCAGAAAACAGGACGGTGTTTAACACATAGATGCTCAAAAAGTGTGTTTTGTTTGATGAATGAATGAATGAATGCATCACTATGCAGGTATTTGGCTTCTCTATACACAGATCCCACTTTTCCTCCTCTGGTGTACAGACTGGATAACTTGCTCTTTAAATAATCATTATACAAAATAAAGATTCAAAGTAAAGAAATTTCTTATTTTCAATTTAATTTCTGAATGCCAAAAATTTAAAGGATGTAGGTGTGTGTATCTCTACTAGTATTTTCAAACTTCTTTTCATAAATATCTTATAGGCTTTGCAATTTTATTAAAAAACAACATCACAAAGAAAAAGTCGAACTTCCAAATTCTAAACATGTAAATGACATCACAAAAAACTAATAGTTCCATAAAACGTATTTGGTAAAGAGATAAAGAAGGTTTCTGTTTTTGTTTTTGTTTATGGCTGACATTAGAAATTACTATTAGAAATTAGATAGGCTACTACAAAGATAATATTTCTAAGATAAATTACCCTTCATTATTCAGTATATCCTGTCTCAAAGAACCTTTAGTGGTTGGCATAATGTACCTGAAGTTTAAGTCACTTAGTTTTCAATCAAAAAATTTAGAGAGCTCCTTTCTAAAATAAAGGAAAAAATACTTAACATTCTTAGATGTTGTAAAAGTGGACTTTGAACAGTAATTCTCTCCACTTTCTTCATCATAGAATTTAGTTCTGTATCTTGAAGGTCACAAATTTTTGTAGCACCATGTTTAGGTTTTCCACAAAACTATTGTTGTTTTATATTGAAGCATCATGTATGTAATTTCCTTGGGGAGCAATATTTTTTAAATGTTGATGCGCTTCAAGTCACTGAAAATGTCAAATGCTTTCAAAACCATGAGAGGCAGATTCACGTTCAACAAAAACTTCCAGGATTTCAATCTTCAAGTAAAGCAGCAAAACTGAGATTTGATCCATTTTTTCTTCTACCCTCTGTCATTACCTTCTCAGCACCTATGACATTTTGACATATCTTTTCTGTGATCACAAGCATTTGTATGTTATTTCTCAATCAATCTTTTTTATACTCAATAAAAGAAATATAATCACCTAATTCAATACATTCAAAGAAAATAATACCTTGTTTCAATTATATTTCAATTCTTGCTTTTATTTTTGGCATGTGTCATTTTATAATTGATTAAAATAAAATATGAAATTTTCAGGTATATTTAAAATTCTGAGTAAAGCAACATGGTTTCCCCTTTTTTACTTTAATCTTCAAAATCCAAAGACTTTTTAAAACTCAAGTTATAATGTAATTGTAGGGCAAATAAAATTAATAGGTGTTATTCTTTCAAATTTAGTAAATATTCTTTGTTGATAGCTGTATTTTAGGTGCACTATGTATACAAATTTTATATACTAAGTATGTTTTTAAAGAAAGTCTTTCTGACTTATAGTTTCAACTATACAGAGTTAATGTTTTGGTCCATGTATTGTCATTTAATCATACATTTTTTTTGAAGTAAGCACTTTTATTGTATTCCCCACGAAAAATAATTTGTGTTCTATGTGTTACATTGGGCACAACTCAAATAAGTAAAATATTTCATTTTAAAACAGTGATTGCACTACATCATTTAGGTTTCTATTCTTTGTTTAATTTGGAAATAAGCTTGCTAGAGTGCTCTTCTGTAATGTTATTAAATTGATTACAACAAGATTAATGTATGTCATTTGACTACCATATTCTAAGAAATTTTATTTAAAGCCATAATTAACATTTCTGACTTTAGGAGATTTTCTTGTCAAAATTACTGATAAATAAATATTTTACATTAAAAAGCACACTCTCAGGACTTCCCTGGCTGTCCAGTGGTTAAGTTTCCACACTCCCAATGCTGGGGGCGCAGGTTCAACCCCTGGCCAGGGAACTAAGATCCCACATGAGAGGAGTGGCCAAAAAATAAAAAAAAAAAAACAACTCGTCCAAAATTGCATGAAGTTATATGCGTTTATTCAGAGTTCTTAAGCGGTGATGATTGTCCTAGCTAAAAATAGTGTACTCTTTATGATGTTCATTTTAGAGCTGATGGATGCCAGGATCTGTATATAAAAATGTGAAAGAATGTAAAACATGAAGAGAAAGAACACAGTCTCCTGCAGAGATGAAGTGTCTTTAACACCAGGACTAGCTTGTCTTGTCTGCACTTGAAACAATAGATACTTCCAATCTAGCATGATATTCCAATGACAGTCTTTATCTTCCATTGTCAGTTAAACTATAGGGAAGAAATTTCCTTGAAATTTCCCCAAAGTACAAGTTATACTGCAATTCCCAGTTGTACACTTGTTTGCAAGGCAGAACTGGAATCAACTAGAATACTCAACTATTTAGTTATACAACAGTGACCAGGGAATTCCACAAATGTGAACTCACCCACTGTGTTCTTGAAACCAAATCCCCTAAACTCTTATGTAACATTTGGACAGTGAAACTTTCCCATCTCTAGACAAAGAAGCACTCTGAGTAGCTAATGTTTCATTTTAATATTATTCTTGTCCAGTATTTAAGAAACAATTTAAAACATTGTAACCACAATGAATTTACTGAATACATTTTGAGCAACAGCTGGTAAAATTATCAATGTCTGAACACATATGCACATTTTAAACTTTATTTTATTTTTGCCAATATATTAAGAACATCTGATTTCAAACATTATAGTAGCTGTCATCAGAGATATTTGTATCATTCAAAAAGGTTTTATTTGAAATAAAATTAATTTAGTAAATTCAATAGTAAATAATATAGTTTGCATTTGCTAGTTTTTATTCAAAGTATATAAAATGATATTTGCTTAATTAAGGAAGCAACTTTGCAATGGCTAATGTGCACAGTACAAGCAAAAACAATAACATAAATTCAGTGAAAGGTGAACTTCATATATTGAAGTTCTATTATAAATATGTATTATAATCTATAAGTAATACTTCTGACTTGTTATAAATTAAAATGAATTGTTTACAAAATAATTTGAGTTTTGTTAAGAGTAGTTATAAAATAGTCCAAGATAATGCAAAGAGTGTGATGGTTGGATTCTTCATCTTCGTTACTATTTTTAAATCAAATTAAAATGAATATACAGGGAGTGTATTAGATTAATAGAAGTGAACAATAACCACTTAGGTCATGTCATAGCTTTATTTCAAAAATAAGAAAAATATATTGGACTATTTAATTAGCAGTATTCTTACCCTGGTGTTATTGCATTCTTGCACCCATAAAAATGTTAGATAAAATTCAAATTGTGTAGGTTTATTTTGACCTTCATTATATTCCTACATTTACTAATATTACTTAAAACTTAGATCATGGATATCACTGAGTTCTAGAGTAAATTTTTTGTGAATTTATCTCTCTGCTTCTCACACAGGTAACATCAATTCTACCTGCTATATGCCCTCTACTCCTTTGATGCTGTTTCTTTACCTGAAATACTTGATTACTTTCTTGCCACATGCATCATGCTTTCTTAAAGATATTGTCACATTTTTCTCACCCACACATCCATCCATCCATTCATTCAACAAAGCTTCCTTGAATATCTACTAAGTGATAGATGCTTGTCCTGAACTTCAACAGTGAACAAGACTTTCCTTTCAGGAGTAACTAGTCAAAGGCTCAGAACTTTCCCTGTAACATGTAATGTGGAAAAAAGTTCTCTATTCTGTAGAAAGCCATAGCCCTCATAGTCAATGAAATTTTTCTCACTGACTTTATCCAGCCATTTATGATAACAAATATCTTTGTATGGTATGTCTTGACTGAAAACAAGATCACAAACACTGTTTCCATAACACTACAGTCAATAAGGACACTTATTGGAGCTCAATAAATATTTGTAGAATGTTCTCTCTTTCCAGATCTCTTTTCCTCCAGGTATCTATTTTGCCTAATTTCTCACTTTATTTAGATTTCTGCCAAAGTATCACCTAATCAAAAGAGGCTTTCAAAACTACACTATCTAAAATAGCACTTCCTAACTTATTCCCCTATATTGCCTTACTTTGTTTTATTTTACTTCACTGCACATGTCACCTACCTGGCATATGAAATGTTTGCTAAGTTCCTCCTTCCCCCAACCATAGTATAATGTAAATTCTATAAGAGCAAGGATTTTATTTGTGCACTTATGCTGTATTTCTTATGTCTCATAGTGGATGGTACATGTTAGATGCTTAATGGACATTTGTTGAATTAATGGAAGAATGGTTTATTGTTTCCAGTCAAAGGTATTATTTTACTATATTTTTGTTAGGAGTAAAAATTATAGGAAAAAATCAATTAGAATTTTTATATTCTAATTTATAGAATATACTGTTTGTCTTATATAAGATAATAAATATAAAAAATATTTCAAAATTTAAAACTAGATTTTCAAGTGCAAGTAAATGTGGTATATGTTGACTAGATCTTGAAAATATGAACTGCCTAGCTCTAACCTGAACACTGACAACTTTCTATCCTGAGGATAGTATGTATATTTTTAAATGCCAAGAGCAAATTTAATAGTAGCTCTTGGGATGCAGAAACTCTTAACTATGTTCACCTGCTATTTTTCTAGTGTCCTTAGAAAAAAATATTCTAGCTTATATTCACACTTCATGATAATTCTTATGTAAATTTTCTTATTGTATCCTTATTGCTGTAGTAACTCTCCTTGTTTTCAAACATAGGTAGCTCTATGGTAGACATTATACATTCACAGAAATTTTATATAATGTATTTAAACGTGTAATGCAGACTGACAGATGGCATATTTTACAGTTTCACTTAAGCTGTGAAATACTGCTTCTGGAATTTGAATACAAATTTTTTGATGCTAAATTCATAAGTTTATATTTTTTTCTAATATGTTATCATATTTGATCCATCTTTAAAGGATGGTAGCATCAGAATATTCTCAGTAGGATCTACTTAAATTTAGATAGTTCTAATAATGAAAATACAGCTGATTAGATTTATTTAAAAGAGTTGATTCTGAGTGAACCAAAGAAAGAGAAAATTTATCAAAACAAAATTTTGGCAATTTAGTTAATTGGCAAAGATTATCCAAATTATCTGTCTACTGATTTTTTTTACTTCTATTAAAGTGTCATTTCTCTTTCTGAATCTGAAGATCTTAATCCATTTTTTATTCTGTCCTCTTGGTATTCATTTTTTTGCTTACTTCCATAAGCCTATATTGTATTTTTTTCTCATTTTGGATTTAACTAGCAGCTGATTATGGCTTTATATTATAGTTTCTCTGTTTTCATTTTGGAGACCTTACTCAATACTAAACTGATAGTATGTTTTTTGTTTGCTTGGTTATTTTTTTTATGAAACACTGTCTGCTAATAAAGAGATTTCTATATTCCTAATTTCCCTGTTTGTGGGTAAATACTAACTACTTTCTTTATGATGATCCTTGATTCACTACATTTTTTTGCCCTACATTGACAAGACTTCTGTAGAAAAGTCTCAATATTTTGTTGTAATTAGAGAAACATTTTTATATGATGCTTTTCTACAGAATATTTTAAAATAATGTCTACATTTGGAAAAAAAGAGAATCAAAAGTTACATAATTATGTCTGTTAAATTTTAGAATTAATAATTTACAAAATGATATAATGTATCCAAAATATATCTGTATTTGTATGATGGGGTTGGGAGTGGGCTATGCTAGTTTAGTTTGCCACATTTCTAAATCATTTTATGTCTTTTTCATTCTACCTAACTCCTTTCTCACATAAATAACTAGATTTCTTAGCTTTTCAGCACACATTGTGAGAGCATGAGAAATGGTCATCAGTAAAATCTCCCAAGCTTGATAGCTTTTATTTAAGAGTCACCAATACAAGACAGACGTCTTTTAAGTTAATGCACAAAGACAAGTAGGATTTAATTCACTCGAGTAACATATCCACTGCTGCTCACTAATCCTACACCTGTTCCTATAGCCATGGACACCATGGCTCAAGGGAAATACAGTTCCCCAAATATGACAGCCTCCCAGACAAAAATGTGTGTGCCCACTACCACTGAACTTGCTTAGGTTTCCATTTTAATCACTTTTCATTGAATATTTACATCCACTTGATTATTGCACTGCTGTTAAACAAACTTCTCAAAAGTCGAGGTCTCATTATACATCCCCAAACTTAAAAACCAACCAAAGATTTTCCATCATTTTCAAAATAAAATTATAAAACCTCTCTAAACCTAACAAGATCCTTTATAATCTGGGCTCTGCCAATATTTTAAGATTTATCTTTCTCTACATTCATATTTCACTCTTTCCTTTAGCCATATTTAACTACTTATGCTTTCTTTATAAGGGACTATTAGCTAATTCTCATGACTAACATTATGACATCCTTATTTTCTTGAATGTGCTCACCCTCATTTCTTTAATTCATACAATTATAATGTCTTAATTTGGACATAAAATCATGTGATAACATTTGCTTATACCTTCTGCACTATGGGTACATTTTAAATTAGGTGACTATTGAGTGTGTTCCCATTACCTAACTTTATGTTTACTATTTTTTATTGCAATCTTTAATTTAGTTTTCTTTCTCCTCACTATACTTTGTGTTTCTTGTTAGTAGGAATCGCATCTTAAGAATTCTTGTATTTTCTACCTCTGGGTGTTGGGCATGCTTAACAAATGTTTCTTAAATATGTTTATACAGTATTTAAATATACATATTTATAAAGAAATCTGAAAACTACCTGATTAGAAAATGGGTCAAAGACCTTAGACACTTTACCAAAAAGATATATAGATGACAAATAGTCATATGTAAAGGTGCAACCCATCAATGTCATGAGTAAAATGCTAATTAAAACAATGAAATACTACTACATACCTATCAGAATGACCAAAAGCCAGAACACTGACAACATCCAATGCTGACAAGTTGTGGAGGAAGGGGAACTCTCATTCATTGTTGGAGGGAATGTAATATGGTACAACCATTTTGAAAGATGGTCTAGCAGTTTCTTGCCAAACTAAACATGCTATTACTATATGATCCAGGAGTCATACTCCTTGGCATTTTACCAAAAGGAATTGAAAACTTATACTCATACAAAGACCTGCACATGGGTGCTTATAGCAACTGCATTCATAATTGTTAAAACTTGAAAGCAACTGAGAAGTCTTTCAGTAAATGAATGGATAGACTGTAGTTCATTCAGACACTGGAATATTACTCAGTTCTAAAAAGATATGAGCTATCAAGCCATGAAAAGACAAGAGAAACCCTAAATGCATATTACTAAATGAAACAAGTCAATGTGAAAATGTTACATATGATGTTACTCCAAATATATAATATTATGGAAAAGATAAAACTATGGAGACAGTGAAAAGATCAGTGGTTGCCAAGGGTTAAAGATGAATAAGCAGAGTATAGAGGATTGTCTGGGGAGTGAAACTGCTCTATATGATACTATAATGGTAGATACATGTCACATACATTTTTCCAAATCCATAGAATGTATGGATTCTACACCAAGAAAGAAGGCAGGCAGAAAGGGAAAGACAAAGGAAGGGAGAAAGAAAAGAAGGAACAAAAGAAGGAAAAAAAGAAGGAAGGTAAGAAGGAAGAAAAATACACTGTGAAGATAGCATAGTTATGGATGATTATGTTACTGTTCCCAACTAGTTATCCTTCTTCTCATTGACTATTTCCTTGCTGCCATGTGAGTACAGTGCTTCCTGCTGACACTTTTTTTTTTTTTCCGAAAAATATTAGTCCTGGTCATTGGCCTGGATTTGGCCAATGGAATATAAGTGAATTTTGCCCAAACTTTACAAAGATGTCACAAAAAAGAAAACTTCAGACCAATATTACTTATAAATATAAAAATACAAAGTGAAACATTAGCAAATAAAAATGCATTATCTTATAAAAAGAAAAAGTCATCATACTGATTAATATTTATTTCAGGTAAGCAAGTGTTTCAATACTATCAGTGTCATAATATCATTTATTTTATAAATATATAAAAAAGATAAAAATCATATTGTCTCTTTCATATTCACTGAAACTGCATTTGATAAATTTTAATGTTTCAAAAATAAATCTTTAAAAAATGAGAAGAGATGTATACTTATTTAACAGATAAGATATATTTATATGACCAACCACCAGCAATACACCTAAGAATTTTGTCAAAGGAAAAAAGAATAGTAAGTCCCTTGATTGATTCTACAAAATTATTTAACAATGTTCTGATAGTAATAGCCAATATCATTAAGAGAAAACATAAATAAATATAAAAATTAGAGGAAGGAGGAAACACATATTATTTACAAATGATGTGATATTGTACTTGAAAAACCAAAACAACTCATTGTTTTAAATTTACAAAAGTAAAATAAAAAAATAGAGGAAGGTTGCCAGGTAGAAAGCAGATATATAAAAATCAATTGTCACCATATTTACAAATTATATCTGATTAGGAGAAATGGTGAAAAAAGACTCCAGTTATGATAGCAACAGTGCAAAGCTTAGGGACAACCTTAACAATAAATATGTAAAAGCTGTATGAAAGAAACTATGGAATGTCATCAGGCACAAAATTAAAAATAACAATAGTAATAACAACAAAAAATCCCCAAAATATGTGAAAAAGTAAAAAAGGCTTACCATGTTTTTGCATAAAAAGACTCAATGCTATAAAGATGTGAATTCTCCCAAAGTAAATCTCTAAAGGTAGATTGATTTCAATAAAAATATCAGTAGTTATTTTTAATAAACTGCAGTAGTATTCTAATATTTATTTGGAAGAAAGAAATGGAAAGCAAGAATATCCATGATAAGTCTAAATTAAAAGAGAATAATATGATAGACCAAACTGCTTGCTCCCATGTTGAAACATATTATACAGTATTGTTAATAAGGCACTGTGGGTTTGAAGTATAAATACACATACAGACAAATGGAAAAATTGAAAAGTCAGTTAAGAGGCAAAAATAAATATTAAAAGTTAGGGCATAATAAAGGTGGCATTTAAATCAGTACTGATAAATGATGTTCATACATTTGAATGGCTCCTTGGCAAAATAAAATAAATTGAATAACACACCCAATGTAAAACAATTTACAGAAAATACACTTAAAATTTTAAAAGACTACAAGCATTGGGACTTCCCTGGTGGCCCAGTGATTAAGAATCTGCCTGTCATTTCAGGGGACACAGGTTCGATCCCTGGTCCCACATGCCATGGAGCAACTAAGCCCGTGAGCCACAGCTATCAAGCCTGCACTCTAGAGCCCAGGAGCCACAACTACTGAGCCCGCATGCCACAACTACTGAAGCCTGCATGCCTAGAGCCTGTGTTCCACAACAAGAGAAGCCACCATAATGAGAAGCCCATGCAACAAAACAAAGAGTAGCCCCCGCTTACTGCAACTAGAGAAAGCCTGTGCATAGTAATGAAGACCCAACACAGACAAAAATAAAATAAATAAATAATTTTAAAAATGAAAATAAATGGTGATGTCTGTGGGCAAAACTCAGGGAACATTACCTGAATAAGTAGGTCAGATAACTGTTAAAAAAAAAAAAAGAAAAAAGTTGAAAAAAATTTAAGACTACAATCATTAAAAGAAAACACACATTTTTAACAAAGTGGAAATGGATGATGACAAATATTGACACATAAACTTTATAAAAATAATCCCCTGGGGGAAAAACATAAACAAATCAAAATGTAAATGACAAACTTAGAAAAACAAATGGTTTATAACTGAAATCATAGGCAAAGGTCTAATTTTCTTACTATATAAAGAGGAACTAAAATCAGTAATAAAACATACAAACTCCAAGTAGAAAAATAGACAGACAAGCAGAGCACATAAAAGGCACTAAAAATAGCTTTTAAACATATGGTATATATCATCTTCAACCATGATAAGAGAATAAAGCCTAAAACTTAAATTTAAAAACTTTTATTAATTCTCAGATTAGCAAAAGTCCAAAAGTTTGATAACAGAATAGGGTGACGAGAGACTTTAGAAAGAAGAGCTCCTATACATTGCTGGTGAAAGTGTGAACTAGAATGGCTTCTACTGAGTATTCCAATATTGACCAAAATTTAGAATGTATATACACTTGGTCTTGTGGACTCCATTCCCAGGAATACACCTTATGATTTTTTTCAATTATATAAGGCTAACATTGTTGCAAAAGCAATTTACACAAAATTTATGGTATAATGTGGCAAATAAAGCAGTGGAATACAATATTCTTTGTAACACGATTAAGATTATGCTCTATTGGCTTACGTGGAAAGATCGCGAAGATTTTGTTTAGTGAAAAAATTCAATATGCTAAATAGAGTACTGTATAATATTATACTGCTATTTAGCAAAAGGAAGAAATGAGAGAAAGAGAGGGAGGGAGAGAGAGAGGAAAAAGAAAGAAAGAAAGGAAGGAAGAAAGAAAGAGAGAAAGAGAGAAAGAGAGAGAGAGAAAGAGAGAGAGAAAGAGAGAAAGAGAGAAAGAAAGAAATAAAGAAAGAGAAAGAAAGAAAGAAAAAAAGAAAGAAAAAAGAAAGAGAGACTTTCATTCTTTCATCAAATATTTACTAAATATATCCTGATTCTCAAGCTCTGCTCTATGAATTTAGAACAAATAATTGAACCAGTCTTTACCCTTATGTTATACATTTCCTTGAACATGCTTAGAATATTGGAAGTATATACAAAAATTAATTTAGTCATAATTTACTGATGTAACAAATACTATTGAGTTGTTTTAAATGGGGAAAGCACTATAGTAAATGCTGAGTGAGGATACATTAAGATATTTTTTCATACAAAGCTAAATCACTATTAGATTTTAATGAAAATGACTGATGTGTATTGGCAAAGGGAAAATGGTTTAGTTCTGGAAAACTGGCAGGGCATAAGAAGAGATAAAAATGACCTTAGATGATAGTGGGCTAAAACCTAACTTGTTTGGCTTAAGTGGGTGGGATGTGAGAGGGATTAATGAGAAATAAAAAAAAAAATTGTTTGTAGAGGGATGAAGCTTTGAAAAAGTTATAGACCACGAGAGCAAGAAGAATTATAATATATGCTATCCCAACCAGCATATATTTTATAGTATTTTTTAAAAAAGGTAAAATACTTGCCCAGACTCATACAACTACATCTTAAACAGGACTAGTAAACAGGTTTTCTGACTCACAGCCTTTGTGTTAGTTATGTGAAAGGCAAACTGGAGTAAAGTATTAGGGCCGAGGCAGTCAGAAAGGAAACATAATGCTTTGAATGAAAAAGCCATGTAGTTATTGCCACAAATATAGATAACTGGAAATAGTAGACATCCTCTAACAGTTTTGGTTAAGATAATAGAGCCAGAGTAGATGAATTACACAGGGAGCAATCTCTACAGAAAATGGATTTGCTCCAGGAAGGAGAATTGAGAAAGTGGACTGCAAAATTAGGAGGGGGATATATTTCAGACTATAGATAAAATCTTCAGTATTTTGAAATTTGTCCTATAATATGTACACCCATTCAAAAATTAATTTGGTTGAAAAAATAAAATAAATTGGAAGAATGTAGATATCTTTCAACTGGAATTTTGAATTGGGTAATAGAATATTGGATTAAAACCCTCAATCTATCATTTACAAACTAAATTACCTTGGGCAAGTGAACTTCTTAAATTCCAGTTTCTTTTTTTTTAAAAAAATTGGAATTGTAATACTAATAAAATTTGTTTCCTGAACTGTGCCTATGCACATGGGTATGTGAATTTGATAAATATTAATAACACACACATACATGTAACTGAACTACATGAGAACTGCTTTTCTTTGTAATTTTGCTGAAGCTTGGTAGAGGCTATGCCTACACACTCTATTGTGTATGTAAGGGGAAATGAACATGTGAAACAGAAGGTTCTTTCATAATTTCATGATCCTGAAACAACAAAAGTATTACTAGGAAATTATTAATTACAAAATGTGTAATAAGAACTGTTTACAATCAACTATATGGTTTCTTTAATTAGGCTTATAGAAATAAATAATGTAGAACTTGAGCCCCATTTCAAAGGTTTAATTTCACCTGTTCCCATGGTTGAATCCAAATTCTAAGTTTTAGCCATATTGAGCTACTTTAAGCTCCCCAATGTATAGTTCTATAAGGTTTTCAACACGTTTTGAACATGCTACCCTCTGCTGCGGTTCTATATTACCCCATACTCTACCCCTCCCTTGTTCCTCCGTTTCACCAACTTATATTTTCCCTCAGCTAGTCACATCTTCCCAGTAACTGCTCCTAACATCTGAATCCTATGCCCTTCTTGTATTTCACATAGCACGTATATCACCTACACCTACTCCCGCTAGTAATAATTGGAATAATTTCTTACACTAAGTTACTATATATTGCCATGCTGCTGTTTTATGTGAATTTCTCATTTACTGCTCCTAGTAAACTTAAAAACATCTGAACTCTTAATATTTCCAATTTACAAATATGGAAAATAAAGCTTGGAAAGGCAAGTAACTTGCTGAAGGCCATGGGGCTGAAAAGTAAATAGATCTAAGATTCAAACTCAGGTTGCCTGACTCACTCTAACAACCTCCAATGATTCAGGTTCACTTTTGCTCACCTACTTGTGTGCATTTCCCAATAGTCTTTAAAGATTCCTTAGATCAGAGATAGTACCCTGTTTGTTATTTTTACCTCTAATACTTTGTAAAGTGCCTGATATCAACCTTTGATTCTCACTGATGAATTTGACTCTCACCTTTGACTCTCCAAATGCCTGTGATGGCATTTGGAACACATGTGGAGTGAGAGAGTTACAGACTTTATCCAATGGGAGATCAAACAACAAGATGAAAAGGGAATTTTGGTCACAATCAGTCTTTGTAGAAGAGCTGCTGGAAAAGTACCTGGCATCTGACTCTGAAGGTGGCTAAGGGTGTGACAACCTAGCCTGCATCATCATTTACTTCCTGACCACTAAGAAAGCAGTGCCTCTGCCAGGGAGTGAGGGTGCTGGTGCCTGAGGGGCTGAGGGCAATGACAGTGGTGTCAACAACAGGGTCAAGCAATCAACTGTATCCATGCCCACCCATCCTGCTTCTGAGACAGCTCATTTACTATTTCATAAGTCAACAAGTAAGTTTAAAAAATAAATGAATGAATGAGTAATAATGTTATTTAAAATATTATAATAAATATATAATAATCATAAATGAATAAATAAATAGTATTTTAATATGTATATTAAATTTATATAAAGCTAGGAGTATATATCTAGCAATGAGACAAACCTTGATTATAATTTTGGTTTCAAGCTACCTCTTTTCTCTAGTTAGGCCTCTATTGTTCTTCTTCATCATGGCATTCAATTTTCCTGATAGTTTTCTATGTGGCCGAACCATTTTCATTGCTTGTCTTTCTGCAATTTCTCGTATTAGGGTCCTTATTAATATTTTCAGGAAATTCTCACTCATTTATGACACTTGTTTAAATATCATATTAATTATTTTTTTATGATTCAATATGCTTTACAGAATACCTAGTATGTAGTCATTTCCCTAGAGCTGACATCTTGCCAAGTTGCTCTTTGCTTATCTCTTTCTGTTGAATGTTTTGTCTTCTCTGTACAGTTTCTTGACGTTTTGGCCATCTGCCTAGTGGAAGTAAAGAACTGTGGTTGTGCTAAGGCAGTGGAAGGAGAATTTAAACCATCTTCTCTTAGTGAGATAAATAAATTCCAGAATGCATAAAAGTTGAAAATAAGAACATGGATACAATGATATCCACACATTCATGCAAATATATTAAACATTAATTTTCACTATAGCAGCTCAGAAGCAGGAGTTTTTAACTGTCATGAACACGTTCTTATGTGGGTTACTTATAGACTGTAATTTACAAATAAAGAATGTTGAAAGGTGTGTGTCAGTGTGTGTGTATTTGCATGTATGCACAGATAGACTAAAAACTTTTAATGCAAAAGATAAATGATGTGACCCACTTGAATTCCCTCTACCTTCTAAGAGAAAACATGAATGTAGTCACTTAACTATAGCTGACATTCTCAACACGTGCACACACGTGTGTGTGTGTGGTCCTCATAATTCTTTAAGACTTTGCCTCATAAATTCCAAAATATTCTTTTAAAATTTTAAAAATCAAACTGAGACAGAAGAATGTTTGTGGTTAACTGACTTAAATAAAAAGTAATTTTTTAAAAAAGTTACTGTGTAATTTGTCTGGTAATACTGCAGGAGAAATAGTTTGTTAATTTATTTTCCTTTTAATATCAGTTTTCATATACTGTGAAGCCTCTATTAATATTCTGAATGAATATTCTTAAGGTAATATGAAACAGAATAGCTAAAATATTATGGGTTAATATTATATTTTCATCATGTGTCACCTTTTGTTCATGCTCATTTTATGTCTCTTTTAAAGTGAGAATCTAGCTTTATATTCACGTTTACATCTTAAACATTTTCTTCTATCTAGTATAAATAAGTGTAGATAAATTTTAAACCAGGTTTTATGAGTAATGTTCTCACCATATACATAATAGACACTTAGCTGATAACGAAGTTTCCAGTGCAATATATTACATCTTTATGTATTATATGAAACTCTATAATACAGTATCAAAAATATAATTGTAAGTAGGGGCTGTATAAATGTTTGCTTTGTTATAATTTTTTTTAATTTTATATGATTATTATTAATGATTTCATAAGCACCCAATTCTTTCTCCCACCTGAACTGAGAAATGGGCAATTTTTCAGGGCCATAAAAATTTAGCATTGAATTATAACTGCACCCATTATCTTAAAACTGAACTTGTCCTTAGGATACAATCACTCTGTCAATGACATGGATTTTTTGTTTCCTTTGTTATTTTACGTAATAGTAATTTTTACCTTTAATACTATAAGCTGTGTAAGGTCCTGACCAATTATTGAGACTCCTAATTTATTCATATCATCTTATTTACAATTTTTTTTTATTGTTTATTGACTGTGTCTTCTGTTTTTTTTTTTTTATCTTTATTGGAGTTTAATTGCTTTACAATGTTGTGTTAGTTTCTGCCGCACAACAAACAAAATGAATCAGCTATATGCATACATATATTCCCATATCCCCTCCCTCTTGAGACTCCCTCCCACCTCCCTATCTCACCCATCTAGATCATCACAAAGCATCGACCTGATCTCCCTCTGCTATGTAACAGTTTTCCACTAACCATCCATTTTATATTTGGTAATGTATATATGTCAATGCTACTCTCTCACTTCATCCCAGCTTCTACTTCCCCCCTGTGTCCTCAAGCCCGTTCTCTACGTCTGCCTCTTTATTCCTGCCTTGCCACTAGGTTCATCAGTACTGTTCTCTTAGATTCCATATATGTGCGTTAGCATATGATATTTGTTTTTCTCTTTCTGACTTACTTCACTCTGTATGACAGACTCTAGGTCCATCTACCTCATTACAGATAACTCAATTTCATTCTTTTTTATGACTAATATTCCATTGTATATATGTGCTGCATCTTCTTTATCCATTCATTTGTCGATGGACATTTAGGTTGCTTCCATGTCCTGGCAATTGTAAATAGTGCTGCAATGAACATTGTGGTACATGTATCTTTTTCTTCTTTTCTTTTTTAGACAAAGATCCAATATATTTGTGAGGAATTGACAGGACAAAGAAATGTGTGTTTTGGTGCTCAAAAAATTGTTCTAGGGGCTTCCTTGGTGGCACAGTGGTTGAGGGTCCACCTGCCGATGCAGGGGACACGGGTTTGTGCCCCAGTCCAAGAAGATCCCACATGCCATGGAGCAGCTGGGCGCGTGAGCCATGGCCACTGAGCCTGCACTTCCGGAGCCTGTGCTCCGCAATAGGAGAGGCCACAACAGTGAGAGGCCCGTGTACCAAAAAAAAAAAAGAAAAAAAAAATTGTTCTAATTCTGTGAAAAACGCTATTGGTAATTTGAGAGGAATTGCATTGAATCTGTAGATGGCTTTGGGTAGTATAGTCATTTTCACAATATGGATTCTTCACCATCTGTTTGTACCATCTTTGATTTCTTTCATCAGTATCTTATAGTTTTCTGAGTATAGAGCTTTGACCTTAGGTAGGTTTATTCCTAGGAATTTTATTCTTTTTGTTGCAATGGTAAATGGGATTGTTTCCTTAATTTATCCTTCTGATCTTTCGTACATGTATCTTTTTGAATTATGGTTTTCTCAGGGTATATGCCCAGTAGTGGGATTGCTGGGTAATATGGTAGTTCTATTTTTAGTTTTATAAAGAACCTCCATTCGATTCTCCATAGTGGCTGTATCAATTTACATTCCCACCAACAGTGCAAGAGAGTTCCCTTTTCTCCCCACCCGCTCCAGCATTTATTGTTTGTACATTTTTTGATGATGGCCATTCTGACCAGTGTGAGTTGATACCTCATTTTGGTTTTAATTTGCATTTCTCTAATAATTAGTAATGTTGAGCATCTTTCCAAGTGTTTGTTGGCAATCTGCATGTCCTCTTTGGAGAAATGTTTATTTAGGTCTTCTGCCCATTTGGGGATTGGGTTGTTTGTTTTTTTGATATTGAGCTGCATGAGCTACTTGTATATTTTGGAGATTAATCCTTTGTCAGTTGTTTCTTTTGCAAATATTTTCTCCCATTCTGAGGGTTGTTTTTTGTCTTGCTTATGGTTTCATTTGCTGTGCAAAAGCTTTTAAGTTTCACTAGGTCTCATTTGTTTATATTTTATTTTATTTCCTTTACCCTAGGAGGTGTGTCAGAAAAGATTTTGATGTGATTTATGTCATGGAGTGTTCTGCCTATGTTTTCCTCTAAGAGTTTTATAGTATCTGGCCTTATATTTAGGTCTTTAATCCATTTTGAGTTTATTTTTGTGCATGGTGTTAGGAATTGTTTTAATTTCATTCTTTTACATGTAGCTGTCCAGTTTCCCAACACTACTTACTGAACAGGCTGTCTTTTCTCCACTGTATATTCTTTCCTCCTTTGTCAAAGATAAGGTGACCATATGTGTGTGGGTTTATCTCTGGACTTTCTATCCTGTTCCATTGATCTATATTTCTGTTTTTGTGCCATTACCATACTGTTTTGATAACTGTAGCTTTGTAGTATAGTCTGAAGTCAGGGAGCCTGATTCTTCCAGCTCCATTTTTCTTTTTCAAGGTTGTTTTGGCTATTCTGGGTCTTTTGTGTTTCCAAACAAATTTTAAAATTGTTTGTTCTATTTCTGTGAAAAGATCCCATTGGTAATTTTATAGGGATTGCACTGAATCTGTAGATTGCTTTGGGAAGTATAGTTATTTTCACAAAGTTGATTCTTCCAATCCAAAAACATGGTATATCTCTCCATCTGTTTGTATCATTTTTAATTTCTTTCATCTGTGTCTTATAGTTTTCTGCATGAAGGTCTTTTGCCTCCTTAGGTAGGTTTATTCCTAGGTATTTTATTCTTTTTGTTGCAATGCTAAATGGGAGTGTGCCCTTAATTTCTCTTTCTGAATTTTGTTGTTAGTATATAGGAATGCAAGAGATTTCTGTGCATTAATTTTGTATCCTACTACTTTACCAAATTCATTGATTAGCTCTAGCAGTTTTCTGGTTGCATATTTAGGATTTTATATGTACAGTATCATTTCATCTGAAAACAGTGACAGTATTACCGCTTCTTTTTTGTATTTACTTTATTTATTTGTCTTCTCTGATAGCCTTGGTTAAACTTCCAAAACTATGTTAAATAACAGTGGTGAGTGTGGGAACCCTTGTCTTCTTCCTGATCTTAGAGGAAATGGTTTCAGATTTGCACCATTGAGAACAATGTTGGCTGTGGGTTTGTCATATGTGCCTTTTTTATGTTGAGGTATATTCCCCCTATGCCCATTTTCTGGAGAATTTCTCTCATAAATGGGTGTTGAATTTAGTCAAAATCTTTTTATACATCTATTGAGGTTATCATACAGTTTTTACCCTTCAGTTTTTTAATATGGGGTATCACATTGATTGATTTTCATATATTGAAGAATCCTTGCATTCCTGGGATAAACCCTACCTGATCATGGTGTATGATCCTTTTAATGTGCTGTTAGATTCTGTTTGCTAGTAGTTTGTTGAGGATTTTTACATCTATGTTCATCAGTGATATTGGCCTTTACTTTTCTTTCTTTGTGACATCTTTGTCTGGTTTTGGTATCAGGGTGATGGTGGCCTCCTAGAATGAGTTTGGGAGTGTTCCTCCCTCTGCTATATTTTGGAAGAGTTTGAGAAGGATAGGTGTTAGCTCTTCTCTAAATGTTTGATAAAATTCGCCTGTGAAGCCATCTGGTCCTGGGCTTTTGTTTGTTGGAAGATTTTTAATCACAGTTCAATTTAAGTGCTTGTGATTGATCTGTTCATGTTTTCTATTTCTTCCTGATTCAGTCTTGGGAGGTTGTACTTTTCTGTAAATTTATCCCTTTCTTCCAGGTTGTCCATTTTACTGGCATATAGTTGCTTGTAGTAGTCTCTCATGATACTTTGTATTTCTGAGATGTCAGTTGTTACTTCTCTTTTTTCGTTTCTAATTTTGTTGATGTGAGCCTTCTTCCTTTTCCACAGAGGTGTCTGGGTAATGGTTTATCAATTTTGTTTATCTTCCCAAAGAATCAGCTTTTAGTTTTATTGATCTTTGCTATTGTTTCCTTCAGTTTTTTCATTTATTCCTGATCTGATATTTATGATTTCTTTCCTTCTGCTAACTTTGGGGGTTTTTTGTTCTTCTTTCTTTAATTGCTTTACATGTAAAATCAGGTTGTTTATTTGAGATGCTTCTTGTTTCTTGAGGTAGGATTGTATTGCTATAAACTTTCCTCTTATAACTGCTTTTGCTGCATCCCATAGTTTCTGGGTCATCATGTTTTCATTGCCCTTTGTTTCTAGGTATGTTCTGATTTCCTCTTTGATTTCTTCAGTGATCTCTTGGTTCTTTAGTAGTGTATTGTTTAGCCTCCATGTTTTTTTTTTTACAGTTTTTTTTTTCCTATAATTGACATCTAGTCTCAGAGCATTGTGGTTGGAAAAGATGGTTGATATCATTTCAATTTTCTTAAATTTACCAAGGCTTGATCTGTGACCCAAGATGTGATCTATCCTGAAGAATATTCTGTATGCGCTCGAGAAGAAAGTGTATCCTGTTGTTTTGGGATGGAATGTCCTATAAATATCAGTTAAGTCCATCTGATCTAATGTGTCACTTAAAACTTTTGTTTCCTTATTTATTTCTGTTTGGATTGTCTGCCCATTGGTGTAAATGGGGTGTTAAAATCTCCTACTATTATTGTGCTACTGTTGATTGCCTCTTTTATGGCTTTTAGCATTTGCCTTATGTATTGAGGTGCTCCTATGTTAGGTGCATAGATGTTTACAATTGTTATATCTTCTTCTTGGATTGATCCGTTGATCATTATATGGTGTCCTTCCTTGTCTCTTGTAACAGTCTTTATTTTAAAGTCTATTTTGTGTGATATGAGAATTGCTACTCCAGCTTTCTTTTGATTTCCATTTGCATGGAACCATCCCTTCACTTTCAGTCTGTATGTGTCCTAGGTCTGAAGTGGGTCTCTTGTAGACAGCATATATATGGGTCTTGTTTTTGTATCCCTCAGCCAGTCTGTGTCTTTTGGTTAGGGCATTTAATCCATTTACATTTAAGGTAATTATTGATATGTATGTTCCTATTACCATTTTCTTAACTGTTTTGGGTTTCTTTGGGTAAGTCTTCTCCTTCTCTTGTGTTTCTTGCCTAGAGAAGTTACTTTAGCATTCATTGTAAAGCTGGTTTGTTGGTGCTGAATTCTTTTAACTTTTGCTTGTCTGTAAAGCTTTTGATTTCTCCATCGAATCTGAATGAGATCCTTGCTGTGTTGAATAATCTTGGTTGTAGGTTTTTCCCTTCCATCACTTCTTGCCACTCCCTTCTGGTCTGTATAATTTTTGCTGAAATATCAGCTGTTAATCTTATGGGGATTCCCTTTTATATTATTTGTTGGTTTTCCCTTGTTGCTTTTAATATTTTTTCTTTGTGTTTAATTTTTTTTAGTGTGATTAATATGTGTCTCAGTGTGTTTCTCCTTGGGTTTATCCCCTGTGGGACTCTCTGCACTTCCTGGACCTGATGGATTATTTCCTTTCCCATCTTGTGGAAGTTTTCAACTATAATCTCTTCAGATATATTTTTTTAGACCCTTTCTTTTTTTCTTCTTCTTCCAGGACACCTATAATTCGAATGTTTGTGTGCTTAATGTTGTCCCAGTGGTCTCTGAGACTGTCCTCCATTCTTTTCATTCTTTTTTCTTTATTCTACTCTGTGGCAGTTATTTTCACCATTCTATCTTCCTGCTCATTTTCCTGTTCTTCTGCCTCAGTTATTCTGTTATTGATTCCTTCCAGAGTGTTTTTAATTTCAGTTATTCTGTTGTTCATTACTGTTTGCTCTTTATTTCTTCTAGGTCATTGTTAAATGGTCCTTATATTTTCTCTATTCTATTTCCAAGATTTTAGATCATCTTTACTATCATTACTCTGAATTGTTTTTCAGGTAGTTTGCCTATTTCCTGTTTGTTTATTTGGTTTTGTGTGTTTTTATCTTGCTCCTTTGTCTGTAAGATTTTTCTCTGTCTTTTCATTTTGTCTAATTTACAGTATTTAAGGTCTTCTTTCCCTAGGCTGCAGATCATATTTCCTCTTGCTTCTGTTCTCTGCCTTCTGTGGTGTGGTTGGTTCAGTGTCTTGTGTAGGCTTCCTGATGGGAGCAACTACGTTCTGCTGGGTGGAGCTGAGTCTTTTCCCTCTGATGAGCAGGACCATGTCAGGTGGTGTGTCTTGGGGTCTGTGAGGTTAGTATGACTTTAGATAGTTTGTGTGCTGATCGGTGGGTTTGTGTTCCTGACTTGTTTGTTGTTTGGTGTGAGACGTCCAGCATTGGGAGCTGCTGGCAATTGGGGGGAGCCGGGTCTTGGATTCAGATAGAGGCCTCCATGAGAGCTCTCAGTGATTAATCCTCCCTGGATCTGGGAATTTTCTAGTGGACCAGCGTCCTGGACTTTGTTGTCCCACCCCAGAGCCTCAGGCCTAACTGCTAGTCAAGGGAGCAAGACCCCACAAGTTGCTCATCCTGGCAATAAAGGTGATTAAAAAAGACTAACAAAACCCTAGACAAATGGTAAAAAATAATGAAACAAACAGAAACAGAAACAAGGAAACACACACACAAGAAACAAAACAGAACCAAATAAATCAAAAAGCAAGAGAACAACCAGACAAACAAAAGAACCCAAGAACAAAATCAAACAACTAAGAAGAAAGCTGACAAAAACAAAACGAAAAGACAAAACCAGAGGGCCAACTGAAGAATGAAGCAAAGAGACAAAACCAA
The DNA here is from genome assembly GCF_005190385.1 of Monodon monoceros. Taxonomy (NCBI): domain Eukaryota; kingdom Metazoa; phylum Chordata; class Mammalia; order Artiodactyla; family Monodontidae; genus Monodon; species Monodon monoceros. The sequence continues at coordinate 111,494,349 of NW_021703774.1, forward strand.
CTGATGAAAATGATAAAGAAAAAGAGAAAGAGGAAAGAAGACAGAACAACAGCAAGGCAACATAGAAACAAATTTTTTTTAAAAATAGAAAATATTAAAAAAAAAACCTGAGAAATTGTAGAAACAAAATCAATCAAACAAAAACAGAAACAAGGAAACACCCACATGCAAAAAAACCAAAAACAGAGCTGAATAAAACAAAAAGAGAAAAACCAGACAAACAGAAGAACTCAAAAACAAAATCAAACAATTAGGTTTTAAACTAGCAGAAACACATAACCTAAAAACAAAACCAAAGCAGCGTGCCAACTGAAGAATAAACAAAGACACAGAACAAACCAATAAAAATGATTTAAAAAAATAATAAAAAAATAAAAAGGGAAAAAACACAGGAAAACAGAAAAGCAAGTAGAAATGGAAATATCTTTTTAAAGAAAGAAAGAAAAATATATTAAAGAAAAACAAGAAGAAAAAAATAAGGGAAACAAACACAGAACCACAGAAAAGCAAAGTAAAAATAGAAATTTATTAAAAAACTAAAAACAAAAGATGTTACAAAACATGGAGATCCCAAGAGACTAAAAAGAAAAAAACTAAAACAACATCACCAAACAAACAAACAACCAAAAAAGAATGAAAAGAAACCAAAAAAAGAAAGTTAGAACCAACAACAGAATGACCCAAAACATAATAAAATTAATAGTAATAATTATGTTTCCCTGGGGTCTCTGCTGTAAGTGACCTTACATGCCATGAGCCACAGCCCACCTCTGTCTCCCCAGGAGACCCTCCTCTGTCTCTGGGCTGGTCTCTGGACCTGCTGTGGGCCCTGTGGGACCACTCAGACTCTGACCTGGCCCAATTCCTGTGTGTGCTGCCCCCAAAGTCCACAGCTGCCAGAGCTAGACTGTTTTCATTTGTGGGAACACTCATTGTCTACTCAGATATTCCATAGACGCACAGTCTACCTAGCTGATTGCAGGGATTTAATCTGCAGCTTGTACAGCTGATGGAAATATTTTTGATCTTCTTCCTTAGTCACCCTGTCCCTGTGGTTTAGCTTTGGTTTTATCCCCACCTCTCTGTGTGGTCTACCCACAGGAGTCTGGTCCTGAGGTTGCTTTGGAGCTCTTGGGTCTGCCCCTATGAGGACCTGGCACAGAAGTGTTATGACTGCTTGGATCGCAGGAGCCCTGGCAGCACCAAATGTGTAGAGAAGCCAGTGGCCATGGGAACAAGAGATATGACCCTAGTGAGGGCCTTTTCTGGTGCCCAGCATAAGGCTAAAGAAGACCAGCCGTGACCTGTTTTTTTCTGGCACCTGTCAGCTGGTGCATGAGAACCACCCCTGAGGAGGCGTTTTTTATTGCTCAGCAGCTGGCACTCAATAGCCAGCCCTGAGTGGGCTTTTTTTTTTAATTGCTGTTGGCAGGTGCCAGCATGTGGGAAGAAAGAGGTTAGCATAGTGCCTCCACCCCCTGTGTGTGACTCAGCAATAGCACCTGCTTCCATGGCAGTCCAGTCTTTCTCCATAGCCATTCCCTGCTGTGGATTTCTTCCCTTTCATCCCCTCAGTCCATCTCTCCACAGTCAACAGTAGTTCTCACTTTGGACCTGATCTCCAATCCTCACGCACCATCTCCCAGCCTCCTTGCACACCTTTGAACAGACTTCCCAATCCAGGGCACATAGGACCGTGGTACAGACCATCTGTGTATTTCTCACTCTGTCCCATCTGCCACAGATCAGCTGCTTCACCCTCTTCTGACAGCCTCAAATGCTTCCCTTCCATCCCAATTGATTTCTCCATCAGAGAGAGGGTTTCCCTACAGCTCCACTGCCCCAGGGTGCAGGTCCCATCCTGCTTCCTCTCCTCCTCTTTCTCCCTTCTTTTTTTTCTGTCCTACCCAGTTATGCAGGGATCTTAATAGTCCATTCCAGTGTCTAAGGTCTTCTGCTACTTTTCAGCTGGTGTTCTGTGAGAATTATTGCATCTATAGGTGTATTCCTGATGCATCAGTGGAGAGAGATGAACTCCATGTCCACCTACTCCTCCACCATCTTGAACCTCTGTGTCTTCTGTTTTAGTTCTGGACATAGCTGTAATAAATATTTTACAGAAGATATGGCTTAAAAGAAAAAAAAAAGTTTTGCTTCCTCAGTTTATAGTATTAATAACTTGAAGCTACACAGACCAGGGCAATATCTATTGATGGTAAGTAGAGTACTACATCCTTAAGATTAGAAACTTGGGGAAAACAAACTTACCAATATAACATGCATTTAATATTTTGTTGATAAAAATATGAAAGTATAAGAAACTGATAATGAAAATTCTACCTTAACTGTCTCTTCTTGATCGTTAAGAATTCCTTGGAAAGATTTTGAATTGTCAATGCAGCAATATTTCCCCAAATATAGGTGTTTATACAGAACACATTGTAAATGAATATTTCATTGCTAAAATTAAGTGAAAAGATAAATAAGAAAAGATAATTCTTATTCAAAACTGAATGTTTTCCTTTAAAATGGAACAGGTGCTACATGTGACAATGATGGACCAGCTTATTTCAGACCAACTCACTGTTAACAAGCAACAAACCAGGCAAATGTTTAATATGTCTATTTGAAATTATCAGAAAGCCACTAAAGACACAAGGACTTGTGAGGCCAACACTCTGAGTAAGACAGAAGACCAAAATGTTGAATTTGACTCTTGAAACCATCTTTTCTCCTGAGGTATTTGCCAATTCAAAGGTGAAGTCCAAGAACCTAAGAATCTGAGGAGAAGGAAAGGGTGACAAGTAGAGCACTGGCAGAAGTCTTAGAAGACTGCCAACACTGAGGAGACACAATGGGAGTTCAGGGCCTGCAAGGTTCAAAGAATTCTGTGAACATCCCAGGCTTCCTCTTAGGACCCAGTGGATTACATTCTTCCAATGAGGGAGAATTATAGACAAGTGCTTGCAACACTGAAGTTTAGCTTAGAATCAATTGAATCCTTGTGTAGGGCTGTTAATTGATCTGCCTGTGAGAAGGGCAGTAAATATTCTATAGAGAAGAATAGCCTCTAGCCTTCATATTATTCTTACTTTTTTTCTACACAAAATGTATGACACTTAACCAAAAATATTAAGTATACAAACAAGAATTAACTGAAAACCAAAAATAAAATCAGATAAGAGAAAAATAACAATAAGAGATACATTGTGTTATTAGTCCAGGATAGGTGAAGTGGGCAAAAATATGTGAAGATATAGTATGTCTAAACAATAAAATCAATAAGGTCGATCTTATTAATATGCATAAAACATTATACCTATTACTACAGAATGTATCTTTTCTCAAATGCACATAGAGGTTTTCCAAAAATTTATCATATATTAGATCACAAAGAAAATCTCAGGTTTCTTAAAATAATAATAATCCAAATAACATTCTCTGATTCTAATGTGATAAAAATTTAATTAATTTATAACAAATCTAAAGACAATTCATTCCACACAGGGGTTTAAAAAAAATATCTTTCTGTTAAATAATTTCTTAGTGAAAGAGGAAATGCAAACCAAAATAAAAGAACCACTAAAAATATAATGATAATGATAATAATAATGATTTAAAAATAATTAAATGATTAAAAAGTAACACATAAAATACGAGACATGTAAAGAAATAATCAGAAGGAAATGCATAGTCTTAAATACTCATATCAATAGAAATAAAAAATAAAATAAATACTAAATGAAATAATAGTAAATATTCATTTACTTATACCAGGAATGCAGGTATAATTTATATTCAGAAATTATTAACATGCAGCATTAGAGGGAAAAAAAAAAAAAACTCACATATGCACATGTCATTTCTTCCACAGATGCTGAAAAGACTTTGTAAAATATTTGATACCCATTTCTGATTAAAGAAATAAGAAGCAATAAAAGAGGATTTGAGAAATATTTTATAACAGGAATGTGTGTGTGTGTATTTCTATGTGTATATATGAATATATATAAAAAGATATTTATATATGCTATTATAAATTTATAATAAATGTGTGTGTATATTTATATGCAACTAGAGAAGAAAAATACATTATCATCTCAACAGATGCAATAAAGTCTTTATTAAATTTGTGATCCATTTATAACAATACTAATAATGACATAAAATTTCTTTAATTTGATTATTTGTAAGTGACTACAAATACCTAGAGCAGTTCAAATACTGAACTGTCCTTCTGAGTCTGGGTACAAGATAAGAGTGGTCACTTTCACCATGTCTATTCAGCCTGGAATGGAATGTCTGTCAATGAAATGAGCTAAGGAAAAAAAATGCAAAGTATATGGCTAGAAAGAAAAACAAAACCATAATTTTATTACTTACAGATTATATTACTATACATATAGAAATTTCAACATTTCTATAGGTAAATTATTAGAATTAATGTGACTTCTGCAAGGTTGCTAGGTAGAAGGTCAATGTAGAAAAATCAGTTATATTACTAAACATCTACAAAACCAATTAGAAAATAAAATGCCACTTAAAATAGCATCCAATATATAGAATCTTAAAACAAATGTGTGAATATACAGAAACTCAATATGTGACAAAGATGGCTAGATGAGTTAGAAATAGAAAAAGACTTTTACAATTGGCACTGGCTTTGTCATTAAAAAAAACAAACAAACAAAAAAGACATTGATCTTTAACATCCCATCCAAAGCAAAAATCAGTTCCAGGTGGGATAAAAACCTAAATGTGAGAGAAAAATCAATTCATAAATGTTACATAAGGAAGTACATCTTAAATGAGACAAGAAAAACAAAATCACTGGAAGAAATAATATGTTTTTACTAAATTAAAATTAAGAACGTTTAACCCAGGAAGAGAAACTAGAGAGAGAATGAAGAAGCTAGAGGGTGAGAGAATATACTTGTCTCACATGTAAATGCTTTAGACCCAACATCCAGAGTATAAAAGTCACACCTACAAAACAAGACAGCCCAACAGATCAATGTTTCCAAGGTTTGTACAGGTACAGTACAAAAGGAAAAATCCTAATTAAAATAAAAGGTCATTCATGTTGTTATTAATCAAGGAAATATAAATGTAAGCCACAATGATACACTGTTTAAGCCCATCAAATTAGCAAGAACTAAAATGTATAGGAGAAAATTGGGGAAACAGGAAATCTTGCTCACTAAATGTTTGATACATTATTTCTGCAGTAATCAATCCAACAACTAAAGAAGGAATTTGTAATTCATAGTAGGGTCACACAATGGAGTACTGTATTTCAGTAAAAATGAACCCCTTACAGTAGCATGGATAAATCTCACAAACATAATATTCAACCAAAGAAACACATGCACATATACACATGCACACACAGATATAAGCGCAAAACAACCACTAACTCTGATATTTAGGTGTCAATAAACAGGAGTTCAAATCTAAAGGAAAATAAAATAATTATGAAAAAAGTCAGTGAAGTTAAACTTTCAGAGAGTAGGATGGTTTGGTGATCAGTGAGTGACACATAAGTATACCTCAATGTGACTGTCAATGTTCCTTTTCTTTTCCTAGATAATGGTTCCACAATTACTTGCCTTATAATTACTTGTAAAAAATATATATGCACTCATATTTATATTTCACAGTAATATAAAAATATATTTACTATGATACTATTTGGGGGATATGTCTGCACAGGCATTTATTATAAAGTAAATAATAATTATTTATAAATGATGATATTTGGGAAAATTTTCAATTGATTCTTGGTACTTTCTATATTATTCTAACTTTTTCTTATTACCAAGTATCATATTTACATAAACAAAGTACTTTCTGAAAAAGGGTGATATAATTTTGGTATAATTTCTTTTTTCCAGTGTGTAATTTTTTATTTGGGGGATAGGTGTCCTTTAGGCAAATTTGGAAAATATTTATATTTATACTGTAATTCTGTTCTTATTGTATTTGTGAGATTTACAAAATGCAAATGATAAGTTTATAAGAATGTGTTATTTAAGATCAATCCCACTTAAGTATCTGAATATTTTCACACATAATATTCAAGTGGTTTTAAAACTCTTTTTCTTTTGTTTTATAGGAGAGAAAAATATGAAGAATTCCTCAGTGATTTTTCAATTTCAGAATAAAATTCACAACTGAAAAATAAAAGACTGCTTCATTACTAAGAAATAATCTGATGAAGGTATGTTATAAAATTACTTTCCGTAGGAAGTATTCTCTCTAATACAATTTATTACATAATGATAATACATTAAATCTATAGGAGAAGAGACTAAAAATATATTTACATTTTTATGTCGGGGTAGATTTTTTTTTAATTTAAAATTTTCCATTTTGAAATTTATTTTACTGAAAAAATGCTAGACCTATCCTCTTTTTTTTTTTACCTACAAAAAAAGCACTTAAAAATTTTCCTCTAACTCACTTTATCTCCCTATCTCAAATTGTACAGAAATCTGAACTTATTTAAAAATGTTCTTGTGAAGTAAGTTATAGATTTCACCAAGGCAGGAATACATACAATAGCAATATTTTATAACATAGTATACCTCTAAAACCCATGTTAAATAACAATTATTTACCTACTTGTTAATAAGTTCAGTTAAATATTTTATTATTAACAATATTAGAAAAGATAACTTGGAATTTTTTGACCTAAATCTCTGACCTGTAGGAGTCAATGATGATTCTACCCTTGTGTCTCAGCTCAGACCTGTGTCTCAATACTTCCTCAACTTGCAGCCTATTAACCAAAGTAGCACGTTTTATGTTTACTGAAAATTTCCAAGCTGCCAGTCACAAAAATCACATACGCACACAAAATTAATTAATTGAAACTCTTTACAATATTGCAAATTTGATTTGGCTCATCTGTGCTACACAGTAGTTAGTTTAATTTTTCTATATTTTTAAAAATGTCATTACTATAAATCTGTGTTAACACCAATTTTAACATCAGAAAATACAAATTATAAATTCACACTTTCAAATGTTAATGAATGGTGACAAGATGTTTTTATAATCTTTATGCCAATATAAAAATCACATTTCTGTTATCTATGATCCCTTTTAATTTGGGATAGCAAACATTTGTTTCATAGTGAAATTAGATCAGTTACATTATAAAAACTGAAAATGTTTAAAAATAATCGATACAATAATTTTATAAAATATGATGTGTAGAAAGACTGCTATTTTCACATGGATTCATTATTTCTTAACTGGACCCTTTAGAGGGTCCAATGAGTTTTTGATTTTGTGCTTCTTCTGCTGATATTTTTTGTAAAAAGTTTGGTTTGATCTATGGTTGAAAGGAACGTGCTTTGGAGGTAACTTCCTTTCTCTGCTGACTACTTAGTAGGGATGTTAAGCTGATAATACAAACTTGTAAAACTAATGTAAATCACTTTATTTTTTAAAAAATTGGAAAATGGTTTGCTGCTATAAAGTCATAATCATAGATATTTTGTTTTTGATAAAGACAATATTTGCAATGTCCTGAGGATGCAGAATGAGGTTTATGAAAATTTTATGAAAAGTTGTTTGACCAAATTTTTAAACCACTCACTATACTCTATCTTAAACTTATTTTTGCTACCAAATAAATGCATTTCAAAGATTATTGCAAGAGCTCTTCTACACTTTATCAAATTACTAGACAAATACCACAAATATTTCATAAATTCTTTTCACTGTAGCCAACCAACCAACCTGATTTCAGGAAAATTCGTGGTTCTCCAAGAGTGAAGAATTTTAAGTGAACTCAAGAGATTAGCTTAAAACATTTTCCCAATCAGAAACAGGTGATGGCACTTCTTAATATCTTGCCTATAAGTAATCAATTTCCATTTACTTTTCAAGTACATACCAATCACATAATAACTGTGTTTATTAAATATAGATTTTATTTTATAAAACCTACCAAAAGAATAATGATATTCTATTCTAGCTCATCAATGGGCTTGGCGTTCAATCTGTGATTCTCCTAAATTACCTGTCTAAAATGATATATATATATATATTTATCCAGCACAGTGAGGCCCTTCAAAGTACACAGTATCCAATAAGGAATATAAAACATCACTGCCAGACTTAGTCAATAAGTACACAAGATTTTAATAATGTTTAAGATGATTTCCGTTCTGTGTCTATGTAAAACACTTGGAGCTTAATTTGCTTTAGAATGCTGAAATATTACATTCACATTTATTTCACTTGTAACAAATCACTCATTGCTTTATGAAAGAAAATCAGCTCTCAATTGTGACATTTCTTGTTATTTTAGCTTACTCGAAAACATTCGCATCTTTTATCTTTTTTTTTTGTTTTTTGTTTGTTTGTTTGTTTGTTTTGCGGTATGCGGGCCTCTCACTGTTGTGGCCTCTCCCATTGCGGAGCACAGGCTCCGGACGCGCAGGCTCAGCAGCCATGGCCCAGGGGCCCAGCCACTCCGCAGCATGTGGGATCTTTCCAGACCGGGGCACGAACCTGTGTCCCCTGCATCGGCAGGCAGACTCTCAACCACTGCGCCACCAGGGAAGCCCTCTTTTATCTTTTTAAAAATATAGTGACCCAAACGGGACTTACAGGGTTACATAAATTTTTAAAAAGAAAATTAAAATATTTTGAAGATATTATTTTCAAATTTATATCTTGGCCAAAAAATATGGCCAAAAATAAATTGTTGAGGTACATTAGTTATCTAACATATAACAGAAATATAGCATTCTAACATCTTAGAAATAAAGCTTTTTCCATTTTATTAACAGTTCAGTTTTAAACATTTCTATCAAACAGTTCAATATAATCAATAAATATAACCAGGAATACTGAGGTTGTTTTTCAGACAACAAAAACAGAATTTATGTTACGTGATTACTAGAATAATTGGCATTGGGTTCTAGAAAGAAATCTTAAAGATTATTCAATTGAGTATTATATAAGTTATGTTAACATAAACAGTAGTGCACATCTGGTCAAATGTATATAGAAAAATGCTATTTAGTATACCTCCCAGTAGAATATATACAATTTACATCATTATTTTTAATGTTCTATGAAAATGTGTTTAACTTTGCTTCTTTGAGCATTTCATGTATTTATTTATGTATGATACAGTTTTAGTTTCATATCTATATAACATTACCTTTTTAAAATTATTTGTCTTTTTTCCCTTTTTTTTTTTTTTGTCTGAAAGATTTTTTTCTCTTCTCTGATCAAGGCACGCATCTGCCTAAGAAGATGGTGGTGGTAGTGGTGATGATGATGTGAGGTCTTAAAATAGGACTTATCATGTAGGAATCATCAAAGATCCACACCAAAGTAACATTCATCTTCTGACACATAAAAAATATGATTTTTCCAGCTAGAAAATAACCTTGAAACTGAGATTGTTCTATCAAAAGAGAAAGCATAAAATTCTTTAAAGAAATAATATGCTCTAAGCATATCATCGGCCAATCTGGAGTAATTATTGCATTAATTTTTTTGAAAAATACAGAAGATAATGCCTATGTCCATTTATAAGTAAGCCATTTCTATGGTAGCAGGAGGGTACAATGTAGAGAGAGAAAGAGGAGGAGGCAAGAGGGGAGAGAAGTAAACAGAAATGTTTTTTTTTTCTCCTCTCCAGGCTTTTACCTTGGCAGGGATTGTTAAATCAATTGAGGTAACTACTCAGGATTTTATTTGCTCCTCTGTGTGGGCCTCTGGAACAGTATTCTACTGTGAAAATGGCACTTCCGTTGTTAAATATCCAAGTCTAGTTAGGAGGTTTCAGCAACGTGATCAGAAAAGAGGATGATCTAAGTCAATTCAGATATCATGTGTTAGAGATAATAAGCTAAAAGTTAGTGGACCTGCTATTGGGCCTGCCCTGATAGGGCAAAAATATTTTTGAAACAGAGTCCAGGGTAGGGTAGCAGAGTTGGGGCAGAGAAAAGTTAGGGGAGAGACTTAGCATTCAGAAATTGTATTTTGTTCAGAGGAAAAAGAGTCAGCATAGAGAGATGGGCAATGCCTCCTGGGATTTTTTTCTTACCTAAAAGTAAGGATCATTGGTTCATTAACCAGAGCGCAGTAGGATGTGGTCTAACCACACAGGCAAGGATGACTGGGTATTCCTTTGGAGGCTCTATACTGGCCTATGAACAATGAAGGACCAACCAAAGAGGAATGCCACCCAAAGTTGTGGGCCCTCCCTGCAGCAGCCCACATACAATGACTGGTCAAGTTTTGATATAGAGTTTCAACTTCTGTTTCTTAATTCAGGGTATCTCTGGAGTGACAAGTGTGTTGAATGCCTAAGTAAGAAATAGGTACTTTATACGATGGGACTGAAACCTAACAAAGATTTGGGACCTGAAAAACTCCCCCCCCGTAAATATACTAAAATTACTGGATTATACACTTTATAAGATATGTGAATTATATCTCAACTTTAAAAATAAATATTATGTCTGAAGAAGCTGAGATCACCAATGGTTGAACTGAGAACAGTGAGAATGGAAGGAGGTGTAAATGGGAAAGGGATGTGGTTAAGGTAGCAAGCATCACTGATCATAGCAAATAAGTAAAGACAATACAATTGAAAATTGATATATCAAGAAAAAACAAGAAAAGCATATTATTTAGAGATTCAGAAGGGAGCATGAGTTAAACTAGAAGCAAAAATTGTTAAAAATATATGTACCATTTAGGTCTTCTGCCCATTTTTGGATTGGGTTGTTTGTTCCAAAGAAGATATACAGACTCTCAACAAACACATGAAAGAATGCTCAACATCATTAATCATTAGAGAAATGCAAATCAAAACTACAATGAGATATCATCTCACACCAGTCAGAATGGCCATCATCAAAAAATCTAGAAACAATAAATGCTGGAGAGGGTGTGGAGAAAAGGGAACACTTTTGCACTGCTGGTGGGAATGTGAATTGGTTCAGCCACTATGGAGAACAGTATGGAGGTTCCTTAAAAAACTACAAATAGAACTACCATATGACCCAGCAATCCCACTACTGGGCATATACCCTGAGAAAACCAAAATTCAAAAAGAGTCATGTACCAAAATGTTCACTGCAGCTCTATTTACAATAGCCCGGAGATGGAAACAACCTAAGTGCCCATCATCGGATGAATGGATAAGGAAGATGTGGCACATATATACAATGGAATATTACTCAGCCATAAAAAGAAACGCAATTGAGCTATTTGTAATGAGGTGGATAGACCTAGAGTCTGTCATACAGAGTGAAGTAAGTCAGAAAGAGAAAGACAAATACCGTATGCTAACACATATATATGCAATTTAAGAAAAAAAAATGTCATGAAGAACCTAGGGGTAAGACAGGAATAAAGACACAGACCTAGTGGAGAACGGACTTGAGGATATGGGGAGGGAGAAGGGTGAGCTGTGACAGGGCGAGAGAGAGGCATGGACATATATACACTAACAAATGTAAGGTAGACAGCTAGTGGGAAGCAGCAGCATGGCACAGGGATATCGGCTCAGTGCTTTGTGACCGCCTGGAGGGGTGGGATAGGGAGGGGGGGGGGGAGGGAGAGGCAAGAGAGAAGACATATGGGAACATATGTATATGTATAACTGATTCACTTTGTTATAAAGCAGAAACTAACACACCATCGTAAAGCAATTATACCCCAATAAAGATGTTTATATATATATATGTGTATATATATATATATATATATATATATATATATATATATATATATATAAATCACATCTTTTTTATCCATTCCTCTGTTGATGGACATTTAGGTTGCTTCCACATCCTGGCTATTGTAAATAGTGCTGCAATGAATGTTGAGGGGCATGTATATTTTTAACTTATGGTTTTCTCTGCATATATGCCCAGGATTGCTGGATCAGGGAACTCTACACAATACTCTGTAATGGCCTATATGGGAAAAGAATATTAAAAAAAAAAAAAAAAAGAGTGGATATATGTATATGTATAACTGGTTCACCTTGCTGTATACCTGAAACTAACACAACATTGTAAATCAACTATACTCCAATAAAAATTTTAAAAATGGTTAAAAATAACTGATCCTGAGGAATAGGGCTTGACAGAGATAATTTCCATTCATTGTAAGCCCACTATAATATTAGGTATTTTTAAAGGGTATGCCTTGTTATGGACTAAATTGTGTTTCCCTCAATTTCATATGTTGAAGCCCTAACACTTAATAAGACTATATTTGGAGATAAGGCCTTTAAAGGGTAGTTAAAGTTACACAAGATTTTAAGAGTAGGGCCCTAATCCAATATGACTTCTCTCCTTATAAGAAGAGAGACACTAGAGATGCATGCAAACAGAGAAAAAGGTCACATGAAGACCCAACAAGAAAGTGGCCATTTGCAAGCCAAAATGAAAGCCCCAAGTCTGCTAACACCTTGATCTTGGATTTCCAGTCTCCAAAACTGTGAGAAAATAAATTTCAGTTGTTTAAGCCACCTTGTCTGTAGTATTTTGCTGTGGTAGCCCTAGAAGACTAATATATGAATGATTCTTGGATAAAAATAAAACAATATAAAATAAAGTACACAATAAAACCCACTGTTTCTCTTACCTGGAGACAGTATGAGTCCAGAAAGCTGCACTGAATGCCACGGTCTTTTACTTTTTGTGTCAGTATGGTGATTGACAGAGGCTTTTATTAGCTTGTAAAGCAAGAAAAGAAGTAGTCCATAAGGATATAATATAAATAAGTTTAACAATTAACCATATCCAATTTTAATAATGGATAATAGCTAAAGAAAAGAAAAATAGATCAACAAAAGTAAGAAAACAGAAACCACACAGTTTAAATGGAAAGCACTGTATAGGAAAGATATGGCAAACCCATCAGTAGAACTATATTTCTTGAGTTTGGATTCTGATTCTGCAGCATGTAATTGTGATTTCTTAGACAAATTAACAAAGATGCAGTTTCTCTACTCATAAACAAAGGCTAACAGGCTTCCTAACAAGGTTGTTGGGAGTATTAAGTGAAATCAAACTTAAACCCGCTTTTTATGGAGGGCAGCACATAGTGAGATCTAAATAGACATTAACTTTAAAAATTAATAAATAAACTGATAAGGAATTAATATCCAAAATATATAAAGAACCCATATGACTCAATAGCAAAAACCCAATCCAACTAAAAACGGGCAATTTGAATAGACATATTTCCAAAGAAGACATATAGATGGCCAACAGATACATGAAAAGATGCTCAACATCACTAATCATCGGAGAAATGCAAATCAAAACCACAATGAAAAAAAAAACACAATGAGATATCACCTCACACCTGTTAGAATTGCTTTTATCAAAAAGACTAGAAATAACGAATAAAAGTTCTGGATTAAAAGAAACACATGTGCACTGTTAGTGGGGATGTAAACTGGTGCCGCCACTATGAAAAACAGTATAGAGTTTCCTAAAAAAATTAAAAATATAATTACCATATGATCCAGCATTCCATTTCCAGGTATTTATCCAAAAAATGTAAAAACACTAACTCAAGGAATTATGTACACTTCATGTTAATTGTAACGTCATATATGTTAGTCAAGACATGGAAGCAATCTAAGTGTCCATCAATGAACACACACACATATATATATATATATATATTTCACTCATAAGAAAAGAAGGAAATCTTACCACTTGTAACAACATGGATGGACCTTGAGGGCATTATGCTAAGTGAAATAAGTCAGATAAACACAAGTACCATATAATCTCACTTATAAGTGGAGTCTAAAAACAAAAACAAGCTCATAGATACAGAGAACAGATTGGTGGTTGTGGAATACAGAGAACAGAGGCAGGGGGTTGGAGGTGGGTGAAATGAGTGAGGAGGATCCAAAGGTACATGAAATAAAGAAGTCATGGGAATGTTATGTGTAGCATGGTGACTACACTTAATAATATTTTACTGTGTCCTTTGGGATTAAATTGGATTAAACTGAATTTTAGTAGTGGGAATCTTATTACAGTAAATCTTCTCTTAAAATAGTTAATAAAACTAGTCGAGTACAGGGACTTACATCAGGGCCAAAACTTTTTTTTTTTTTTTTTGCTGTACGCGGGCCTCTCACTGTTGTGGCCTCTCCCGTTGCGCAGCACAGGCTCCGGACGCGCAGGCTCAGCGGCCATGGCTCACGGGCCCAGCCGCTCCGCGGCACGTGGGATCTTCCCAGACCAGGGCACGAACCCGTGTCCCCTGCATCGGCAGGTGGACTCTCAACCACTACGCCACCAGGGAAGCCCTTTAGGGCCAAAACGTTGAAGTCATTTTATTCCCTTAAATATTTAAATCACATTTGCCATTGAAGCCAGGAATAATAGATCATGGAACTACATTTACTTTTCCTTTGAAGTGTATAAGGCCATAGAATGGAGAAACAAGGCATAAAGATTCTTGTTTTTGTAGTTATTTTGCTTGATGATTTTAAGACATCATTCACTTATCCAAAATATTGAGCAATGACTTGGTTTCAGAGACTATGATATATTTCCTTCATAGAAAGGATTCACAGAATTCTAGAATTCATAGAAGGATTCATAGAAAGGATTCAAAGGATTCATAGAATTAAAAGGGAGGCAGATAAACCAATAATCACAATGCATTAATCCACACTACTTTTAGAATACACTTTGCTCAATTTAAATCTTAGCAGGCTATTTAGTTTCGAAGGCAATGGGGAGCCTTTGAGGATGTTTACAGGGTGTGATTATAATTATGGAACATGGCACCCAATGACTACTAAATAGATTTAAAACTCCTTAGCATATTATAATCGTCATTTATGATTGGTTCCCTCATCTCCCATTCACATTTCCCCAGCTGTGTATTCTTTCCCAAGCAGGGAATTACTTTTCTTGTTTTAATGTGGCTGTGTAAACTGTCCGTCCTGCTTTGTTACTTTCTCCTCTTCTGCAAGAATCGGTGAAGCCCACCTCCTACTCATTCATCCAGAATAAACTCATATGTCATCTCTTTAAAAAATTTGTTCCCAACTCCATTGTTTTTGTCTGCTTTACCAAGTTCAGGGAGTCACTCCCAAATCTGGTCCCACAGAACTTGGGACATGTTACTATCAACACTCATAACATAGCCCTGTAATTATTGAATCACATGTCAAACTCAACAGACTGTAAGACAAAGACTCATTAATCTTTTTGTCGAAACACAATATCAAAACACAGGCATTCAAAAATGTGTTTGAAATGTAGGCGAGGTGGGGAATGGTAGAGAAAAGATATACATATTTTGCATCTTTGTTTACAGCATTAGATTACAGTACCATGAATTTGCCTTGTGTTCCATAAGAAACAGAGAGCCACCGAGGCTTTTAAACAGATCTATAATGTATCAGATTCACAGATTCATTGTTCTAGAAATGAGATTTTAAAGTGGGCTAAGAACATTTGTCAGACACTGACTGACAAAGCGGATGCTGCTAAATCAAGCTTTTAGTCCAGGAATTCCCTCATTCCCCTCACAAACCTCCATCATCTTTCAAATAGTGTGACTTTCTATTTAGCCAAGAATGCAGTTTATATGCACGAGAATGACTGGACCAGTTGTTAATCCATGAAACATGTAAGTTGTTACCACATTAAGTCCTTGAATGCCGCTCCACACATAGTGTCTCTGTTATCCTATTTTCTTCCCTGGGGTCTCCTTCCTGATGATAAAAGTGAACAACCACAATGTTAATATACTCAGCAAGGAAATTCCAGGAGTCTGTTGCAGAGCCCCAGGCAGCAACCCTTCTGAGTAATAGATGCCAGTGACTCCTCAATGTTAAATATTTTAACTATAACCCCTGGTTATAAGTAATTCTGACAACATGACACTGTACTGGGGGCAACAGCTTTTTATATGTTAAGGTTATTGTAATACATGTAAGTGATAATAACCAAACTGACAGATCAAGTGAGGTGGAAGATGTAGAGTTAGAGCTGGGATTCAATTCCAGGGAGAGAAAAAGGTGCTAAGTGTCCCAAACTTAAGCACCGAACACTAGGTTCAGAATGAAGCAGGAGCTTAGTTGATAGGAATGGGGCATACCATGTCTTGCTAGGTTAGCAACTCATTGTCTGAATCTTAAAATGTCAGGATAAAGTTCTATAAATAATCCCAAATTTAGAAGTGGTCCTTGAATATGAAACGTATGTGACACTACACATACGGGCTGAAGTATTAAACTGCTTTGGGAGCAGTAAGATGAGGGTATAAGAAGCGAAGCAAATTCTGAGTGATCTCATGAGAAGAATTTTAATATCCATTTGTAGATATAAATATAAATCCTTTCTGCTGTAAAAGTTAGCAAGAGAAAAAAATATCCTAGCTTAAAGGGTTTTGACTGTCCTTTCACATAACCAAGTACATAGGAATTTTTTAAACATGTATTATCTGACCAAGATATATAGTTTCATGTGCCATATCTGAATGGAAGAATAAAATATTTACTATTAAATATTAGACATGATTTAGGAGGATTCCTGTTTTGTTTCCTTTTTCTTAATATGAATGGTCTAATATAATTGATATCTCTTTTCCAGTCATACTAACTCAAAATTTGAGAATCATCCAGGATTCTTTTTCCCCCTTTATCTCCTATATCATTAGTTACCAGATCTTACTTCATATGTATCCAGAAGTCTGTGGCTACCCATCCTTTTCTGAGCTATGCGCATTTATGGATTTTCATATATTTCCTGACCTATTGTATTTATCTTTTAGCTAAAGGTATTTGTGACAGGTTCCATATATTCTGATTACTTTTAGTTATAGGAACAGACTCATTTTACTAATTAAGCTCTATTCAATATAATATCACAATTCTGAGCTCTTATCTTTGGAAAGTTTCTCCACCCCTGGTTGGAAGCCTCAAGTGGTGATTTTTGGAGCAGGGAGACATAGGGTCAATATCTTTATTAGTTCTAGTCTGTGTCCTTCTCAATTCACTAAACAGTTATAATTTCTTGCCTCTCCAAGTTGAAGCTGGGATACGAGAAGGAGAGTGAAGTGGTAAAAAGGATTCAACTTGGCTGGTACAGTTATAATCTGACTCAGGTTGCTTCTGATGACAGATGTACAATTTCAGGCTCATTATCTTATAGGAAATTTTTTAAGCCTCCTCAAAGAAACTTCTACTGGAAAACTCCAACGGAAAATGATTTGGTATAAATAATGTGACTCTTCTTGTTGTGCCTACTATTGATTCCCCACTATCCCCAAAGCCTCAGTAGGGTATCTTTGCCCCCCAGGTGCTCCTCTTGTGTGAGATTACTTTTTAGAAACACAATAGGCAGCATAGTTCTGATCGAGTTAGTTCTGCCAATGCAAACCTCTCTATCATACCTACTCCATCTAAAAGCCATCTAGCCTCTGCCATTTACCCTTGGAATTGTCTCAATAAAGTTAAAACCTATCTTTGTGCCCCCTGAAATCCCAGGCTCATGTCAAGTTCTCTAAGCATTTCTGTTGAAGCCCCTCAACCTTATGCTGGAGAAAAAGTACCCCCCTTTCCTTCATAAGAGAACATATAGCCTACGGACAACACTCTCCCAAAGAACACTATTTTCCAGTCCTTTCAACTTTATTTTTGAACATCAAGGTAGATGAAGAGCTAATGTTGGTAGAATAATTTTCATAATCTCTTAGCATGTTCCTTTCAAGTAATCTGACACCTTCCCTTATTTGTTGTAGTGTTCTTGGCCTTTGCTTAAAACTCGAGAAAGAATCTCATTTCAATATCTGATTACAAATATATTTCTTTCTCACCAAGTACATTAAAAACTTCTTAAAGTCAAGAACGAAGGCAACATGGAGAGCTTGTTAGAAGCACAGACAACAGGGTCAGGTGTGCTTTGGTTCAAATCCAAGTTCTGTTACTTACCAGCTGGGGAGACCTTGACCATACTATTTACTTTCTCTGGGACACAATTTCTTCATCTGTAAAATGAAGCTAATAAGCTGACCTTATTGTAATAGATATCATTTATTGAGACATTTCTGTAATAGCATTTATTTAACACTGTATCAAAAAAATAATAAGTATGCAAATCTCCTTACATCTATTGTTTCATGTGTACAAGGTGGGATTTGTCATTTTCCCACATTTACTGATGAGGCCTGTGTATGTTTATTAGCATGCCCACATTTAGATACCTATTAACTTGCACGAATGACAGAGCTGGAAATCTAGAAATTTCTCTTCCAAAATTCATGCCCACTGTGATAGATACACTGACAACCAGCCTTACTGGGCTGTTGAGAGGATTATATGAGATAACTGGTTTAAAGCACTTATCACTGTGCCTGATATATAAATTCCATTAGTAAATGACAGCCACCATTATATAATTTAATTTTACTCTTCTCTCAGTATTTCATGGTTACCAGCATACTGTCTTTTCATGGCTATTAATAAGCATTAATTAAATGTATAAATAAAAAAGTAATAATCTAGCATTAATGTATGGTTATACATTTTTAACCTTGTATTTTTCCCTTTTTTATGTAATGTTCTTACTATAAACATTAAAGCTCCTTTTTGTATAATGAAATTAATAATGTTACCATCATACCTTAATTTCAATTTTTCAATATTATTTTGGAAATGTTCTCTTCAAGGATGGAAAATAATTCAACCTCCAAATAAAAATAGAAAAAATAGGGGGCTTCCCTGGTGGCACAGTGGTTGAGAGTCCGCCTGCCGAGGCAGGGAACACGGGTTCGTGCCCCTGTCCGGGAAGATCCCACATGCCGCGGAGCAGCTGGGCCCGTGAGCCATGGCCGCTGAGCCCGTGCGTCCAGAGCCTGTGCTGCGCAACGGGAGAGGCCACAACAGTGAGAGGCCTGCGTACCACAAAAAAAAAAAAAGAAAAAATAAAAGAAAAAATAAAAGTAGCTACCATATTCATTTTGTTTTAGAATTTGAAATCCTCTATCATGTGTAATTTAGTTTATATAATTATTTGTCTCATGTTTTATAATATTCATTTTGCAACTATAGTACCACACACTCACTAAGCACAATGCTTACTATGCAGTAGCTGCTCAGTTAATACCTATGAAATGAAATAAACATTTCTTATCATCATTTTACAGAAGAGGAAATTGACCTACATAAACATTAAATTAATTACCCTCTTTCACAAATCTGATAAACGTTGTTTTCAGACTTCCAAAACCAGTTTTTCTCACAATCAAATTCTAAAGTCTATTCTGTTGGAGTAGATGACTGACCTAAATCTCCAGGGCACTTGCAATCTCATTAAAAATTATACACATTTAAATATATGAGTCACTTTCTAGGTTTTTGAAATGGGCAGATACAGATTCATTTATCCAGTTATTTTACTAATGTTTGGAATATAGTAGAGCTATAAAACAGCCTTTGTAAGGAACTTTATTTATTTATATATTTAATTAGTTAGTTCTTAAAACAGCATATAATAAGAAACCAAAGTAGATGATTGGCTTTGATCAGTTTACTCACAATGTCATTAGTATCACATGGCCTGTATTGCTTATGGGACTTACCTTGGTAGGACGTTTATATGGTGTAACCTAATTTTCTCAAAAAAATAAGAAAAACACAGCCTTATATTTATTTCATTCAATTATTGTGTGAAGTTAAAAGAGTCTTGCTGAGTTTTTGGCTTGACAGTTGACAGAGTAGAGAGGCTAGGACTTTGGCCTAAAAATAAGAATATGTTCAATGAGGAGTCTCAAATAATAAATCTACTGAAGTTTTTGCTTCATTCAATAATATATGTTACATAAATACTGTATAGCAGCCACTTTCCTAAACTCCAGTTTTGTACAAGAATAATATATTAAACTTTCCTTGTTTAATATAAAGTGAACTAAGCAGAAAAGTTACTGGCATGTGTGGAGCACAGTTTCTACTAGGAAAATTTGTTTACTAAAAAAAGATAAGTAAAAGGAAACATAAAGGGGAGGTCATGGATTATGAATGCAATTTTTAACAGGGTAGTCAGGAAAAGCCTTTTGAAAGAAGACATTCTAATAAAAAGCTGAAGGAAGTGAGGGAGGAAGTCATCAAGTATTTGGGGAAAATACTATTTCACACATTTAGAACAATAAATGCAAATAGTCTACATTGAAGCAAGACTGTGTTAGGAGAACAGCAAGGAAGCCAGTGAACAGAATGGAGAACCAGGATGGTAAAAAGAATAGTCAGAAACACAGAGAAAAATGTGACAGAAAGTGGTGGAAAGAAAATAACATTGGGCCCTATGAGTCATTACTGTATAACGATTTTGGATTTACTTAGAATGAGATTGAAAGACATTAGAGGGTTCTTAGCAAAGTGAACTTGTTATGTTTTATGGGTTCATGAGTTTATTCTGACTCTTATGTTAAAAATAAACTGAAAGGGGTAAGGGCAAAATCAAGGAGAATTGTTACAGGCTATTGCAAGACTGAATGCAGAGACGATGACTCTGATGAATTCTGAATGGTTGACAGACTTAAATTGACTGACCTTATTAACAGTGGAGCTGTTGAGAAGTAGTCAAATTCTGAGTATTTATAGTAAAGCTGATGGAATTTGCCAAATATTAAAGCAGAGTCTGAAAGAAAGGGAAGAGTTGAAGATGATTTGAATATCATATCGCTAAATAACACTACTTGAAATACTGGAATTGCTATTGTACAAGACGGAGTAGACTAGAGAGAGACCAAGTTTGGGCAAAGGACTAAAGTATGATGTGGTAGGTTAATTTGAGATATTCATCAGTCAGCAAAGTGGAAAGGTTGAGTTGGCCAATGGAAAGCTGAATCTAGAGTTCCAAAGAAATTCTGGACTGCAGGTAAATATATTTGAGAAACTAAACATATTGACATTATTTAAATCCGTAGATCTTGTACACTATATTCTGTACCTTTTCTTACAATTAAGACCCTTTCTTTTGCAGACAACCACACTGATAGTTAATCTATCAATATATACATGTATTAGATACATATTACAAATCTAAATATAATATGCCATTTCATTCCTAGTTATACACTAGTTGAAATACATGTATCTTTTCACGAAAAGGCAGAGGCAAGAGTGTTCATAACAACACTACTTATAGTAGTAATACTACCAGACTAGAAGTAACTCAAATGTCCATCCTAGGTAAAAAGGGTAAGTAAATTCTGGTGTATTTATACAATAGAAAACTATAGAGTATTGAGAATGAATGAACTACAACTATCCACAGTAATGTAAATGAATATCATACACATCATGTTAAGCAAAAGAAGCCAAACTAAAAAAGCATATATTGTAATTTCCATTTGTATAGAATGGGAAAAAGTGTGAGAAGTCAAAATGGTGGCTGACACTGGCGGGGGTCACAAGTGGGACTTCTGAGGTGCTGATCCTGTTCTTTCTCCTGAGCTCAGTACTGGTTACATCACTGTGTTCACTTTGTGAAAAAGCATCAATCTATACACTTATGATTTGTGTACTTTTCTGTATTTTTGTCATATTTCAAATACAACTATATCTATTGACCTCAAGTCTCCCTCCAACTACTGATGTTGGAAAAGACACAGTAAACAGGGAAAAATGGACATAGTAATTTTTCATTAGAGAGAAAAACATTACTATAGCAATGACCTTAAATAGATGAGAAGAGATGGGAAGTAGTACACAAGATGAGAATTTGGTCATTGATAGCAGCTTGGGTAGATCATCCATTGTGCCTGAGGAAAGTGACAGTGCATGCATACAGATGCAAGTATGAGAGTGGATTCTCATTGGGGAGAGAACTTTCACGTTTCTATATTGATTGTTTTTATCTTCCACATGAAATCTGAATCATGATTAAATCAGATTAGAGTTAGGACAGGGTAAAGTGTTAAATATTTAATGAGAGAGAAAGTAAAAATAGTCATCTAGGAGAGTAGGAGATTAACTTACTGGGAAAATATTGCAAGAATATTGGGCCTATATGATTTCATTTTCAAGAAATTGAAGTGAGTTGAATATAGTGTGTGTGCGCACACATGTATGGCAGTGTGAGTATACATTTTCCAACCATATTTAACTATACCAGTATGGAAGCAAGAAAAGTGGATGTAGCCAGGGTTATTGTTTAGCCCAGTGAATAAGATAAAGTGAGAGAAGTGTAAGATAACTGAATTTTTGTGCAGGCAAATAAATTTAATGATTGAACATAGAATTTAATCTACATAAAGTTGTATATGAGGACATGAACAAAGTAATAGTGAAAGAGTGCTAAAACAATGTATTATGGATACTAAAGGCATTGAGGGTTTTGAAGTTTCTTAACACTTAAGGTATGAAAGGCAGTGAGATAAAAGACTAGAAAGTGATGGTTAGGAAATTAAAATTTAAAATACGCAGTATTGGTACTTAACACTGTAATGATAAGGTCAAGTGTAATGCCATGGGAATAAGAGAGCAAGAAAGATGAGATCACAGGGACAGAGGAAGTAAGAAAAGTTGGAAACCAGAATTTTGGTAAAATCATCTATGTTGATTATGATTTGATAGAATCATCTATGCATAATATTGAAATCATCATAAGTTATGAGAGAAGTAGAATCAGAAATAGTAACAGTGACCTAGTTAAGTTCTGAATATTAAGAACTTAAGTATTGAATATTAAAGTATTGAAAAGATGCAAAGTGGGAGTAAACAGGGGATCTACATATTGACTTAGAATTTTATATTTTGTAATGATGTCATGAAAAGTAAAAATATATTATCTCAATTTATCTTTTACTTAATGTGGTCATTTTGCTTTGAAAGCTGAAATATTTCATAGTTATAGTGTATTAGGCTTATTCCTTTTCTTGATTATATTTATGTGGAAAATTCCAATTCAACTGAATATGACAAGTTTAGATATATATATATGAATGTCCATTGAGCAAGGATTGCTCAGAAATATACAACATATATTTTTAAATAAAAGCAATATTTGATCTGATTTTCCCCAAGAAGAGGAAGTTTACCAAGATAACAAGTAAAAAATCATATTAATATTTAGGAATATAGCTTGCTTCTCTCACCTGACCACAACAATGGCAAATACCTTCAAAATGTCCTTAAAATATTTGTATTTTTTTTACTTAGGATGTGTTTGATTTTAGAGGCTTAGTTTTGTGAATTTTTGTGAGATAATTAAATCAGTAGACAGTTGCTTTATCTGAGTTTGATATCCTTGTAAACATACATTTCAAACAGTATTCCAAAATCTTTATATATTATACTGAGATGTATCAATTTATATAAAATGTAGACTTCTTCAGGAGAATAGTTGAAATATGGTATTTATTTGTTCCCAAGGTCTTTTATCAGAAACAATGAAAGACTTCTGTGCAAATTTAATGAATTTAAAACTACTTCAACTTTTTATAAAGTTTATTAAATCATTCTTCCATTTAAGCTACTGATATAGTGCAGAAGTTATTTCAAGGATTTCTAGCCATCTATAGAGGTACCTCAGAATGCTGTAGGTTGACAAAGAGAAAAATTGGGCAATATAACTCTTGGCTCTCACTTCAGCCTTTGCAGCCTCACTTTTATCTTTTTGTATATTAGCACTCTGCTTAAGGTTATGATTGAAACAATAATTTCTACTAGTGAAAAGAATAACAATTAAAAATACCTGGTATTCAAAAATGGGCACTAGATCTCATGACGGGTTTTGTCTACATAACCATTCTACCTAAAACACAAATAACTTATCCTTAATAACTTATTTTTTATCTTTCCTCACTATATTATAAACTCCATAGGGTAAACATATTAGTCTGCTTAAAAAAATTAGGTGTCATAGCACCTTGAACTGTTCCTGATAGATAGTGAATGCTCCATAAATATTTGTTGAGTAAATTTATATGGAGACAGAAGCCTATGCAATTATTACTCTCTCAAGATTTCCCTTTCTTCCTTTAGAAAAAAAAAAAAGGGGAGAAAAACTTTTACCTCAGTTGTGAAGAGCAAATTAGGTAATGTGTACAGAAGTTTTCCATAAACTATTGAGTACTATCTCTATTAAGCATGAACTATATAACACAGTGATTAGATAAAAGAATTTACTTTCATTAGCTCAATATTCAAAGACACAGAGGATCATATATGAATAAACTTGTTGACGATAGTTTTTTTTCCAGTAACCTCAAACATAATAATTTTTGAAATATGTGGATAATCCACAAAGAGATGAGACTAAAATCCTGAAGCAAACGTAGGTAGATAAAGGTCCTACAGTTTTACCTGGGAAAAAGAATGACTCTAGAGGAAAACAAAACCAAAATTCTATCTTGACTTCAGACTATGATCTGGGATATATTGTTCCAATCAGCCAGAGTAAATTTTGAAATAGCCCTACTGTTAGTACTGAGTGTATAAAGCACAATGGCTATCATGGAATGCTCTAGAGGAAGGCAGAATGTTTGGATCATGGTCATTTTCATAATAACATATTCTCTGTCAGAATCTGTACTAGGCATTTCATATACATAATATCTTTGAACTGCCATAATAGCTCTAAGAGTTCCATATTATTTTTCTCATCAAACTGCAAAGAAATTAGTGAGTTTTGCAAAATGACTCAAGCAAAAAGTAGAAAATATGAAATTCAAATTTCATTTTCAACAACTCTAAATTGTGGTGTATTCCATTTTGGAAAATGGAGCCATACCCAGTAGAAAAAACTGGTGGAAATAATTTGGCAGAATAGTAAAATTAAGTTAAAAACCTGTACTATAAATAAAGTCCCTGTCACAAGAAAATAACATCTTAGCATAGAACACCACCATAATTCTGATCAATGGAAACAGAAAAGCAGGGTTTGAACAAAACAGCCATTTTATTATTTAAAAAGTGCTGGAAGTGCATACCAGAATCCCAATACAATGTTTATAGTCATTGTCCGTATCTGTGCAATTATGCTTATATTGACAGTTTATGTAAATATATAAAATTATTTTCCTATACTGTAAATCAATCACATTTAACTCATCATTTTAGAGTCTTCCTAAAGTTTCAATTTCAAAAAATGTCCTGACTTGCTGCATAAATATAGCAGAGCCAAAGTAGAATCATCCTCTCTTTCCTGCTGGAAGTCACACAAAATCAACAAGGAAAATGAAGTCATAAACCTGGTATGATAAAACTAAGAGACTGAGAAAAGCTACCTATGCAAAAATGCGTATTTCAAATAATAGTCAATATTAGATAAAATTCACTATCAAAATAAATGGTCAATTTCAGGAAGCATTAGCGAAACTACTGACATTAGAGTGCAGGGACAGAGTCCATAGACATACCTTACTGGTGAGAAATCAGTGCAGGCAGAGTTGTAGGAAAAACTTCTGGACCTGATTTGGTTCAGACAGGCAGACACAAAGAAATATAGATTGCCACATGTGAAAGGAACAGTCTGTCTCTATGGCATCTTAGGAGGGATTCTTTGGATTTTAAAGTCTAAAAACATACCACTCCCTCAGCCACTATTGGAAAATATTGTCAATGGCTGCTTCAGAAAACTATAATTCATTCAATTATGAGCAATTTGAGGAGGATGGCACAATCTTCATACAAAGATCAAAATAATCAAGAAAATAAAATTAACACTTTTGATTAAAAAAAACAACCCCATGGCAAAATGCTGCCATACAGGAGATGAAAGTTGAGGACATTTCACTATTAATGCTGTGCAAGATATCCAATCCACTAGACCACTATTGATACAGTGTCAATTATGATAAGATTTTCTCACCGTTCATGAACAGTCATACAGTGGTATTTTTCTGTAGAGTGTTTCATCTGAACCCCTGATGCCTTCTTGTATTAGTACTTAGAAATATGCAAACCAAGATTTCTGAATGGAACTCAAATGCAAATGTTAGTTTATGTCTTGTAAGTAAAGCACCTAACTCAGTGAACTTTCCCCAATCATTTTCAAAGCTAGGAAAAAAACAGCCGTTCTCTTAGATGGCAATCATTTACATGATTATTGGGTGTTCTCTAGCAAATTTCTCACAGTGGGAGACTTTTTACAGATAAGAAATTCATCAGAGATAGAGGAACAGATTGCAAAACAGTCTAGTTAAATGTTAATATAGGGAAATTTTGTCTATTTAAACATTATTGTTTTGTTTTGGAGTGTAGGTTCAAATAAGCTTTAGAATATTAACTTTTCCAAGAAGTCATTTTCTTTAAGAAACTAGCTAGGGGTTAAAAATAAACTTTGGTCAGCAGAAAAACTATTTACCTAACTGTAATCCTTAGCAGAAGAAGAGCAAGGGGAATCACACCCCATCAATTGCGTGATAAATACCTTAGGCTATAGAACTTTCAAGCAGAGGGTAGTCATGTGAGAGAAGCACACACACACACTAGACAATATTTTTATTCTTTAAATTAAAATCATGAGATTGGGGGGGCTGACAGGTTGAAGTTGAGGGCGCAATCATCAGGCTTTAAAAAAATGTCCTTTTTGTTTTATTTTTATTTTGATACAGGCAGTGAAAAAGTTAAAAAAAAAACCTCTTCTTACCCAATCTGTATAGGTATAAATAGCTGAATCCTAGGGAGGTAAGTTTAGTTCAGCAGCTTAGCTAATTGAAAAACATTGACATCCAAATTGACCTGCTTCTTTTTTACCTCTAAGACCACAAGCCTCATATTGGCAGCTGGGGTGGCATATAGAACACATAAAGTAGTGGCTGAGTGCAGATAGTTTTTAGAGAAATGGAAGGGTTATAACCAAGGATACATAGGTAGTAAATTATATCATGTAAGAATGGTCAATGGTACATCAAAGTACTCATGATAGTATTTTTCTTTAAAACTTGACTTAAAGTAGCATCTGATTTTAAATAATTTAAAGAAATAATGTGCATATGTATTTATATGTATATTTAGAGCATAATTTTGGCAGAATAGGCCATGAGCTTTTGATATATTCTGTTACTTTTAGTAAATTTGGTTGACTTAAATTTCAAAATGTTTTTTTTAGATTTTTTAGGACCCTCTCTATTCAAAGATTTTTGTTGTAGATATTGTTATTCTTATTTGTTAACTAAAATTTTGTTTTAAGTACCTCCACTGAACTCAATTTAACATTCTGAACAAAAAGTATACAGTAAAGTTTGTAGTCTAGATGCAATTATAATGATAATTATTTTTGTAAAGAGCAGAAAGAGTAGTAAAAAATGTGAGAAAAAAAGAGAAGAAAAAGGGAAAAATTAATGCAGCAGGGACACATATATAAAGACACCAAAATATAAGGATGCAGAAAAAATGAGAACTTTATTCTCAATATATTCCTCTCTGACCACTGAAGTACACTTAGCATTGTGACATGTCTCTCATTTTAAATAGAAATCTGAGCTTGAGAGACAGATATGGAATTTTTTTTTTATCAACTTCCTCCTGCTTATTTCTGTTACTTTAATATTTTCTTTTATGGAAGTCAGGTGTTCTTTCTCCATCTTTCTCTAGAGCAAAATGCTTTAAATTTGTTGAACATACTCATTTTCCTAGTTCCTCTTCTGTGATTGTCTCTTGGAGCAATTACAATCAGGCTTCCATTCACATCATCCCATCCAAACAGCTTTTGTTAAAGTTACCAATAACTTCCAGGTAAATTAATCCACTGGTAATATCTCAGTTTTTATCCTATTGATCTGTAGCATTTGACAAAATAGATAAACTCCTTTTTCTTGAAAACTTATACTTAATTTGACTTTTGGGCCCACACTATTACTCTCTCACTAGTCTCTCTCAGTCCCCTTCGCTCTTAACCCCTATTTTCCGTTGGATGGATTGCTTCCTACAGGGTTCAATTCTCTACCATTTTATTAGAGTAGTTAGTACATTCACAGATATTATAATGCTTATATGGCTCTACTTCATTTTCTGCCTTCATTTGGTTAATTAAATATTTTCTAGTATTCCATTTGATTTCTTTATTGACTTTAGTTATACTTTCATATATATGTATAAGAATATATATGTTTACACATACATGTATATGTACTTATTAGATATGTGTGTATTCATTATATATATTCTGATTAGAGATTACAATGTATATCCTTAAATATACTATTGTACTCATATTTAATATTAAACCATCATATAAAATTCTAACAATAGTATAGTTTCATTAAACCTCTCACTCTTTTTTTGTTTTATCTATATCTATATATCTAGATATAGATATTTATTCAGTTTTTCTGTCTGGTATAATGTCCCTTCCAACTGAAGGACTTCCCACAGCATTACGTTTTACCATTACTTTTAGTACAATTTTTTGTCAACAAATGTTCTCATTTTTTTCCTTATCTAAAAGCATCACTTTATTTTCAGATAAATATTACTTTTATTGTATGTAAGATTCTGGAATTATTAATATAAATATTTTTTAGCACCTTAAAGATAGTGTCTTCCTGCCCACATTTCTGTATGATCCGAAGTCAGCCATCAGTTTTATTTTTATTTTTGTTTCTCTGCATGTGTCCTTTACTCTGCTGTTTTCAAGATATACTTTGGTCTTACGAAGTTTGATTTTGATATGCTTAGGTATGGTTTTATTTTACTCCACTAAAAATTTTCTGAGATACATTAAGCTTGTAGGATCTATACATTAATGTTTTTCATAAATTTGGTGATATTTTCTTGAATATATTTTCTGCTCTGTTCTCTGTGTTTTCTTGATGTTAGACTTAATTACAAGCATGTTGGACTACTTGCCATTGTTCCACAAATCATTAATGATTTGTTCAATTTTTTCAATATGTTCCTTTCTTCTCATCAAATTAGATATTATTTTATTGATCCATCTTCAAGTTTGTTGACTTTTTGTTTTTCAGTTTCTGATGGGTCCCCATGTATTTATTCATTATGCCTATCTTTTTCTTTAAATCATTAACCATATTTATAATGACTGTTAAAAAGTCCTTATCTGTCAATATTAACACCTGCAGTCATCTCACATTTTATTTTTAGTGAATTTTTATTAATTTATATGGGTCATATTTTTCTACTTCTTCACATGTCAGGTATTTTATGCTTGATATTGTGGATTGTACTTTGTAGGATGTCTGGATTGTGTTGTGTTCCCTCAAGAATTATTGATTTTTTTTTTGTCAAGTGTCTTCTTGTTCAAGTCAGATGTGGTTTTATTCTTTGCTTCAGCATGTCTATTTGCTTCCTTTCTTTCTTTCTAATTCTGTGCTTTGTTTTCAATCAAGGACACTGTACTAATTTCAGTTGGCATGGACTTTTGGAATCTCAAGTGAGCAATGAACTTTCTAGCCAGGTCTAATTTTCATTGGAAAGTTAAGAATTCTATTATCTCTCCATATGTCATGACCTCTGGAGTCTCTGTTCTGATCTCAGCTTCCTAGAAGCTGTTCTCTGTTAGACCTCGTTGGAGTCTTGCCCTATACATGCACAGCCCAGCCCTCAGACAAATAACCCCAGGGAATATTTGCATATTTCTGTGTCTACCTTCTGGGCACCTTTCTACTCTTTAGTAACCTGTTCTATAAATTTTAACCACTTAAGCAGATCTTGATTTTGACTTCCCAGCTCAACAAGCCTGTCATCTCATTAGGCCATAATTCAGAACATACCCCCAGAAAGATTGGTTGAACTTAGGGTTCATAAGAGTTATCCTTTTCTTATGGATCACAGCTCTTATGCATACTGCCCAATGCTTGAAAACTGATTCACATGTTTTGTTCATTTTTATATAGTTTGCTTTAGAAGCATGGTTCTCATACCAATTACTCTGCCATGGCTAGAAACCAAAGTTTGCCCCTTTTACACATCTTGACATGCAATTATCTTCTCAATTAATTTGAATTCCTGATCATCATTAACAAATATAGTAAGTTTCTTCACAGTTAATGGCAATGCTTTACTTCCAGTTGCTCAGATAAATTCTTGGAGTCATTCTTAACCCTTCTCTTTTTCTCATTCTCTGCATCCAATTCATCAGCAAATTCTAGTTTTACCTTCAAATTTTATCCATAATATGTCCTTTATTCTGGTGCAATAGCTTTCAAACTGGGTTCTTCATTCTGTCTTTGACCCTGTCAAGGTTGCCATTATCCTACACAGCATTTTTGTGCTTATTAGAAAAAGATGTCACCTATGATCAAAACTTTCACTATTGTTTCATCTTAAGACAAAATTCCCAAGTTCTTACAGTATCCTGAGAGGATACAGGATCCCACTCCTATTATCTTCATTTCCTATTACTCTTCCCTTTGTTTACTCTCCTTTTGTAGCACTGACCTCTTTATTGTACTTAACGATAGATGAAGTTTCTTCCTACCTCAGAACTTTGCACAGAATGTTCCCTTTGACTAGAATGATGTTCCCCAAATATGCACATAGGTCTCTGCCTAACTATCACTTTAAAAAAAAAATGAAGCTATATCTGACTTCCTCATTTAAACAATATTTTCTCCTAATCAAATCCCAAACCATAACTACCACCTGGGAATCACAGTCCCTCTCTCACAATCAGTCTATTAAATCAAAGGAGCAAAATAATTTAAATAGATAAAGAAATAGTATTTATAATAAATTTTTTTCACTTTTGCTCTATAGTATTTGCTTTTCCCTCCGGAAAAGCAAAGTGAAGTGAAAAATGTCACTTTTTCGTTCAAGGAACAACCTTTCCCAAATTGAACATTGTCGGTTCTGGAGCCTAGCCCAATGTTATAGACTATTTAATAGAGTCTTTTAGTTAGTATATCATTAGATCTATTTGTAAAGTCATCATTCTCTTACGTCTCTTGACTTTCAAGTTATATAATTTATTTTAACAATCAGAAACTCTGTAGTCTTAAATTCCATTGATTTTTATAGAAAAACTTATTTTCTTACCATTATGAACTGAGTCCTGTCTCACCCACGTGGGTTAAGTAAGCTCCTTCTTCTAACATCTAGTTTTGATAAGATCAGCCTTATCTAAAACAAGTACCTAAAATATCTATCAATATTAGTAATATATAGACATGGAGAAACATTAAATTAAGAATTTACTGCATTCAAATATTAACTAACTTCCTATTATTAAACTTTGTGGACATTATAATTCTTAATGTAACATATCTTCTATGTTTCTGTTTTTCTGCATATGCTTTAATTCCTCAAGGGCATTCTTGTTCCAGTTGCAGTGTCTGGTACATAATGTTTGGCTTGCTAAAAATATATTGAGACACCCACAGAAAATTGCAAGACCTGGGTTCGGTTGTTAGGAAAAAAGTTGATGATAGATTGAGGAATTTAAGTGTGTATTTGCCCATGGCATGGCCTAGATAAAAGTGGCTCTAGAAAAATAAATTTCTGTTTGATGGGGAATAAAACAAAATATAAAGGTTTGTCTTGGTTTAATAGTGTTCTAATAATAAATAGATAGATATAAAAAGTACGGCATTGTATAAGGACATTGAAAAATAGATTAGTTAGTACAAACTATTGTCAGCGATATATGATGGAGATAAAATATCTAGTCATTTCATATTTTAAAAATATGATAATAGAAAGAAATAGCATCCAGAAATTAACATATATACCTAGGATGGGTGTACTATGAGACTGCAGAAGGAGCCTCCATGGGGGATAAAGAGATAGAACTTATGGAGAAGCAAGAGAGGAAGGAATTTTGATTTTATAAAAATATGTAAAAACAAGCTAAGAGCTTCTTGTATATGGGACATGTAATTTTTCCTCTGGCAAGCTCACCAACAGCATAAATAAATTGGAATAAGACACTCAACATTTCCTTATGTCTTCTACCTGTTGGTTTCACTGAACTTAGCTGCATTGACAGGTCCCTAGAGGGTAAATGGCACAACTCATCCCTTGGTGTCTGTCCTGTTAATGTCAATTACCTTATTTGGGATTTTTATCTTTGTAGGAGTCTGCCGCATCAGCTAATCATCCTTGAACTTTACTCTTGGCAACATAAGTTGAAGTCAAACTAATAAGGGATAGAGAAAGGCCATGGATCTGAATCTATAGTATAAAATAGCAGTTCTCAAAGTGTGGTCCTCAGATCACTGGGAATTCCTGAGACTCAGGACATCTACAAAGTCAAAATACATTATTTGCTCATTTAATACATTTGTATGATAGTGCAGAAGGAATCTTGGGTTAAGCTCTTGGCATCTTAGCATAAATTAAGTCAGGGGCAGAAATTTGTACTGATAATATTTATTCTTCACTGCCATGCCTTTACAGTAAAGGAAATGCCAGTTTTAATTAAGAACATCTTGATAAAACAGTAAAAAAATATTGATTTTATTAAATCTTGATCTTTAGGCACATGTCCTTTTTAATACATAGTGTGATGAAGTGTGATGTAACCCAAAAACACTTTTCTATATTCCATAGCACACTGGTTTTCATTATGAAAAGCACTTATGTGGTTTTTGTGATTGGTGAGATGAACTAACCACGTTTATCATGGAACATCATTTTTTTCTTGCAACAATGGCCAACATACAAACTACGGTTAATCAGGCATTTGCACTTACCAAAAAACTGTGAGCCTGTAGTTTTAAGGAAAATAATTGATAACATGATGTCAATAATGAAATTCAAGTTTTCAAGCAAAACTCTGAATTTTGAAAAATGTGTATCTACCACTGTTAGGTTGACAGATTCCTGGTATTTAAATATTTTTTCTGATGAAATTCGTGGTGATATTAACAAATGTGATTTTTTTGAAGTCATAAATGAAATGTGTCAAGTTTTTGAGAATTTACATAACTCAGTGAAGCAATAATTTTCCAAGTAACCAGTGTATGATGTCACTAAATCATGTGCACTTAAAACATGAATTCAAACTGCAATATAGATAGATTTCAATGTAACTGCATGAAAGTGTTTCTCACTTCCTTTTGGCCCTCGCCAGCAGTGTTCTCTAAGTCCAGAACAGTCTTTTTGTCAATTTAGGCTATCTCATATGCTTCCAAAATCCTCTCAGACTCTACTCATTGCCCACTACTAAAACCACACCTACATTTATAGATATTTGTTCTTCAGCAACTCCCTTTCAAGATACCACAATCTGCATTAGCTATCTATTGCTGAATAAAAAAATTACCACAAATTTAGCAGCTTAAGATAACACTCATTTCTTTGGGTTCTGAATCCAGGCATGGCTTATATGGGACACCTGTTTTAAAGTGTCTCACAAGACTGCAGTCAAGAGATCCACTAGCATCTCATTCAAAGGCTCCTCCAGGAAAGTACCCACTTTTAAGTTCT
This sequence comes from Monodon monoceros, assembly GCF_005190385.1. Taxonomy (NCBI): domain Eukaryota; kingdom Metazoa; phylum Chordata; class Mammalia; order Artiodactyla; family Monodontidae; genus Monodon; species Monodon monoceros. The sequence continues at coordinate 111,527,719 of NW_021703774.1, forward strand.
CATGCTTGTTGGCAGAATTTGGTTTCTCATAGGTTGTTGGACCCAGGGCCTCTTTTCCTTGTTGGCTGTTGCCATAGTCACCCTAGATTTCTTACCATGTGGGCCTCTCCAATTCGGCTACTTGCTTTATCAAAACTTGCCCTTTGGGCTTCCCTGGTGGCGCAGTGGTTGAGAGTCCGCCTGCCGATGCAGGGGACACGGGTTCGTGCCCCAGTCCGGAAAGATCCCACATGCCGCGGAGAAGTTAGGCCTGTGAGCCATGGCCGCTGAGCCTGCGCGTCAGGAGCCTGTGCTCCACAACAGGAGAGGCCACAACAGTGAGAGGCCCGTGTACTGCAAAAAAAACCCAAAAAACAAAAACTTGCCCTTTGAGGAGAAAATAGAGCTAGTCTCTAGCAAGATGGAAGTTATCTTGAGTAATCTAATCACTAAAGTGACATCTCATCTCCTTTGCCATATTCTTTTAACTAGAAGCAAACCTCAGGTCCTTCACACATCAAAGGCAGGGGTAACACAAGAAAGTGAAACCCAGGACACAGGGATCATTGTTGGGCCACCTTATAATCAGCCAGCTATAGTTATCAATGGTGATTTTGTTGGTTGTTGGAATTACTTGTGTATTCCTGTTTCATTGTGGTCAATTCTCTGCATTTAAAAAAAAAATATTTCATAATTTCATAAGTTAACCTGCATTGCTTTCATATTAAAGTGATATAATTAATCTTTATTGGATCTGAACATTTGGGAGGATACTTCTATCAAAATTAGCTAAAAATCTAAGATATTATATGTAACATTTTGCCCTTGATTCTAAGAATCAATGTTGAAGTTGAATTATGGTATCTGTGTTAATCCTGATAATTAGCTTATTTGATTTTTTTTCTCATTTCCAAGTCCCTGTTTATTTAATTATATTTTAATAGCAATATATGAATGTTGTAATTATTTTAAGGATATAAAGCATGTTATTTCTAATAATTCTCAATTGAGGGCATATCTGTATCTTCATATTTATATCCGTATCTGTCTAGATATTAAAACATAATAAAATCACTATATTCAATAGTTAGCTTTTCTTTAAAACTCTACATCATTTGTAAATATCCTTTCTTTTTATAGATTCTTAGGGCACAGCTTCTCTATAGTACTTTATGCTTTACCAACAATGTTAGTTTGCCTGTATGGTGGTTCAACAATTTTCAATTATAAGAACATCTGTCATATTTCTAAAAGGTTGTTGTTAAAGCTACCTGAGATATCTAAACTCAACAAAAATTCAGTAATTCTAGGTCCTAAAACTGAAGATACAGTTTCTTGTGCCAGAATATTCCCTTTGACTTTAACTTTGATTATTGGAGTTCCAAAGTGCTTTTTTATTTATTCTATTCTACATAACCAGATTTTATAGCTATTGAGGGCAAATGTGTATATCTCTAGCTTTCTGATTAATTTCTTGATAACTCCTTAGGACAGTAACAGAAAAAATCTAATTCCTTCCTTTAGAATCTCTATCTTGAATTATTCAAGAAGTAAGAGGAGGCATACTCAGTCTGACAGGGGTCAGCAATCCTACTCAGTGTACTAGGAAAATAGAAACTAGAAATCAGATTTGTTTCATTGACTTTATCAGTCAAGGTTCTGAGAAGTGGTTCACACAATTTTGGGGGCTGGCAAGTCTAAAATTTGTAGGGCACACAGGCAGGCTATAAACTCAGGTAAGAGTGGATAGTATAGTCTTGATGCAGAATTTCTTCTTCTGGAAACCTCAGTTTTTGTCTTAGGGTCCTCAAATGTTTGGATAAGGCCCACCCACATTATCAAGGGTAATCTCTTTTACTTAAAGTCAACTGTTTGGGGCTTCCCTTGTGGCGCAGCGGTTGAGAGTCCGCCTGCCGATGCAGGGGACATGGGTTTGTGCCCCGGTCCGGGAAGATCCCGCATGCCGCGGAGCGGCTGGGCCCATGAGCCATGGTCGATGAGCCTGCGCGTCCGGAGCCTGTGCTCCGCAACGGGAGAGGCCACTTTGAAATTGGTCCTGCACATTATAGCAGACACAGTAAGTGTTTTAGTGATGACACATGTGGTTTTACATCCCGGCCAGGCACGTGGTGTTGCTGCTAAATATTAGAGTTCCAACATTACAATCCACAACAATTCTTTTCTCAAAGTATAATCAGAGTGCTAGGATGATAGGATCCACTTGTCCTTCTAGTCACATAAATGGTCACAGTCAGCCTTCTCACATGGCACTAGGTCTATCATACTGACTCAAAGTTACTGCTTTCTGTCTCAATTTATTAATGGAATTTTATTTCAAGAATCTCTTTGTTCTTTGACCCCATTTGTCTTTGGTCAGAAAAACCCTTTATATATCACAGCAAATGTGCTTAACCTCAAATTAGTTCCTTCAAATAGGAAGCTCATTTCCTCTCCAGTCATTTCCATAGACACTGCATTTTGCCCTTTCCATGGACTACTTTCTCTGCTTGGAGCAGTTGCCCTTTCCCTTGTTCCCCATCTTTTATTTAGTTAACTCCTCACATGTCTCTCAACTGTTATTTTGCCATGGCAGCTTTTCCTGACTACCCAGTTTAAGGCAGACTGCACCTTCTTATCCCCACCGTCTTATCCTCTCCTATTATCATGTACTTCTTACGTAATCACACTATTAAGGAGTTTTGTGTGTGTGTGTGTGTTGTTTTGTTTTGTTTTGTTGTATGTTTCTGATTTTAGGTAATGATTTATTTAGCATCTGTTTTCTGTGCCCAGTACAGCATTTAGATTCATGTAAGAAAGGTCTCTGCATGGGACCTCTGCTGTAGAGGTTCCATTCTGATCTTCCTATGTGTATTTGCCTCTTCACATAGGTTGAGGAATCTGTAGGGTCAAGGAGACCTGCCCACAGTTTGCCATTTTCTTCTCCTCTGACTATGCTTTGAGTAACTAGCATCCTGGAGTTTCTCCACTCAAATGGCCACAAGCTCTCTTCCCTTGAAGGTGGACCAACCTCTAAACTCAAAGGATGGCCAAAGGGAAGAATGAGTGTAGACGGAGGTTTGGGATGTCCATATGTGTGCAATAAGGAAACAACATAGTGTGGGCCAGAAGGAAGTTTTAGGAAGGAAATGGGGTGTGGGAACTTGTGTGTAGAAAGGTTGAGAGCTTGGCGGGCCAGGGCCACAGGCTGACTTGGACTACACTATTATGTTCTTAGCTGCATTTCTTAGAAATCCAACAATTCTAAACTCAAATATAGTTCATTATGAAGATATGTCTGACAAAATAAACGGATAGAGTTTATCTTATTTAACAACGATTCGTAATTTTTCAATATTAGGTTGGCCAAAAAGTTCATTCGGGGTTATGGAAAACCCCAAATGAACTTTTTGCCCAGCCCAATATTTTGACATATGGTATTTTGCCACATCTATAGTAGATTGTGTGCATAATGAGAAAAAGGAAACACTCTACATCGTTTCCTGTTCTTCTCAGATCACAGAACATGACATAGAGTGAAGATTCCCCTAAAATAAATTTAAATAATTTAAAAAAATCTAGATTAGAAGTTGAGAAGACCAATCAAGTTTCTATTCTCTGGTTGCCTTTAAATCACTATTTGTCATTATGCAAATTATTTGGTCTCTTGGCTTCCAATTGCAAAATATGCGAGTTTGGATTTGGTTACAGCTAAGATACACTCCAGATGTAAAAATTCACTTACAAAGTTTTAATTAATAGGCACTGAAGTGTATTTAACAAAATTTGTTTTAAAATGTGGAACAGAGAGACATAATAATTGCAGTTCAAAGCAAAAGTGATCAAATTTGACACCTGAACAACAATCTCTACAGTAACCTGTGTATCTCTGCTAGACTGTTTAGCTTTTAATAATTATTTCTCTGAAGAAACCTAGGAGGGGAGGCAAATTAGTTACATCTTGCATTTTACAAACAAAGAAGCAGAGCAAGAGAAGATAGACTATTACCATCTTTACCAGAAGAACAAAGGCTGGTTTTGCTGTCAGAACTTGGTTCTCCTGGTGACCCTGGCAATGAGTTACTCCTCATACCTCAAACTGAAGGGAAGCCAGTGGGGGAGGAGGAGCTCTACTTGCTGATTTCTCCTCCTGTCCATGGCTGAGTCACTTTGGAGGATTGTTTTCCAACAAGTCAAAGAAATCTGATCAATGGTATCTTCAACTCAAAAAATATACGCTCCTTCTTTTCCTCCTGTTCTACTCAACTACATGTTAACCTTGCCATTTGTCTTCTACTTGCCTCTTCCAAAAGGTATACACCTTAGAAAATGTAAGAATAATACTGAGCTCTAACAATGGTTAGTGTTACATATTTTACATATTGAAATTTACAGGGAATCTTTATGAAAAGTCCTGAATTATTAATTCTTTTTAATTTTTCACAAAACTATATATATGCATTTAAAAATATTGTTATATTGATAAATTTGTAGTGCTGAGTAGAGTGTTCAATCCAGATCTACAATTCATTTTTAGCTGAATGAAAGAATGATAGATATATTAAGATATGCATGAAATTTCCAAGGGTGTTCAAAAATTAGCACTTTGTTAAATGAATATATATTTTGATCAAGTAATAAATATTGAATTTTTACTATATATAATGTAGAGTGAAAATATGCACAAGACATAGACCCAAGCTTGAGGAACTCCGAGAGAAAGTATCTGGCAACTGTATGAATTACCAATTTTCTGCAAAAGTTCAGGTATTTATTAAGGTGATTTTTCTAAATTTATAACTAAATACTCTTTAATATTTATAAGTGCAAGATTTCTTATTTAAATGTTGTTACAAATCATTTATATGCGAAAGAAAGACAGAGACACAGAAAAAGAGAGTAAAAATAGTGAAATAAAAATTTAAAAATCAAAGGGAGGAATATTTAACAGTGAACAGAATTGGCCAAAAGGTTTTCTTGTCTTGAAAGTATCAGTATCTATATTCATAGGCTTATTTTTGATTTGTTAATTGCATGATTACATTATCGGAGTCATTTTTATTTATTTATTTACTTATTATTTTTATTTTTTTTTTTGCGGTACACAGGCCTCTCACTGTTGTGTCCTCTCCCATTGTGGAGCACAGGCTCCGGACGCGCAGGCTCAGTGGCCATGGCTCACGGGCCCAGCCGCTCCGCGGCATGTGGGATCCTTCAGGACCGGGGCACGAACCCGTGTCCCCTGCATCGGCAGGCAGACCCTCAACCACTGCGCCACCAGGGAAGCTCTATTTACTGTTTAATTTGGTGTTTAGAGGTTTTTCCTCATTCTCTCTTTGAATTCCCTCAAAAGTTAAAAGCAAACTTGTGGGACCAAATTATAGTATCAGTTTTCCTACCTTATGTAATTCCATGATGTTCTGGTGGTAATAAAATGAAATGTTATATTTCTCCTTTCAATTTTATCTCCCATTCAGCTTACCAGTTTCTCATAGGTTGCTTTTTTAGCATCATTTACCTTTAAATGAAATAGATGTGATAGTGATTAGTGTTGGGAGTGGATGGTTGAGGTGGAATGTAGAAGAAATTCATGATAATCCCTTTTCCTGTTGGGACTCTAAACTTATTTTGCCAACAAATTGACTTCTTTGACAAATTAAATTAAAAAAAAAAGATAAACAGGCAGGCATATTACTATAGACGTATATATTGAAATACTATTGTTTTTTTCTTTGTTTTGGTGAAGGGAATCTCAGATAAGTGAGAAAGGATTGTTTTATCAACAAAAAATTATGCTAATTTAGTTACCTACACATAATAGTTTTATTGTTGTTAAATAACAGAAAACTTTACTAATTAAACGTGGATTACATTATTGGGTTTTTATTCACCATAAAAATATTATCTGCTTTGAAATACAACACCGATTCTAAAGCAGCATTGCTCTTCACACACACACACAGCTTTTTTTCCAGATCTAGAGAACTCTGTCTCTGGGATCTCCAAATATTTTGCCAAACCTACTAAATTTTGCATTCCATATACCTGTTATACACTTATAAAACTTTTTCCTGAATGTTAATCACTTAGAGCTGACTGAATGCTTGGTTTAGATTTTACATTAAGGATTATTTCCATTAAAATTAGACATTAGCTTCTTGATCAAAAATCTAACTACCACTTTTGGAAATTAGTGTAATCTATAAGACTAATGGCAAAAAGAGACTGTACATATAAACCATATTCTAGTTGATTAAAGTTCTTTTTCCTGAGGACATGGGTTAACAATTTTGAAAGCAATGAACATATATATATATATATATATATATATATATGAAAACCACATATACGTATACACATATGAAATTAAACAAATGAATAAATGGGTAGTGGGTGATGAGAACCAGGTTTATCACTGTTGGATTGGGAGATTACAGATAAGCAAGGAAAGATTAGACTGTTCCACGTGTAATGGATTAGAGTTGGAAAAATTAGTATAAACTCATATTTAGCTTAATATAGATACAGGTAGAAGCACATATAAATATTTATAGATATGTATATATGAATATGTTTGTATACCCACATATATTTCCTTGCTCTGCCAGCTGAGAGTCCCTAGAAGTAAGAAAGCTTCAGTAGCAATAAGCACACCTAGCGCTCAGATCTTGGTTTCTAATATCATTCTTTAATACAAGAAACCAGGACTTCCTGAAGAAACGTTGACTGTAGGACTGGGGCAGAAAATACATAAGATGGGACTGGAATATTTTCTAGTATCAAAGGAAAGAAGCAAGGAAGTACTCAATGAAAATATAATGGTGTTATATAAAAGAGACACGAGAGCCAACTGAAAAAACTCCCAAAGGGTAAAGCTGTGAAAATCTGAATGACAAAATATTGGTTTATAATCCAAAGTATAAAATAAATAACCATAAGGCCATTCTAATATAAATAAATGGTTGAGTTAATAATGGAGAACAAGCAAATCTGTGCAGAAGAGTTCCAAATTATATAGATAGATAGATAGATAGATACTCCATCCTCAAGGAGGTGGAGAATAACTCCCTTAATGACCTCCTTCCAAAGAGTAGTACAAAGAGAGAGGGGAATAACAATCAAAAACTTCCCAAAACACTTTATAGTGATGAACCTGTACTGTAGAACCTCAGCTAAGTGTTCAAGGTTGACACCAGGAACGATAAAGTATGTTGACAGTATTCATCCTTGATGTGAAGTGATAGGAATGGCTATTTATCTCTATGTCTCCTTCCAGAAAACCCATAAACCCTGCCTAATCATGAGAAAAAAGATCAAATTCCAATAGAGGACCATCCTACAAAATGCTTAAGCAGCATTCCTCAAAACAATCAATATAACTAAAAACCGAGAAGTTCTGAGAAACTGTTACAACTAAGAGGAGCCTAATGTTACATGATAACTACATGTAATGTTTTCTGGAATGGAAAGACAATGATAGGTAAAAAATATGGAAAACTGAATAAAGCATGTACTTTAATTTATAATAATGTAGCAATATTGGTTCATTAATTATTGGTTCATTAGTTTATTAATTATGACAACTGTACAATACTAAAGTATGATGTTTGTAATAGAAAAAGCTGTGCGTGGATTTATGGGAATTCTCTGTACTATCTTTTCCATAGATTTTCTGTAAATCAAAAACTATACTAAATTAATAGTTTATTTCCTAACTTGCATTAAAATAAAAATGAAAAACAATCCAACATCCTTTTATAGAACTATTTCCAATGGCAAATCAGTTTTGCCTTACAAAACTCCTATCTATAGCCACTTTTCAAAGTGGCATTTATGTGGCATTCAGAATGGTTTATTCTGTAACTTCTAACAAACTGTGAACTCTTAAAAGGAAGCTTACAATCACCTTCAAGAAGGGAAAAGCATGAGGAGGGAAAATTTTGTTATTATATTTTTTATTATGCAATTCATATCGCAGTGTTAGCAATCTAAGGTTTCATTAATGTTTTAATCATTTATGAAACCATAATATAGCTTATTAATAATATAATGCTTAGATATAATGTTCAAGAAATATGTACTTTTGATCCACAAGAAATGGAAATTATGCTTTTATTGTAAAATATATCATACCGAAGAGTATATACTATTTATATATAGTTTAAATAATAATAATCATAATCATCAAGTGTGTTTGCATCCCCACCACCAAGATTAAAAAGGTGGAAATCTATTAGCTCCTTAGCATTCCCTATTTCCGTGATTACATTTCTACTATCTTAACTTTTGTGTTAATCATTCCCCTTGACTTTCTTTTAATTTCTCTCTATCATGAATGTATACCTCAAACCACATACTGTTTAGTTTTGTAAAACTAAGTACCAAGCATGTACCTTCCTATTCAAAGAAAGTTTAATATTGTCAATACTGGTAAATTGTATAGAATCTTTGGTACCCTACCTAGTTCCAGGTTCCCTAAAAGTTTATAGGAGTCCCTTTTGCATACGTCAGTGGGAAAAGCATGAGTTCTTTGACGGATAGGGCTCATCACAGTTGGCACGTGTGGCAGCACTGCAGAGTGGGTCATGGGCTGGATGTGCAAAGGTAGTCTGGTCAATGGGAGTCAGCTAGCTTCTAAATATTTTCTGCTTCTAACCTCCCCGGGAGCCATGCCCAGCTCTGAGGAGAAAACAAAACCAAAACTTCTCTGGCGCTGTTCTCAGGTTACACAATGCAGATGACACTGAGCAGAAACTTAACCAACTCAACGTAAAGACAAATCAAGCACTGAAAAGAATCTCTGTTCAGTGTTTCCCAGAAAAGGCCCTTTATTTTATAGCTTCAGGGATAAATGTCCAGACCAGGAATGCGGGAGGTGGATGTATGGAAGTCACTTGGTGCCATGACTGTGGAAGAGAGATGTGTAGACCTGAACATTTTACAAGCAGCTTTCAGTCTGTCACCCCCTCCACTCCATTCCCATTTCCAGAGACACAGAGTATGGGAGTTCCTGATCACTATTTTTTTTTTTTTTTGGGCTGCGCTGCGGGGCGTGCGGGATCTTATTTCCCCAACCAGGGATTGAACACACGCCCCCTGCAGTGGAAGTCCCAAGGAAGTCCTTGAGTTCATCATCATTTTCAGGACCTTTACTCTGTAGTTTAGATTATTTTCTCTTGTGCTGGATGCAGATTTAACTTTCTTTGCTGTACTAAATCAGTTACCATTCAACTATCTGTTTTGCAGAATTCAAAATATTTGCAGTTCTTTTCTTTTCTTTTCTCCTCAGCCTAGTGATACACACACACGCACACACACACAACTATAATTTAATCATTGGACAGTGGTGTTTGTGGGATTACAGATCAAAACCAAACTAAATATATGTGTTCAGTCTATTATCTTAAACCAAAACTTCAGAACTGAAATTTCTTGTAAAATGATGAAATCACAGATGGCATAATCTTTTGATTCAGTGGTGCAAAGTGTACACTATGATTAACCAGACAGTAGTATTAAAGCTGCTTGAATAAATGATGTCCATTTGCTCATATCTTCCATTATCTTCTAAGTAAGTCTTAAATGCAGAACCAAACCTTACCAATAGATGCATGGCTATTTAAAATAGTAAAGATTAATAAGTGGATTTTTAGGAATTAGTTTTTCAATAGCCTCTTATTCCCAATGAACAAGTCTCAATAATTCATTATAATCTGGGAAGTCAAAGATCATGTTGATCCCAACCCAAGATTTTGAAAAATGGAAAATCACTTTTATATTTCCAAATAACTATATCTGCATTGACCGGTACTCAAAATGAGCCATTAATGAATTGACAAGGAATTAGAATTTGCCAAGTTTATGGTGTTAACACTGTAGTTGTATTAATTAAAATCTAATAGAAAATTTAGAGAAAGTTATTACTACCTATTAGATAACATCTTCCTTAGGGAAATATATTACCTGACTTCTGTCACTTCGTTGTATAACCACCTTATCCTGAATTTCCATATGTTGTGCCATTTATTTTTCCTTCTACAAGTAGGAGAGAATGGCAAGTGAGCATATAATTTTAACCCTGTAATAAATGCAATGGTAGAGGTATGCACTGAATGCTATCTATGTGGAGGAGGAGGGCCAAACTGGGAGGACATTGGTGTTAGGGAAACTTCAGGGAAGAGGCCAGGTCTGACTGAGTCTTAAGTCATTAATAAAAGAAGAACAAATAATAAAGAAGAACAAAAAGTACATTCCAGAGAGAAGAAATAAAGCAATAGCAAAGGAGCAGCGCCCATATGTCTGGGCTACCTAGATCAGAATTGATGGAAAATAAAATAGGATGTGGAAAGGGATTATGCTACAGAAATCTGTAAGGGACAGATTAAGAAGACTTTATGTGCCACACTGTGGAGGGCAGCCTTATCACAAAGACATAGTGAGTTATTAAAAAGTTTTAAGTACTAAGGTGCAATAGTTAAAATTGCAAATTATGAGCATCACTCTGGAGTCAGAGTAAAGGATGGCTTTATGCATCTTTTCAATATACAACTTTGAGCCATTTTAATCTCTTCACAAATGAACATGTAATTTTCCATTGCTAAATACTCCTTACTATAAAATACAATTTCTCCTCAAAATATTGCTTTGGGCTTAATTCAGTGAGAATTAGAACTGCAATCCATAATGTTTGTATATTCTGAGACCAGAAATTATTAATGTCTGAAATCTTGCTATTAAATTAATTACAAAGCTGATTAGTGAAATTATTGAAAAATGATGACCAAGGGTTAATATCCAAAGTGGGTAGTTGGGAGAGAGAGAGAGAGAAGTAATACTTCTGGAAAATAGAAACCTGACAAGTAGTTTAACTCTAGAATATTAGTGATAACAAAATAATGCATTTCTTTCTTGTTTTTAACATTTTAAACAAGAAATTGCCATTATCAGTTATATTGCTTTATAACAAACTATCCCCCAAGTTAGTAGCTAGAGATGTATTACATGATATTTTGAAGGTTGACTGCGCTCAGCTAAGTTCTTCTGTTCCACATTATGCTGGTTGAGATCACACATACTTCCTTCACTTGGGAACCCAGCTGAGGCTAAACAGACAGGATGGCTTCATCCATTAGTGAGCTTCACCCTCAACTGCAGTGAAGGGAATGGATACAGACTTACATGTGGAAGCTTCTCTCTCCACGGATATGGAACTGGGACTAACTCACTCAGTAATCTACCCTGAGATTCTTTACATGGAGGCTAGGTCACAATAGGATGAAAACAGAAACTTCCTTGGCCTGCAAACTGTATAGTGTCATTTCCACAGCATTCCACTGGTACAAGAAAATTACACAGAAAGCCCATGTTCAAAGGGTGCAGAAATAAATTTTATCTTTTGATGGCAAGAGCAGCCTGCATGTACAGGAGGGACTGAGGGCAGTCATATATGCAAATAATCTATCATATTGCCCCTTTAAAATTATGAGAAAATGGAAATATAGTTTTGATAGATGTTGATGCAACCAACATGCACAATCTCAAGTTTCAAGAGGAAAATGCCTCCATCATTTCGTGCAAATTTTGTTGGACCAAATGTTACTTACTGGATTTTCTAAGAAAGTCTGATTCTATAAAATAGATAGCTGTAGGGCTTCCCTGGTGGCGCAGTGGTTGAGAGTCCACCTGCCGATGCAGGGGACCCGGGTGCGTGCCCCAGTCCGGGAAGATCCCACATGCCGCGGAGCGGCTGGGCCTGTGAGCCATGGCTGCTGAGCCTGCGCGTCCGGAGCCTGTGCTCCGCAACGGGAGAGGCCACGGCAGTGAGAGGCCCGTGTACAGCAAAAAAAAAAAAAAAAAAAATAGATAGCTGTACCCTGGTGGTGCAGTTTTTAAGAATCTGCCTGCCAATGCAGGGAACATGGGTTTGATCCCTGGTCCAGGAAGATCCCACATGCCGCGGAGCAACTAAGCCTGCGTGCCGCAACTACTGAACCCCACGCGACTAGAGCCTGTGTTCCACAACAAGAGAAGCCACTGCAATGAGAAGCTCACGCACCGCAATGAAGAGTAGACCCCGCTCATTGCAACTAGAGAAAGCCCACGCAGCAATGAAGACCCAACGCAGCCAAAAAACCGAAAGAAAAAAAAAACCAAAAACATAAAACTGCTGTATAGTGCTCGGAGCTCAGGTCAGTGCTCTGTGGTGACTTAGATGGGTGGGATGGGGGGATGGGGGGATGGGAGGGAGGTCCAAGAAAGAGGGGATATATGTATACATATAGTTGATTCACTTTGTTGTACAGCAGAAACTAACACAACATTGTAAAGCAATGTATACCCAAATAATAAAAAAATAAATAAATAAATGAGATCTGCAACATAGAGTCTCACAAATATCTGAAGTTCTTTTGTGGTAAGAACAACATGGTTCTTATCTATTAGCTTTATGGTTAATCAATATAGGTAGTGTAAAAAGTGAGTTCATTAAATAAATATATCTCATATACATGACTAAAATATCAAATATGTACATTTCTAGCATTCACATCTACCCCTTTTTTGAAATCAGTAATGTCATCCATAAGAAACAAAGAAAGACACAATAAAAAAGGTTAATACCAATTGTAAATTTACAGCTTATTACACACTGTTCAAACTAATACAGATACAACATCGTTTACAGCTGAAAACTGTGGCTAGAGGAATTAATCTGCTCTGCATGGAACTGGGTTTATTTAATCAGTGTTGCTTCCACTAGAAAGGTGGATTAGTTTTTCTTTAAGACAGAGTTAAAAGTTTTGCAGCTAATTTATTTTAATAAGTGTTCTTACTGAAGGATCAAAGGGTGGGGGAGTTGATGTGCTAAACTGTAATGAAGCACTGAAAAAGAAAGCATGACATTATTTTTCTAGAGTGGATGATGAATAAATTAGCCACACTGCCAGCTTGCCATTTGTGTAGAATTTATTACTTTTTTAAGAACCATATCATGACAAAGTCGATTTTTCTCCTGACTGCAAGCTGATTGATGGGGCAATGTCTGGCTGTGAAAGACTTCGTCTTCATCATTGTTTTGGCAATGTTGATATCGTAAAGAGAGTTTGAAGTTTTCCTGAGTTCATGCTCTCCTACAAATTATAAATGACAAGCATGTTAACTCTTTTTTTATAAGCTGTCTAATCATGTAAATTACAAAATGAACAACTTACATGTAACCGAGTATATACATGATTGTGGGGGGCTCTTACTTATTATTTTTCTTGGAAGATTGCACAACTATGCTGGAAAACTGATATCTCCGCTGGGACTAGAGGTGAGTGAGCCATGTAGGGTATTACTTTTTTATGTGAAATGTGACAAATCAGGTTTCTAAACTGGAGAAGCTGATATATAATTTTTATTATTTTTAATCATGTTAGTGACCTATAAATGGTAAAAATGATCATGTTTTCCTCTTGGAATCTCTAAAATATTCTATATTTTTAAACTAAAAATGGTTGCATGTGTAATAAGATAAATGTATCTATATATTAAATGTGTTTTTCTTTAATAGATTTAACCATGCTGCCGGCTTACACCTAAGATATCAGCTTCTGAGTTGGGTGGGTGGAAGGTACAACATACACTGAAATAGCACATGGAAAATGAAAATAATCACTAATCCTAACTCAGCATTGCAAAATGCAGCACAAAGAGATATTTTTAAGCACTCAAAGGTCTTGTATCTTCTAGGAAAGAAGATATACAGATAACCCTGTTCTTCCTGGTTTGTTTGTTTTAACAATCTCTTAAGTAGCACTTTTAATCAATTAAAGAGGACTCTAAATGCTTGTCTCTTTAGAAAGTGATCTTCCCTACCTCATCTTTTCTACAAAGACAAACTAATTGTGATTGGAAAACAGGTAAAAGCCAACCCTCTGTTAAAACTCTTTTACATAATATAGTTCATATTAAATTTAAGAAATACAGGTCTTCCCTGGTGGTGCAGTGGTTGAGAGTCCACCTGCCGATGCCGGGGACACGGGTTCGTGCCCTGGTCCGGGAAGATCCCACATGCCATGGAGCGGCTGGGTCCTTGACCCATGGCCGCTGAGCCTGCGTGTCGGGAGCCTGTGCTCTGCAACGGGAGAGGCCATAGCAGTGAGAGGCCCGCATACCGCAAAAAATAATAATAATAATAAAATAAGAAAAAAAGAAATACAAATCTTTTAATGCCCACAGTTGTATGACTCTTTTGAGCAAATTTCTTATAATAAATATTTTCATAAAATAATATATTTGCAAAGTTTAAATTTCAAGGTCAATATATTGCGAAGAAACGCATATTTTTTGTGCATATTCCATAATTAGTTGCATTGTTAGAATACGTTTTTTACTCTGTGATTGATAAACCAGTGGAGACTTTTTGAACGTAAAAAGCAATACATATATACACACCATTAGATAAATGTGCAAACCATATACATACAATCACACAACAAAAGTACATCTTGAAACTTTATTACCTGTATCTATTTATTCCAGTGTCTATACTTTGTATTAACAGCAAAACCTAACATAACTTGCTTTAATTGACTACTATCAACAGAACCACACTTCCCTGATAATTTTGCCTTACAGGTAATGATTTTTAAGTTACATAGAACTGTAATATCCTCTTTGACAAGAGTAGTCTCTAATGATGTGAGAAGCCTGTACTACAAAAGGACAGCGATGAGAAAGACACTGGGGACACTTTTAGGTCTGTGTCTGTTACTGGGAATTAGACAAGATTGACAATGTTACCAGCACATCAAACTAACTCAATGACTGAATCAAACCCTTATGAGTATCTCCACCTGAGAATTTGCACCATTTTCCAAGAACTAAAAGTCTTTTCTGGGTTAGAGGATGATTTTTAGTTCTCTGATATTGCCCTGCATCCCCACAACCCAATTCATCCCTGAGCATCTGAAGTGCTCAAAAGGTCAGGTTGGTTCAATGATATTTTATTGGATCACAGTCTGGGTGTAGTTTTCTTCTTGATTCTTGGTTTTCTCTCTCAGACACACCTCCACTGTCTTTAAAGCAAATGCCCCCATTTTCAGGATCGTATTTCATTTCTTTCCTCTCAGATTTGTTTTCTCTCTTTTATGTATTCTTCCAAGAAGCTGCTTCCCTGCCCTGAGAAGATACAAAGAAGAAACAAACAAGCCAACACAAAAATCTAAGAAAAAAATCAATTTTAGAATGTTTAGTGTCAAATTTATAAAGTTGAAGGTGAAAAACTATCTCATCACAGTTTAATGTAGACAACTATTTTATAATAAATTAAATATCTGTTCACAGGAGCAAGGCTAAATATATGAGGCACATTTGATGATATAATTGACAAAAAGATAGAAATTAGGTACAGCTACATACATCACAGTGCAAAATGAAAGGTCAGAGCCCCCTTTTCATAAAATATTAAGAAGTTCTAAACAGTAAAATCAGAGTATTAAATCAAGCAAGGGGCCCATCTAAGTGCAGTGCCCTATGTGACTACAGAAATTGCATGCCTAAGAAGCTGGCCCTGATAAAAAATCTTTACCTTATAACTTCATAGTTTTCTCTTTTGATTAGTTAGAAAAAAACTTTATGTAAAAAAGTGTTAATGTAGTAGTTAATATGTAGGCCTTAATTCTGGTAGCTAATGACATGAAAAAAAATTATAAGTTTGATTTTTCTTTTGCAAAACCTCTCAAGGAAATCTATTTTATTCTATTTAACGTTGGGTCTTTGCCCACAAGTTTTCTCTATGGACTAAATCTATTTTTTCCTTTTCTTTCTTGGAACAGATACCCTTTCTTATCTATTTTCCTTCACATGGAGGAACTCCTTTGGCTTCAGTGATGAGCATAAAAGCCTTAAATAATTTTGGCTACCTCCAGAGAAATGAGATTCCTCACAGTGCTTAAATTAGAAAGCTATGCTTTTTATATCTCAAGATCACCCACAAAAATTTAATTTCTTTTAGCTTCAAACTTTGGAATCAAAAAATATAAACATACTTTCTTACTATTCTAGGTAAAGGATAAAGATAATTCTCTTTTAATTGAAGTAAGTGCTTTATAAAATGTATATCTCCTGAAGTCCAACCTACTTCCTTAAAGAAAAAAAAAAAATACAAATGAGATTTGTAATTAAATTAAGAATACAAGTTTTATTTTACTAAAATGACATCCTTTTTGTTAGGAAATTCATTTTGGAAGAGGTCATATCATAATCATTAAATTGCATTATTTACCATGACATGGTTTATTAAAGACCTCAACTAAATTTTTCAGATTAACAGAAGAAAATTTAGTTTTTGCTTCTGTTTTTTTTTTTTTTTTTTTGGTGGCTGTTGTTTTAAAGAGAATATCTATCTAATATAAGATATCCCCAATATAAAAGGAAACATTTTCTGGTACTGGAAAGCAGTGATCTTAAAGTGTAGCTACCATTTTCCCTAGAAAAACAAGACTAAAAATGTTATCTTTTGGATATATGTTTTATTTAATTCCAATATCAAACTTACACAAAAGTTGTAAGAATAGTAAAAAGAACTGCTGTACATTTTACATCATTTTACATACCACAGTACAATGCTCACAAGATGGAAAGCAGGGGTAAAGGGGGGAGCAATGGAGAAGAAAACAGGAGATAAAAAAAGGAGAGGGGAAGAAAAAGAAGCAAGATAAAACATGGTGAAAAGATGATTATTCTTTTTCCACAGTTATCATTTTTTCTATTGCTCTTTAATAAGAAGAATTCTCAAACAGGAGAAGAATGGAGAAGAGAGCACTGCAGGCAGAAGAACCAGTGAGGACAGAAGGACAGAGGCAAGTAGTGAATGGTGGCTGGAATAAAAGATGTGTTAGGAAGAGCAGCAGGAATCGCAGCTATTAAAGTAGGATGCTGCCAGGGCTTGCCTGGTGGTGCACTGGTTGAGAGTTCGCCTGCCGATGCAGGGGACATGGGTTCGTGCCCCAGTCCGGGAAGATCCCACATGCCGCGAAGCGGCTAGGCCCGTGAGCCATGGTCACTGAGCCTGCGCGTCCGGAGCCTGTGCTCTGCAACGGGAGAGGCCACAGCAGTGAGAGACCCGCGTACCACAAATAAATAAATAAATAAATAAATAAATAAATAAATAAATAAATAAAGTAGGATGCTGCCAGATGATAAAAGTTCTTGAATACTAAGCTAAGGGGGTTTTGCTTTCTGCCAAAGCAAATGGAAAACTTACAAAGATGTTTATGAGGGGAGTGGTGTAGATCACATCTGTTTTTCGTTTGTTTTTGCTTTTTTTTTTTTAATTTGATGTTTTTATGTAATGCAAAATGATCACCACAGTATGTTTGGTTAACAGCTGTCACCATACAAATTTATTACGTTATTGACTGTATTCCCTATACTGTACATTACGTCTTCATCACTTATTTTATAACTGGAATTTTATACCTCTTAATGTCTCTCACCTATTTCACTCATTCTGCCACCCCCTTCCCTCTGGCAACTGCCAGCTTTGTACCCTGTATCTATGTGTTTGTTTCTGCTTTGTTATATTTATTCCTTTGTTTTAGATTCCACATATAATTGAAATCATACAGTATTTGTCTTTCTCTGTCTGATTTATTTCACTTAGCATAATACCCTCTAGGTCCATCCATGTTTTTGCAAGTGTCAAGATTTCATTCTTTCTTTTATGGCTGGAATAGTCCATTGTATATACATACCACATCTTCTTTATCCATTCATCTATCAATGGACACTTATGTTGCGTCCATATCTTGGCTATTGTAATTAATGCTGCAATGAACATAAGGATGCATATATCTTTTTGAATTACTGTTTTTGTTTTATAGAATACTATTTAATTAGTAGCTAAGATGAAAACTATTGCTGAGTAATATTGGTACAATATTTTGTCCATTTAATGGTAATTGTTAATATTTTTCTTGGGATATTTATAAAAAGAAAATCATTTCTTCTGCTTTCAATCTTTCACTTTTAGAAGATTGTCTCCAGCTTCCCCACAATTTGAACCAGGCTAAGTCTCTGGAGACAACAGAGGGTTGAAGAAATTGTAGGCATGGTTTAATTCCATTTTTGCCAAGTTAAAAACTATTCCTGCATGGTATTTGTGCACTGATTGACATTTTTTTTAAGAATATAAAAATTAAGAACATAATAATTAAATAATCAAATTAAGAGTTAGTCAACATTTTAGTATATGATGGAAAGGTAAGTGAAAATTGTGAGCTTAAGTAAATTTGGGGTCATTCTAATCTGCACCCAATTGACATGACTTTTCAAAGTGGGATAAATCAAGAAATATTTTCACACAATTCAAACCACCTAAGGAGCATGAAAGTAGGTCATCTGTTTATCTACTTTCTTTTAAAATTAGCACCACTTATAATGTTTAAAATCTATAAAACAAGAATTTGCATAGCATTGAATGAACAAAAGTAAGACATATATATTTTTAATTTCAAAGAGTATAGTATGAAAGAGGTTGGAAAATTCTCCTTTACAACTTCCACTCGACAGCCTCCAGTCCACCTTACTAAGATAATCACATTTATTCCTTAAGCATACTTCTAAGAAAAGTGTTTATTCATATATTAGCAATTATTATATATTTGTGTCCAAACTTGTATAGTTATTGTTTCTTATGCTATTAATTTATTTATTTATTATTAGAAAAGGAATATTTATTCATTGAAGAAAAAGCAGAAAAAACACAAGTAGAAAATGTAAAATACCTATAACATCTGTACCCACATTAAAGACAGTTCAATGTACCATACTAGCTTTAGCATGTTTTCTCAGTTTCATTTCTTTCATGAATATTCTTTCTCATTTTCCATCATCCTTATTATAATTTTATTTCTTCTATCTATCAATCTATCATCTATTGATATTTATCTATTCCTACCTACTGACCTACCTAGTATAGCTATTTATTTACTTATTTATCTATTTATTTTTAATTTTTATCAGAATACAGTTGATTTACAATGTTGTGTTAGTTTCAGGTGTACAGCAAAATGAATCAGTTATACATATACATATATCTACTCTTTTTGGTTTTTCTTTCAGATTATTTTCCCATATAGGCCATTACAGAGTATTGAGTAGAGTTCCCTAGGCTATACAGCAGGTTCTTATGGATTATCTATTTTATATATATCAGTGTGTATATGTCAAGCCCAATCTCCCAATTTATCCTTCGCCCATTTTTAATATTAATATGTGTTCTTTTCTTTAAATTATATTTTTGTAGTTAATAATGTATCAATTAGTATTTCCCTCCAGAATGGAATAATGTTTCAAAATGTGTGATATTTTAGTGACTTCATATTTCTTTCTATGAAAATATCTTAGTTAACTTAGTTAATTTTTTTATATTTACATGTTTTAATTTTTACTAACATAAGTACTTTTATAACTGTAAAATGTATAATTTTACAAAAACCTTACATATATTTCTGATTACTTCCTTAGAGTTAATAGTTATTATAATAACTATTATATAATTAATAGTTAAAAGTTGTTCAACAATATTGATTTTATATTTTTTTTTCCAAATATTCATTCAGAAAAAGGTATAGACAATACATGGTAGGAACGTTTGGAACATATGAAGATACTATTATTCAAAAAATTTTTGACTCACACAAAAAGTTGTCGGTATGGTTAAATCTAATGTCATCATATGATTTTCTAATTTTACTAAATGTACCATGTACAATACCTCATCTACTGCTTCAATAATGAAAAGCTGAGTGTGTTCTATGCAGGCTTCTCACTGTTGTGGCCTCTCCCATTACAGAGCACAGGCTCTGGACATGCAGGCTCAGCGGCCATGACTCATGGGCCCAGCCACTCCACGACGTGTGGGATCTTCCCAGCCTGGGGCACGAACCCATGTCCCCTGCATCGGCAGGTGAACTCAACCATTGCGCCACCAGGGAAGCCCAGGAATCAATTCATTTTATATCTTTATGCATTGACTCTTGCTAAACAATTTCATTAAACTATTTCTTATGAATTTATTTGCAAGCCCTAGGTAACTATTCTCCTTATATTTTACTATCAAATAGTCTGCAGCTATGTAACCAATTTTTTCTTAATTGATAAAATTTATCCTTAATTTTTATTGTCTTGTTTAACATACACTACATTTTCTTTTTTGCTAGTCAAATCTGCCAATCACCTACTTCATATTTTTCTTTTTATTTTTTATTTAGAAAGTACTTATTTTCCCTGAGATCAGGTGAACATTGATTGCTGTTTCTTACTGCTTACAATATTATTTTTACATATGTTTCTATCTATTTCATTTATGCAAATTTTTAGTTTAGTATACCACCAGTATTTGGAATTTTTCTCTTATTAAAAGCTAAAATTGTTATATATGTGGTTCCTTTAGCTTTCTTTTCTGCCATTTATCCATCTATTATTGTTCAAGGTGTACATTGTTTTGATTATTATACAATAATATATCAATTAATATTTATAATAAATTGATATATTATTATATAATGTTTTGATTATTCACAGCATAATTTGATAAGCCAAAGGAAAAGTCCTTGTATTTTTCATTAATTTAATTACATTTTCCCAATTTTCTGTTTTTTAATTATAAAGGAATCAAATCTATAAATTCCTATGAGGGTAATTAGAAAATGTTAAGTATTTCCATTAAGGAAGCTCCTATTTTCTTCATTTATTCCTGTCTTCTTTAATAATAATAATTTTATTATAATTTATTGACCATTTAAATGTACAAGTTTTGTACAAAATAGTTTACAAATATTATCCCTTCTTTCAACAATACTCTTGTGAAATTGATGTTTAATTGGAGAGAATATGTTGCTGATAGCTGAGGAGAGACTAAGGTAAACAATTATATAAATAAGATAATTCTAAAGACAGACATATCTGGAAGAAAAAGAAGGAGGAGGAGAAAGCATCTTCTAGGTATTGTTATAGAGAGGTGAATTCTTCTTTCAATAGAGTAATCACGGGTACATCTTTGAGGATCCTAGGAGCTCAGCAACAGCAAGCAGCTTTGGAGAATTTTATCAGAAAAAAGAATGTATTTGAATAGCTAACAGAATTAATGAGAATTCTGAAGAACCATTCTAGGAGAATGATAAAATTAATAAAAGACTAGAAAGCTTAAGGGACATTGCTTAAGTCACACTTCAGGACTGACTGTGGCCAGGAGGCATGGCTGGCAACATGGCTGCTGGATGCTTGTTCTGTCTACACCACTGCCACTACAACAAATAATCCCTGTTTATTCCCACATCTTTGTAGAACTTCTTCAGAATTAGAGTCTTAGGTGAAAACAAAGTTTAGTGCCCATACTCTGTCTACCAGAAGTCAAGGAGAAGGAATATTTGATGTTTACACCTCCTCTCTATTCTGTGCATTGGAATCCAGTCACCAATCAAGATTTACACAATATGAGATTTTGTCAAATTGAGAGTTCAGATATTAGCAGCCAAAAAAAAAAAAAAGTGCTCATTATTTGTTGACACTTGAGTTATAACTTAGATGTAGAAAAAGACTGCGCTGCAGAGATTAGAAATAAATGGAAGGAATGCCAAATACAAAGGCAGGAATGAGATTGAAGCATTCAAAAACAAAAATGGAGACCAGAGTTTATAGAACAATATATAATGTATGCAATTTTTGAGATATTCTTAATCATATTATAGGAAATCCTTCCATATCTAACACTGAAAGAGCATTTTAAATAAGAATTATACAAATCCTTAAAGAATTATGTTAAAAACTTTTTATTTTGAATCAATTGCAATCATCTATTTGTTTTCACCTTTTGTCCAATAAACATGGAGATCTCCATTAAATTTTTTACATTAAATCCTTTGTTTTAATACACTTTTTAATTTGATTCCCTATTATTTTGTCATAGATTAAAATCTATAGTCAAAAGAAAGACTGAACTTGATGTTAATGCTGTATCATTTTTTAATAATTTGAATTAGCCTAGATTTATAAAATATTTTGAAAATATTTTCTTTTTTATAATCTGGGACAAATTGTACAGTATGCGATATATATATATATATATACATATTTAATTTGAAAACTATTTCTCATAAAACTATCTGTGTGCAGCTTCCATATTTTAATTCATATGTCTCATTGACTACTGACTGGGAATGACTGACAGGCATGAGCTCTAGTGGCACCTTCCTACATCCCCCCAGGCAGAGCTTAAGGGAGCTTCAGGTGCCTGTAGGAGTCACAGAATAAGTTTGGGGACCTCAAACTCTCTCTACTTTTAGTAGTACTATTATTGCTATTGTGTAAGGATTGGAGTTTTCAGAAATGGCCATATGTCTTGCTTGACCTGGATCTACTGACTTAACTTAGGTCCTTGAGAGAATTACTGCCAGCTAGATGAGCATGCTGGCAACTGATTCCAAAGTAATTAGACATTTGATTAATTGCTTACTTCATTGACTGATGCACTAATTCAGCAATAATTTATGAAACTTCTTTCTACTGCATGAGTACAGTCATGGAGTCTGACTGTCTCAGATTGATTCCTGACCCAAATGCTTACTAGTTCTGCACCTTTGGGAAAATTACTTAACTTCAATGGGTCTGTTTCTACATCACAAAATGAGGATAATAATTTCATCAAACTCATAGAGTTTTATTTTTTAAACTAACATATCATACATTACACTTCTTTTGGCATGTAGTTCTAGAAAACTTAGTACATGTATAACTACTATGAAAACCAGAATACAGATCAACCCCATAGCTTCCACTTTCTCTGTTATCCCTTTGTATTCATACCTTACCCCCACAATGAGCTCCTGACAACCACTGATCATTTTTATAACCCTACGTTTTTGAGGACATTATACAAATGTCCAAATGAAATAATACAACATATAAACTTTTGAGCCTGGCTTTTTTACTTAGCATAAACTTTGAGTTTCATACAATTTGTCCAGTGCATCAATAGTTCCTTCTTTTCTATAGATTAGTGCTCTTCCATTGTTTGGATGTACCACAATTTTTTTTAAAAAATCCATTAACTCATTCAAGGACATTTTTGTTTTTTCCATCTTTAGGTGATTTTTTTCAATAGAGCTCCTATAAATGTTCATGCACAGGTTTTTGTGTGAACATAAGTTTTCATTTCTCCAGAGAAAATATATCTAAGAGAGAGATTGATGGGTCATATTGATGGGCCAAGCTGCTGTCCAGAGAGGATGTACCATTTTATGTTCCCACCAGGAATGCATGAGAGTTGCTTTCTATTCTCCTTGGCACTTGGTGGTGATGTCGTCTTTTTTTTGTAGGCATTCTAATAAAAATAGTGATATCTCATCATGGTTTAATTTGCATTGACCCAGTGGCTAATGATGTTGAACATCTTTACATGTGTTAGTATTTGTTCATTATTCATATATTCCCTTTTGTGAAGTGTTTGTTCAAGTCTCTTGCTTATTTTTAGTTGGGTTGTTCAATATTTTACTGTGGATTTTATTTTTTATTATTAAATAAGCTTTATTTTTGAGAGTTTTAGATTCACAGAAAAACTGAGTGGAAAATGCAGAAAGTTCCCACATACCACATGTCCCTACACATTAACAACCTTTTCCAATATCATTATTCCCTGTGACAGTGGTACATTTATTACATTTGATGAACTTACATAGACAATATCACCTATAGTCTATAATTTACCTTAGGTTTCATTCTAGGTGTTGTACATTCCACAATTTTTGACGAATGTATAATGACATGTATCCATAATTGTGGTATCATAAAGAATACTTTTAGTGTCCTAAAAATCCTCTCTGCTCTGCCTATTTGTGCCTCCCTCCTTACTAAGCCCCAACAAACACTAATCTTTTTACTATCTCCACAGTTTTGCCTTTTCAAAATGTCATATAGTTGGAATCATACAGTATGTGCCCTTTTCAGATTAGCTTCATTTACTTAGTAATTTTCGTTTAAGTTTTCTCCATGTCTTTTCATGGCTTGATAGCTCATTTATTTTTTAGCACTAAATAATATTCCATTTACCAGATGAACCACAGTTTACTTATCCACTCACCTACTGAAGGACATCATGGTTGCTTCCAAGTTTAAGCAGTTATAAATAAGGTTACAATAAGGATCCATGTGAAGGTTTTTGTATGGCTGTAAGTTTTCAGTTCTTTTGAGTAAATACCAGAAAGATCATGTGGTAAGAGTATAATTAAATTTGTTGAAAACCACCAAACTTTCTTCCAAAGTGGCTGTACCATTTTACATTCCCACTAGTAATAGATAAAAGTTCCTGTTGCTCTGCATCCTCACAAGAATTTGAGGTTATTATTTGGATTTGTCCATTCTAATAGGTGTGTAGTGGCTTCTTATTGCTGTTTTAGTTTGCAATTTCTTAATAACATATGATGTTGAACATCTTTTTGTATGCTTGCTTATCGTCTGTGTATCTTCTTTGGTGTGTTTATTAAAGTCTTTGCCCCAGTTTTTTTTTTTTTTTTTTTTTTTTTTTGCGGTACGCGGGCCTCTCACCATTGTGGCCTCTCCCGTTGTGGAGCTCAGGCTCCAGATGCGCAGGTTCAGCGGCCATGGCTCACGGGCCCAGCCACTCCGCGACATGCGGGATCCTCCTGGACCGGGGCACGAACCCGCGTCCCCTGCATCGGCAGACGGACCCTCAACCACTGCGCCACCAGGGAAGCCCTTTGCCCCATTTTTTAGTAGGGTTATTTGTTTTCTTATTGTTGAGTTTTAGAGTACTTTGCATATTTTGGACAACAGTCTTTTATCAGGTGTGTCTTTTGCAAATATTTTCTCCCAGTCTGTGGTTGTCTTCTCATTCTCTTGACCTTGCCTTTCACAGAGAAGTTTTTAATTTTAATGAAGTATAGCTTATCAATTATATTTTTCATGGATTGATTGTGCCCTTGGAAATGTATTTAAAATGTCATTGGCATTTCCAAGGTCATCTAGGTTTTCTTTAATGTTATTTTCTTGGAATTTTATTGCTTTGTATTTTACATTTAGGTCTATCATCCATTTTGTGTTAATCTTGTGAAGGGTGTAAGGTCTTATCTAGAATCATTTTACTTTAGATACAGATGTCCAGTTGTTCCAGAAACATGTGTTAAAAAGACTGTCTTTTCTCCATTGTATTGTCTTTGCTCTTTTGTCAAGTATCAGTTAACTATATTTATGTAAGCTATATATTTTCTGTTTCATTGATTTACATGTCTGTTTTTTCTCCAGTACCACATTCTCTTGATTACTGTTGCTTTACAGTTTGTCTTAAAGTCACATGGTGTCAATCCACCTTTGTTCTCCTTCAATATTGAATTAGCTATTCTGGGTCTTTTGTCTCTCCATGTAACTTTAAAATAAGTTTGTCAATTACTGTTGAATTTTGAGATTTCTTTATATATGCAGATATAGTCCCATTGTTGATTACGTAATTTGTAAATGTTTCCTCTCCATCTAAATCTTGTCTTTTCATTCTTTTAAGAGTACTATTCTCAGAGTAAAATTTTTAATTTTAATGAGGTCCAATTTATCAATATTTTCTTTTATGAATCATGCTTATGGTGTCATCTGTAGATTTTTCTCCTTGTTTTCTACTAACATTTAACATTTAGATCTATAATTCATTAGACTTAATCTTTTTAAGGTTTTGAGAATTAGGTTGAGGTTCATTATTTTGTATATAAATTTCAGCTGTTACCACATCATTTATGGAAAAGGCTATTCTTTACTTATTGAATTTTCCCTGCACTTTTATCAAAAATCATTTGGGCCTATTTGCATATATCTATTTATGGAATCTCTTTCTGTTCCATTGATATATATATATATATATATCTTTTTACCAATTCCACACTGTCGTGATAACTGCAGCTGTGTAATACAATCTAAAATCATGTGGTGGTAATCTTCCCATTTTACTCTTTCTTTTTTTTTTTTTTTCAAAAATTGTAGGTATGCTAGATTCTTTGCTTTTCCATATAAATTTTAGAATAAGCTTACCCAAATCTACAAAAATCCTGTAGGGTTTTTAAATTTAAATTGCATTAAATTTACACATTAATATAGGTTTAACTGACATCTTTACTACGTTGAGTCTTCCAATTAATGCACATCTCAATTTATTTCAGTCTTTTAAAAAATTTCTTTTATCAGTATTTTTTTTAGTGTTTTTCAGAGTACAGATTCTACACAT
Source organism: Monodon monoceros (assembly GCF_005190385.1). NCBI lineage: Eukaryota > Metazoa > Chordata > Mammalia > Artiodactyla > Monodontidae > Monodon > Monodon monoceros. Next base: position 111,553,964 of record NW_021703774.1, read on the forward strand.
GCTTTGTTAGACTTTTATCTAAGCGTTTTATTTCTGAAGCTACTCTAAATGGTATTACTTATTAATTTCAGTTTTCAGTTGTTCATTGCTAGTATATAGAAGTACAATTGACTATTGTATGTTGAACTTGTATCCTGAAAACTTCCCAAATTTATTATTTCTACATGTTAAAAAAATATTGTTAATTGAGTTTTCTATGTAGACAGTCATACTGTCTGTGCATAGAAATATATTCTAAATTTTATGCCTTTTATTTCTTTTTCTTACCTTGTTGCATTGACTGGGAACTGGTAGTATGACATTGAATGAGAGTGTTGAAATCAAATATCCTTGCATTGTTCCCAATTTTCTAGGGAAAATTTTACTGTTAAGTATGATGTAAGTCTCGGGGTTTTTTGTTTTGTTTTATGTTGTTTGTAGATGTCCTTTATTAAATTGAAGAATTTCCCTTCTATTCAAAGTTTACTGAGTCTACTAATTTTTATCATAGATGTTGAATTTTGTTAAATCCTTTTTCTCAATCAATTTATGTGGTCATGTGATTTTTCTTCTTTAGTATTTTGGTATATTCACTCTATTATGATGGATTACATTGATTGAGTTTTAGAATATTGAACCAGCTTGGCAGTCCTAGACTAAATCCCACTTGGCCATGGTGTGTTATTCATTTTACATATTGCTGCATTCAATTTTCTAATATTTTCTTAAACTTTTTATGTCTATACTTTTATTGGACTGTAGTTGTTTTTCCTTGTACTGTCTTTGTCTAGTTTTGATAGCAGGGTTATGCTGACCTCATAAAATAAACTGAGCAGTGTTGTCTCCTCCTGTTTTCTGGAAGAGGTTGTATAGAATTGGTAGTACATGTTTTAACATGTTTGATAGAATTCAAAGTGAATATTTGGCCCATAGATTTCTTTTTTAAAAAGTTTTTAAGTATGGATTCAAGTCTTTTAATAGTGAGAATCCTATAGATTTTCCCAATGTACTCTCTGTCCACACCAATGCCCATACCTGGGTTTGGAGCTGCATTGAGTCTAAACCAGGGGATACAGAAGAAAAATAGTATGGTAAAAAACACCAAAAGTGCATTTGTAACTCAAATTTTGTTCTTCTTTCTTACTTTGCCTTCTACTATTTACTTCTCAGAGTCCTCAGAGAGCTCCTCCATCAATCCTACTCAGGTTTCATAGCTGCATTTATTGGAGAGACAAGGAGAAGTGTGTTTACTCCTTCTTACTGGGAACGAAGTTTATAGTGCATTAGGGGATAATGTGTTAATACATAAACATTCCTTAGAATAGTGCCTGAAACCTAGTTCGGACTCAGTGAAAAGTGGTTACTATCATCATTGTAACTATTGTCCAGAACTGAGCTAAGGACTGGGATACGTTCTCTGCCTTCATGACACTTGGAGGTTGGAAAAAAGGACACAGATAATTATAGTTTTTGGAAGTGTTACATAAGAAAATTAGACAGTGATGGGATAGTCATATCACTTTTGAGTGAATTCATTTCATGACTGTGCATACATTCATGTGATTCTCAATTATTGAGAGTTACAATATATATTTGGGTTATTCAAGGAGCAATACACTCAGTGTATTATCAGTATATTTTAGAATTACAAGAAAGTTACAGAGCAGTTGTATTTATAAGACATTTTACTGTTTTATTAATAACTAAATCAATGGCTTTATTTTAATGTCTACTCTCTGCCAGTTGTATTACTTCTTCATTCTGATGATCTTAGCACTTTAATTATATCATCTGATTCTCATCTTTTACCATTCTTTTGATCCAATGGCAAGATATGTTCCTGGAATTCAGCCAGTCCACCAATATTAAACATTGCCTACTGCCTCTCAGAGTGCTGAGCTGGACATGTTGGGAAGAAGGATAACAGCAGGACCCCAAAGCAGCTGCTCTGTGGTGACCTGAGAAGGAAGGGCCCCATGCAAATTGAGCAGAAGGGATGCTGTTAGCAGACAGAAGAGAGAAACTTCAAGTTAGATCCTGACTATTGGACAGAGACAACAGCAGAAATTTGACCTCTCAGATGGGAATGACCATACTCACATTCTGCCTACATGTATCTCTTGGAAACCAAATAACACTAAGAAGCCAAAGAGAAACTCCTTGTATATGTATTGCACATACTAATAACAAATTTTCAGTATTGCAAAATAGTAGGACAGAGACTTTCAGCAGAGTTAATCTACTGTAATCCTTATTTTGTAGGCTGAATTTTTTTTTTAAGTCTTTTAAATCTGTTAAAGTCAAAGTTGCCTAATGAAGCCATGTCTCTTTCTACTCAAGGCCTTTGGACATGCTCCCAAACCTATTGCTCAATTAAGTTTTACATAAAACCGATTTTGTAACTGAAAACTCATTTCCTTAGGGAAGCTTTCCCTGAATGACCTCCAGAGTCAGGTATTTTGCTTTCATAGGTTCTTAGTGGCATTTGAGCCATGTCTATTTCATTCACTATTGTATTTCCAGAGCCTGGCACTTAATAGACATTTATTAGATAGTTAATTAATAGTGTAATTAGCCACAAATAACTACTGAGAACTCTGTAAGCATTAAACATTCTGTCACAAGGATGAATTAATATGATTTGTGCTCTGGAGATGTTTATGGTCTAATATGGAAGGGCACATATGCAAGAAAATAAATAAGCACATCTGTGTTCTATCTTTGCTATCAGTTAAAAACATGAACTGGCACGGGTAAGACTGCCAAGAAGATAGTGTTCAGTCTTCTGGGTAGGGGGAATGAAAGAGGTTGACAAAAAAGGTAGCATAGAAAAACTATTATTGAATTGAAACATGAAGAACAATTTCCCATATGTCCTGGAAATAAGTATGCTTCTCTGGGGATACACACACACACACACACACACACACACACACACATACTCAGAATATATATGTATATATTAACAATATATAAATGTTAAAGTGCTTATATATTTTATGCTTTATGATTTTTAAAATACACATATGTAACATGTAATTTTAATATGACTGGCCCAGCAGACTTATTTTAAACCTCCTGCTACACACACATAATGACATCATAGATCAATTATGACATCTTCAATATATGCTTGCAATACTATGGTATGAGACCTGGCCCATGTACTATTTTGATTTTACCCCTAACTTAACCATATTATAACCATGGCTTTTACTTACTACAGGCAAAAATGTGCTACAACGAATTCCACAACTGAGAAAATTTCTCTAAAATAAATCATTCTGTAATCCAGTAAATATTATTTTGCCACCCTCTTTCATGTTTGCCGATCTTCTTTGGATCTAAACATTTAATCCTCTCCTAGAGAAAAAAATATCACAGTATGTTATTTATAATGATTATTTAGAGTCATAGCTTATTAATAAGGCATATTTTCTTAGACTTAAATTGTCAGTGAGTCTCTCATGACCTTTTTCACTCTTCTAGTATCATAGTGTCTCAACCATAATCTCAAAGTTCTTTTACTCTAATTCCATTCTCTTGCATAATGATGAGATTTATTCAACCACTTCATAACTGAAGCATCCTATATAGCATCTACTGAGAATATTTTTGTTACTGCATCTGAGTATCACAGAAATGGAGTGACAGCACTGTGATTAAAAAATAACATATCTTCGCTCAATTTAGCTGCTATTTACTCCACCCATGGAACCAACATATTATTATGGCTAACATAAAGGTGCCCATGAGTCCTAAAATGTCACCTTTTATTTCATATTGATAACAGAAGAAGTTCATTGTTGAGGTAACAAGAAAAAGCCCGATTTTTAGGAGCAGACTGTCCCAGAGGCTTTTCTCTTTTACCTCATTAAGCCTGAATAAATTGCAACGTATTCAAGTAAAACTGTAGGGAAGGCATTTTTTCTTTTCTTCATTGGCCTGATGGTGATCCACAGGTGCAGGGAAATGCAGACACATTTAGATGAGCTCTAGCATCACACCTGTGCTGACAGAACCTATGCTCAGAACAGTCAAGAGAAAAATGAAAGCTCTGTCCATGGTGTGGACTTGCTAAGCCTGTAGGTTAAACTTCTGTTTTTCCTTCTCTTCCTCCTGCTCCATTTGATGCTCTGTATAAATCTTGGTTGATTAAAGACATATCTTCCCTATCTTTGAATTTAAAAGACATCCCTATCTCTGAATTTAAAAGACATATTTTTGAGTAAGCCTCTAACTCTTAGGGAATAGATTATAAAACTATCATGTTATAAGTAACTTTTTTATTGGAAAACATTTTGGCAGATGACTTAACAGTTCTTCCATTGTTTTTGTAAAATTACTGATGGTGTCCCAATAGTTTCCTTATCAAATCTTATAAATAATACAATAAAAGGTTAACATGGCATATGGATGCTTCAACATGTATTCCTTTTTCTTTTTTAAACACCTTTATTGGAGTATAATTGCTTTACAATGTTGTGTTAGTTTCAGCTTTATAACAAAGTGAACCAACTATACATATACATATATCCCCATATATCCTTCCTCCTGCGTCTCCCTCCCTCCCACCCTCCCTATCCCACCCCTCTAGGCATTCACAAAGCACCGAGCTGATCTCCCTGTGCTATGCAGCTGCTTCCCACTAGCTAGCTATTTTACATTTGGTAGTGTATATATGTCCATGCCACTCTCTCACTTCATCCCAGCTTACATATTTGAATAAATCATCACCACACTGACATTAACTTTATAATAAGCTATCAGTTGTTAAGTATTACAGAAGGAGTCAAGAGAAGAGACTATTTCTCAGTTTTCTGTGAAATGTCTAGAAATTGACACATCTGAAAGCCCAGCAGTCATCAGAGTATGGTTACGGTTACCTTAGTTTACAAGCTCTGATCTCTTCAGAGATTATCCCTTTAAGTACATTTTTTGACTCTCAAACCACCTTTCACTGGGCAAGATGTAAACTAATTAGATATGACATGAAAGAATAGTTTTGTATAAAGAGAATCTTGTTCCATGCTTGTTCTATAAAAATGCTTTACATTTATTGGCACTGTTTCCAGTTGACAAGGTCTTTGTCAGAAAGGAATAAATTTTGTGAAGACAAAATTTTATAGTGGATTCCTCAATCTAAACACAAATATATTCACCAAAATACTAACTTGAAGTCCACTTGGTCTAGATATTTTTTTTAAGAATGTGCCTAGAGTACTTTTTAACTTGAATTTTATGAAGAAAACATTTTATTTTATATTAAGAATTCTCAATTAAATTAGATCTTCTTATATATTAAGAATTCTCAATTGTCTCTACATTATATCTCTAATATAATAAATTAAAAAATGTGTAATAACTACTAAAAGTTACCTCATGCACCATCATAGATAACACACAGATAATATACACTGAATTTTGTATTAGGTTCCAAATCCTCCTTGTAAGAAAACTAATAAAACCTTTATCCATATGAAATATCTCAATCTTTGTCCCAGCCAGATTTATTTCTTGATATTCCTTTGCTGCCTATCCTGCTTATCCTAACCTGTGTACAATCCTTACTCATCTTACTATCCTTTTTATTAGAAATACCTTTTTGCAGTAGCAGAGATCTAGTCTGTTTGAAAACAAAATTTCAAGGTTCATACATAATCTCATGTCTTTTTTTATCTGCTTTTTCTACTGCATTGTAATATCTTGGTCATACTTCATACAAAACACATATATATATTAAATTTATATACACTCAGTGATGCAGATTCTGATCAAAACATGCAATTATTCTTAAAATAACAGTAGATTATAATCATAAAAGTGATTGCTTTCTTATTATAAAAGATACTTAACACATAGAGAATTGAAATAAGATTCATATCTGTTTTACATTCACAACCAGACATTAATTGGTAAATTCTTTCAAAGCTGTACAATTGGTTCTGCTTTATAGAAATTGCAATATCCAATAATATTCTGGACATCAACTTGCTGTTTCAGATAAGTGTGTTTTTGTCATAGACTCTTCTTCCATTGTGAAGACTTTGTTTTTCCTCTTTGTTTGAAATAATACAATTGATTTATCAATCTGCTTTTCTCTCTGACATAGAAACAAAAGGCAGATTTTGCTGCATATAACTCCCTTGCCAACAATTCCTCGTGACAGAGACCTGGGTCACCTTTCTTATTTTAATACAGGAGCTTTTCTGAATACATATTGCAAATTATGGCAGTTGTGATTAATTATCCAAATATGATATGACATGGAGAAAGTTATGAAAAGTTTCCCTTTTTCTTGTTTTCTTTCACACTGTTAATTCAGTTTATATATATATATATATATATATATATATATATATATATACATACACATATATATATATGCATATGTATTTATATGTATTGTAAAATTCTGCAGAAACCAGCTTGACTTTGGTCACCTGCCCATGGAAATTATATACTATTTTAAATATTTCTGTTCACACCCATTTCAGAATCTCCAAAGACCCACAAAACCTTTGGATGCATTTTGTAAGATCTCTTCTCTAGTGAACTTTCTCTTTTTCACCTCGTTTGTCTTTGAAGATTGATGACTGTTTTCATCAAAGTTATAGTCTATCTTCTACTGAGACTCTGATTTTCAAGATTTAATATATCTGAGAATCACATAGGCTTATTTATTTACTTTTAGTAGATCTTTATTGGAGTATAATTGCTTCACAATACTGTGTTAGTTTCCATTGCACAACAAAGCGAATCAGACATATTCATACACATGTCCCCACATCCCCTCCCTCTTAAGCCTCCCTCCCATCCTCCCTATCCCACCCCTCTAGGTGGTCACAAAGCACTGAGCCAATTTCCCTGTGCTATACTGCTGCTTCCCACCAGCTAACTATTTTACATTCTGTAGGGTATATATGTCAGTGCTACACTCACTTCGCCGCAGCTTTGTCCTCCCACCCCATGTCCTCCAGTCCATTTTCTATGTCTACTTCTTTTTTCCTGACCTGAAACTAGGTTCATCAGTACCATTTTTTTTTTATTCCATATATATGCGTTAGCATACGGTATTTGTTTTTCTCTTTCTGACTTACTTCACTCTGTATGACAGATTCTAGGTCCATCCACCTCACTACAAATAACTCAATTTCATTTCTTTTTATGGCTGAGTAATATTCCACTGTATATATGTGCCACATCTTCCTTATCCATTCATCTATCTATGGCCATTTGGGTTGGTTCCATATCCTGGTCATCTCAAGAAACAAGAAAAATCTCAAATAAACAATCTAACCCTACACTTAAAACAACTAGAGAAAGAAGTACAAAGAAAACCCAAAGTCAGTAGAAGGAAAGAAATCATAAAGATCAGAGCAGAAATAAATGAAATAGAAATGAAGAAAACAATAGCAAAGGTCAATAAAGCTAAAAGCTCGTTCTTTGAGAAGATAAACAAAATTGATAAACCCTTAGCCAGACTCATCAAGAAAAAAAAGGAGAGGATGCAAATCAATAAAATTAGAAATGAAAAAGGAGAAATCACAACTGACACTGCAGAAATACAAAGGCTTATAAGAGACTACTACAAACAACTATATGCCAATAAAATGGACAACCACGAAGAAATGCACATAGGCTTATTTAAATCAGAGTCCCATGCTATATCCTTAGAAATTCAGCATCAGCACATCTTGGTTGGAGCTCAGAAATCTGATAAAGATGAACTCAGATTAGACTCTTGGTTTCTTAAAGGAACAAGGAGGTTTTATTAATATATGTATTCCTGGTACTTGGCACCATGCCTGACAATCAAGCAATGCAATAATTGCTTGTTGAACTGAATTAAGAGGATTAATCAGAAAAAAATAGCTTCAGATTTTGTGTTAATATTCCCTGCTGGAAAACTTTATTATCCCAGCTAGAATGTGTCAAACTTTTGAGGCTAGGAACTGGTGAAAACGTGGGCTCAGGGAGCATTCTCCCTACCACACACACACTTTTCATATGCATCTTATGAGTTCATCTGACATCTATTGTACACCTGTCTAAATGCTAGCTCTGTGCTAGATGCTGTGATGTTAAATTGCATGAGGTTAATTCTTCACCCTCAAGGAATTTACAAATTAAGTGAGAGGTATATTAATAGCCCTCAAATAACATAATGGTTTATAACAAAGAATGAGCAAAGCATGCTAGAAGCATTGAGAAATGAAGGCTGAATGATGTCATTAAAGTTTCCCTCAATATTAAAACCCAAGAATCGGCATCCTGTAATATTTTTGATACTAATGCAAATCATTCTCTATGCCAATTCTTCAAAGCATTTGATGCCATTAGAAATCGTCAGTGAACTAACACTGTTTGTCATTAAAAATGAAAGCAATAAGAACATCATCCTGTGACACTGTCTTTCTCATTTACTTTCTCATTTACATGCACTTGTAAATTGTGCCTTTGATTTTAACGTCCTTAACTTTTTATGTAAGAATTCATGATTTTTACTTTTACTTAAGTATGGATTCAGTCATCTATCCTTTACCCAGCCTCCATTTGATTAACCTCTCAGCAGAAATGTCTTCCTTCCTGGACCACCTACTGGAAATTTCTCTTTAAAATCAAGCTAATGTGAACTATCTTTCCTGTCACTGCTGCTTCTCCCCCAAGTATCCCTTCTCTCTCCAGTATTGTAGTCTTTACATCATCTCAATAATATCTAAATGTTCCCAAATCTTCTCATGGCTGATATGCATAACCCTAATTCCTTCACTGATGAACCTGCACAGTGCCTGGTTTTATGGAAGGCAGTCATCTGCCTCTCATGGTAGAAGCAGAAAAAACAAATCCTCCCTGTTCCCATCCTTTGACAACTAAGGGACAGGCTTGTGACCTCAGCTTCGTCACAAGCTGTTCCACCTTAAACACTGAATCTTCAGTGAGTGAAGCAAAGATAAAAGGAGTGGAAGGAACCTGTTGCCCCATAGCAGCATCCTGACCAGATTACCTGCCAAACAAGAACTTCGGGTGGATTGTCTTCTATTCCTGCTTCTTTCAATTTTGTGAGCTCAGCTTCAAAAATTAATTTTAGCTTAGAATAGCTAAAGTTAGATTCTATTACTGCAATTAAGAACTCTAAGTTGACTTCTAGTTAGTGAGAATAAGGAGCAAATCTTCTTGATATTTTTCCCCAGTGTTGAGTATTTCTCGGTAAAATACATAATTTTATGGGAATTTAGCAATGAGTTTATAGTGAAACAAATGTGGACATTTTTTACTGCACTATGTTAAAGTTTTAAAATAAACATATTATTACATCAAATATGCTTTGAATAGATAAACTGTAAGTAGACATATTAGTAAGGTAGGACTAAAGATATATGCAAACTCACCATTTGCCTATGCCAAATACTATATATAATTAAATAACTTGTATCATCTTCAGTCTTAGTGGTATTTTATTTCGATTCCCATATAGCAGCATGGTCTATTTGCTGCAGTCAGGATTTGTGTTTCCCATTGCTTTAAGTTGTGTTTTAGTGTGCCCTTATACCAATTCTTCTATTTAAAAGATAATGCTATGTCTGGGCTATTTTCAGAGTCCAATTTTCCCATAAAAAATATTGCATTTGACAAGGCAGGTTCAGGATCCAATAAAATAATTATCTACAATCCTTAGAAAACTCCATAAGTTATTCAATACTAAGGAGTCCATTCAGTGATATAGCTCATTTCCTACAGCTAGGCCACTGCAGTCATTTTCTTACTATTGGGGTTCCTTATATTGCTGTACCCTGAGAACTATGCATAGATTTTTGTGAAATACAACTTCATAGAGTTGATTTCAGCTCTTACATACAAGCCCCAAATAGTCAGTCAATATACATTTGACATTTATAAATCCTTTTATCTTCTTATAGAAGGTAATCACACTACACATAGAATAAGGAGAAAAAAAATATATATATATATCTTGTCTTCTATTCATATTTTCCACAGGCTTAATAATTTTTCACATTGTTTTATATTTTTTTCTGTTTAATCTTTACCTTTTGCTTTCACACATCAGCTGTAGAGCTTTCTTATTTCTATGGAGTATTTGGGTTGGTTTTAGGGAATAGAGTATACTATGGGGCCTAAAAATATTTCACAAGATGAAAAGAGAAAATTATAGTTGTTATTTTCCCATCTGCAAATCTAAGACAATATAAACTTTGAAAGAATAGTACTTATAGTTTTTCTGGAAGAGAACCTGGTACATAGTAGTTACTCATGAAAGGGTAATATCTTTTCACTAGTTAATATTAAGAAAAAAATGATAAAATATCTTGGTGATTTGAAACTGTTCACAAGTAATAGAATTAAATTTCAAATATCTGGGTTACTAATCAAATACCCACATATATATTGTAAAAAGCAACTCCCTTATTTTATATTATAAGGGAGCACATAAAGCAAAGTCTGTGTGCTTCTCTTCATTCTTCTTTGCTACTTCAATTTTCTGTTTCTGTATACAGGTCTTTTGTCTCCTTAGGTAGGTTTATTCCTAGGTATTTTATTCTTTTTGTTGTAGTGGTAAATGGGAGTGTCTCCTTAATTTCTCTTTCAGATTTTTCATCATTAGTGTATAGGAATGCAAGAGATTTCTGTGCATTAAATTTTTATCCTGCTACTTTACCAAATTCATTGATTAGCTCTTGTAGTTTTCTGGTAGCATGTTAAGGATTCTCTATGTATAGTATCATGTCATCTGCAAACAGTGAAAGCTTTACTTTTTCCTTTCTGATTTGGATTCCTTCTATTTCTTTTTCTTCTCTGATTGCTGTGACTAACACTTCCAAAACTATGTTGAATAATAGTGGCAAGAGCGGACAACCTTGTCTTGTTCCTGATCTTAGTCGAAATGGTTGCAGTTTTTCACCATTGAGAAAGATGTTGGCTGTGGCTTTGCCATATATGGCCTGTATTATGTTGAGGTAAGTTCCCTCTATGCCTACTTTCTGGAGGGTTTTTATCATAAATGCGTGTTGAATTTTGTCGAAAGCTTTTTCTGCATCTATTGAAATGATCATATGGTTTTTCTTCTTCAATTTCTAATATGGTGTATCACATTGATTGATCTACATATATTGAAGAATCCTTGCATTCCTGGGATAAACCCCACCTGATCATGGTGTATGATCCTTTTAATATGCTGTTGGATTCTGTTTGCTAGTATTTTGTTGAGGATTTTTGCATCTACATTAATCAGTGATATTGGCCTGCAGTTTTCTTTTCTTGTGACATCTTTGTCTGGTTTTGGTATCAGGGTGATGGCGGCCTCATAGAATGAGTTTGGGAGTGTTCCTCCCTCTGCTATATTTTGGAAGAGTTTGAGAAGGGTACGTATTAGCTCTTCTCTAAATGTCTGATAGAATTCGCCTATGAAACCATCTGGTCCTGAGCTTTTGTTTGTTGGAAGATTTTTTTTTTTTTTTTTTTTTTTTTTTG